>NC_062214.1:25434377-25734377 GCF_902686445.1 Sciurus carolinensis
TGCTACTTGACTCCTCATTGGGTGCTCAGTTGTCATTACTTGGGTAAGGAAGAATATATTGTATATTTTTTTATTCTTCTTTTTAGCTATATATGACAATAGAGCATTTTGACATATTATACATTCATGGAGTATAACTTATTCTAACTAGGATCCCATTCTTGTGGTTGTACATGATATGGAGTTACACTGGCCGTGTATTCATATACAAACTAAGAAAGTGATATTTGATTAATTCTGTCTTTCCTATTCCCATCCTCCTCCCTTCCCTTCTTTCCCCTTTGGCAAAGAAAAGCATGTTATATATTGACACCCCAAACCCCACTACCGTCCTTCAAATTTCATTCAAATATCATCTTTGTGTGTGTGTGTGCGTGTGTGTTACTGGGGATGGAACCCAGGGGCACTTACCACTGAGCCGCATCCCCAGCCCTTTTAATTTTTTTTTTTTTTTTTTCTTTTGGCGGTGCTGGGGATTTGAACCCAGGGCCTTGTGCTTCTGAGGCAAGCACTCTACCAACTGAGCTATATCTCCAGCCCAATTTTTTTAAATTTTGAGACAAGGTCTTGATAAATTACTGAGGCTGTTCTTGAACTTGTGATCCTCCGACCTCAGTCTCTCGAGTAGCTGGGATTACAGTGTGCACCACTGGGCCTGGCTAGTCAAATGTCATCTCAGAAACTTTCCCTGACCCAAATGGAGAGTGCTCTCCCTAATCTGTTTCGATTTATTTTCTTCCCAGCACTCTTCATTATCCAAAATTAAACACGAAGAACCCCACTAGTGTATGGGGGTAGGAAGGATAGTAGAATGAATCAGACATTATCACCCTATGTGCATTTATAACTATATGGCCACTTAGATTCTACATCATGTACAACCAGAAGAATGAGGAATTCTATTCCAGCTACATATGATGTATCAAAGTGCATTCTACTGTCATGTAGAACTAATTAGATCAATTTTTTTTTTTCGGTGCTGGGGATCGAACCCAGGGCCTTGTACTTGCGAGGCAAGCACTCCACCAACTGAGCTATCTCCCTAGCCCCTAGATCAAATTTTTAAAAATTAAAAAAAAAAAAGAACCCCACAAGTTTGCTTAGCTTCCATCTTCTGCCCACAAAGCCTGTTCATTTGGTCTCTACTTCCACACTGCGATAAAGTAGCATCTGCCTGTTAGACTGATACCGCACTATTTAACATTTACCGGTGCACTTGTAAATCATAATTTCAAAAGATTTCAATCCAGGTACAGTGACACATGCCTGTTATCTCAGCAACTCAGGAGGAGGAGGCAGGAGGATTGTTAAGTTTGAGGCCAGCCTAGGCAACTTAGTGAGACCCTGTCTCAAGATTAAAAATAAAAAGGATGGGGATGTAGCTCCAAGAAACAAAATTCAGTTTTCCAGTGTTCGTTCATTGCTATTACATATAAAATAATTAATTTTTAAAATTTTTATTTGCAGATGGACACAATTCCTTCGTTTGGCTTATTTATTTATTTTTAACAGTGCTAAGGATGGAACCCAGTGCCTCACATGTGCTAGGCAAGCGCTACACCACGGAGCCACAAGCCCAGCCTAATAACTGATTTTTTAAGATCATCCTTGAACCCTTGACCTTGCTTAATTCATGTGCTAGTTGTATTGGCTTCCTCCAGCTGCTATAACAAGTGACAGACTGATGGTTCATACAGCAGAAATTTATTGTCTCATGATACTGGAGAGTAGAAGTCCAAAAGCAAGTTGTTAAAGGGTTGGTTCCTTCTGAGGGCTGAGAAGGGAGGATCTGTCCCAGGCCTCTCTCCTGGGCTTAGACACTGCTGTCTTCTCCTTCTTTACCTTGTTTTCCCTTCATGCCTGACTCTCTCTAAATTTCCCCTTATACGAGGAGAGGGTACAGCTTGGTGGTAGAGTGCTTGCCTAGCATGTGGGACACAATTAAAAACAAAAAAAACCTCAAATTTCCCCTTCTGATAAGGAAAGCAGTCATATTGATCTTTTCAAACAACCAGATTTAGGTTTCATTTATTTTCTCGTTATTGTTCTCCAGTGTCGAAGATCACTGATTTCTGCTTTCTCTCTACTTGCTTTGGGTTTAACTTGCTCTTCTTTTTCTAGTTTGTACAAGTGGAAGTTTGTTTTCTTGATTACAGACCCTACTTTTACTGTATGTGTGGTACTGGGGATTGAACCCAGGGGTGCTCTGACACTGAGCTACATCCCCAGCCCTTTTAACTTTTACTTTGAGACAGGGTCTCACTGAGTTGCTGAGGCTGGCCTCCAACTCACGATCCTCCTACTCTGCCTCCCAAGTAGCTGGGATTACAGATGTGCACCACCGTGCCTGGCTAGAGACCCTTCTTTTCTCATATAAATATTTAATACTATAAAATTCTCTCAGCCCTATTTTAGCTGGGTCTCACAAATTTTGATAGGTTATGGTTTTATTTCATTAATTCAGTTAAAATAGTTTCTAATTTCTAATGAGATTTCCATGGGTTATTTAGAAGTCAGTTATTTAGTTTCCAAATATTTGGGGGTTTTCCAGATATTGTTCAGTTCCTGATTTCTATTTTAATTCCATTATGATTGGAGAACATATCATTTAAAATTTTAAACATTTGTTAAGTGTAAAAGGCCCCTAAAAGGCCCATTTAGGTGAATGTTCTATTTGCACGTTAAAAGGATATGCTTTGTGTTTGGGCAATATTCTCTCTCTCTCTCCCTCTCTCTCTCTCTCCCTCTCTCTCTCTCTTTCTCTCTCCTTTTTCCCTTTTTTGGCAGAATTGGGGATTGAACCCAGGGATGCTTTACCACTGAGCTACATCCCAGTCATATTTTTTTTTAAAATTTATTTTGTTTTATTTTATTTTGAGACAGGGTCTCCTTTCATTGCCTAGGCTGGTCTCCAACATTCAATCCTCTTACCTCAGCTTCCCCAGCCTCTGAGATTACAGGTGTGCTACTACTATGCCCAACTTTGGTGGAATTCTCAATAAACGTCAGCTAGGTCAAGTTGGTGGACAGGGTTGTTCAGGTCTTTCACATTTGTTCCAATTTTCTGTTGTATCAGTTACTGAAAGAGGAGTGTTGACATCCACAAGTACGATTGTGACTTTATTTCCCCTTTCAGATTTATCCATTTTCGCTTTGTATGTTAGGAGTTTTACTGAGAAGAGCATATACACTCAGGATTACCATGTTTTCTTGCTGAATTAACCTGCAATTTTATCCCTGGTAATGTTTTCTTGTTCCGAAGTCTACTTCTGTTATTAATATAGTCACTCCAACTTTCTTTTCCTTCTTTTCTTTTTCTTCCAGTGCTAGGGATGTTACCCAGGGTCTTGCACATGCTAGGTAAGTGCTTTACCCCTGAGCTACCTACTCAGCCCACTCCAATTTTTTTTTGTTGTTGTTTGTTTGTTTGTACTGGGGCTTGAACCCAGGGGTGCTTAACTCCTGAGTCACATCCCCAGCCTGTTTTATATTTCATTTAGAGACAGGGTCTTGCTAAATTGCTGAGGCTGGCTCTGAACTCAGGATCCTCTTGCCTCAGCCTCCTGAGACGCTGGGATTATAGGTGTGCACCACCATGCCTAGCAAATAATCAGTTTTACTTTCCAGGCTTTGCTGTGCTATTTGGGTTTGCTTGGGCTGACTTGGGTTTGTTGTTGTTGTTGGTTTTTTTTTTTTTTTTTTTTTTTTTTTTTTTTTTTTTGTACTGGAAATTGAACCACATCCCCAGTCCTTTTTTAATATTTAGAGACAGGTCTCACTAAGTTGCTACGGCTGGCTTTGAACTTTTGATCCTCCTACCTCAGCCTCTCGAACCGATGGGATCTATTAGGTTTTGCTTTTGGAGATATTTTGCTGCAAGACTGGCCCAGCTTTCCAGAGTAGAAAAGCATTTAGTCTCTCCATTCAAACTGCCCAGAGTCACATAACACCAGAGGGACGGGGAGTTTGGCTCAGTGGCAGAAGCATTGCTCAGCAGGTGTGATGCCCTGGGTTCCATCCCTAGCACCACAGATGGGGTCGGGGGAAAGGCCAGAAGATAAAAGAAGAAAATAGAAAATTCACCAGGAAACTCCCTACTGCCATACCCAGTACTGGCTCTTCAAAAACTATTTCCAGCCAGCCAATCGGCTTTCACCCACGGTGTTCAGAGTTCTTCCTTAAGGAGCTGCTCTGTAACTCTGTCCAGAGATTTTTGTCATAGTCAGCGGAAGAGACAGCTATAGAAAGAGGACTCCGGCCTCGCCTGCTTTAGCTCCTTCTCTCTCTCTCTTATTTGTAAGATCTTTTTTTCTTTCCAAGATAATTTTAGACTCACAGAAGTTATAAAAACCGAACAGAGAGTTCCTGTATGCCCTTAGCTTAGCTTCCCCTTTTGTCAGAATCCTATCTAATAATAGGATACTTGTCAAAACTAAGAAATTGTCGGGCGTGGTGGCGCAGGCCTGCAAACCCAGTGACTTAGGAGGCTGGGGCAGGAGGATCCTAAGTTCAAAGTCAGCCTCAGCAACTTAGTGAGGCTTTCTCAAAAACAAAAAGAAAAAAGAAAAGAAAGAAAGGGAGGGAGGGAGGGAGGAAGGAAGGAAGAATAAAAGGACTAGAGATGTGGCTCAGTGGTCAAGCATTCCTGGGTTCAATCCATGGTCCAAAAATAAGTAAAAGGTCAACCTTAACACATACTATTGACTATTAACTAAAGAAGGAACATTATTAGATTCCTTTGTTTTCCTACTCATGTCCTTTTGTTCTTCATGTTACTCATAATCTAATCCAGGATCCTACATGGTGTCAAATTGTCATGTCTCCTTAGGCTCATTTGATCTGACAATTCTTCAGTCTTTTTTAAATTGATATATTTTATTTTATTTCTTTTTTGACAAGTATTTTATTTTATGATTAAAATCTTTTTTTATTTTTACAGACTGCATTTTGATTCATTGTACACAAATAGGGTACAACTTTTCATTTCTATGGTTGTGCACAGTGAAGATTCACACCATTCATGTAATCATACATACACATTGGGTAATACTGTCTATTTCATTCTACTATCTTTCTGTCCTCCACCCCCTTCCACCCCATTTTCCTCTACACCTTCCAAAGTTCCTTCATTCTTCTCTTCCCCCCATCACCCTCTCTCGTTATATATTGTCATGTACTTATCAGAGAAAATATTCAGCCTTTGGTTTTTTGGGCTTGGCCTATTTCACTTAGCATGATATTTTCCAACTTCATCCATTTACCAGCAAATGCCATAATTTTATTCTTCTTTATGGCTGAGTAATATTCCATTTTGTATATATACCACAGTTTCTTTATCCATTCGTCAATTGAAGGGCATCCTTCAATTGGTTCCACAATCTAACTATTGCAAATGGAGCTGCTATGAACACTGATGTGGCTGCATCACTGTAGTGTGCTGATTTTAAGTCCTTTGGGTATAAACTGAGGAGAGGGATAGCTGGGTCAAATGGTGGGTCCATTCCAAGCTTTCTGAGGAATCTCCATACTGCTTTCCAGAGTGAGTCTTTTGAAGAGTTCAGATCAGTTATTTTATAAAACATCTGCCAACCCGGGTGCTTTGGTGAGTGCCTATAATCCCAGCTACTCTAGGGACTGAGGCAGGAGGATAGCAAATTCAAGGTCAGCCTGGGCAATTTAGAGAGACTATCTCAAAATAAAATTTAAAAAAATTATAAAAGGGCTGGGAATGAAGTGGTAGAGCTTAGAGTATCTCTGGGTTCAATCCCCAATAAAACAAATCCAAACAACCATCCAACCAACCCAAATAACCCACTTATCAAGTCAGTCAAGAAGTAAAAAGGAAAGAGGAAGACAGTATGGGGGAGAAGAGGAGGAGGAGGAGAAGAAAAAAATGATTGACACAAAGTTCTGGATAGACGTCACATCCCACAAGGGCAGTTGGGTATTTTATCCAGGCAGGCATACAAGGATTGCAAAAGGACTGACCTTCTATTTCTTTATCAGCACAGTTGATACTTAAGTGTGGGCTTTGTAACTGTCTTTATAGCTATTCATTGTATCTAGTCTTGTAGGTATGATATGTTTCACAATTAAGAAAACTTTTTTTCAGGAATTTAGCCTGGCCCAGCACAGTGCCCCAGCCTGTAATCCTAGTGGCTCAGGAGGCTGAGATAGGAGGATCACAAGTTCAAAGCCTGCCTCAGCAATTTAGTGAAGCCCTAAGAAACTCAGTGAGACCCTATCTCCAATAAAATAAAATAAAAAAATAAAAAAATAAAAAAAAAGGGCTGAAGAATGTGACTCAGTGGTTAAGAGCCCCTGGATCCAATCCCCTGTACAAAAAAGAATATAGCCTGACCAGGGGTGGTGGCGCAGGCCTGTAATCCTAGCAGCTGTGGAAGCTGAGGCAGGAGGATCATGAGTTCAAAGCCAGCCTCAGCAATTTGGCAAGACTCTGTCTCAAAATAAAAATATTTTTTAAAAGGCTGAGGACGCTGGGGATATAGCTCAACTGGTAGAGTGCTTGCCTCGCATGTGCAAGGCCCTGGGTTCAATCCCCAGCACCACAAAAAAAAAAAAAAAAAAAAAGGCTGAGGATGTGGTTCAGTCGTCAAGCACCCCTGGGTTCGATCCCTGGTACAAAAAAAAAAAAAAAAAAAAAAAAAAAAGAGGTGGTGGGGGGTGGGAATTTAGCCTAAGATTTTTTTTTTTTTACGCCTGAGGGAACGAGGTTTAGAAGGGTTGTCACGGGCTGGGGTCGTGGCTCACTGGTAGAGCACTTGCCTAGCATGTGTGAGGCACCACATATAAATGAATAAAATAAGGTCTATCAACATCTAAAAAAAACTTAAAAAGGGATGTCGCTCGCACAGCAAGGAAAAGGAAACAGACTGGTAGGAAAGGTAGCTGAGGGAGGCCCTGATCAGAGCGGGTGCCGAGGGTGGAGATTTCTGGATTCTGCCGTGTACATCTATGCTAACACGTATTCATACACCCGGCACAGGAACACTCGGCTTCCCCATTCACTCCCCAAACTTTCCCAACTGCAAATCCAAGAAAGTCCACTAGAGGCCGCCAGGGCACCAAAATGGTAGTGTTTTTGCCCGCGCGGGTGCTGCTCCGGATCATCCTGGGAGGGGGCGCCCGTGGCCTGAGGACGGTCGCAGCCGGCACAGCGCGGGTGTCTGCTGATGCGTGAGGCATCCCTGTGGCTCGCCGGCCCCCTTGGTCGTCTCAGCAATTGCCTGTGGCTCCGAGATCGGGGGTTTCTTAAATCTCCAAAAGCGAACAGCACTGATAGACATAATTCTTCTCTGTCTTCAGATGATTCTTCTCTCTTCTTCAGCTCTGCCTTTGAACTTGGCCCTTCTCCACCGCCCCCCCCCCCATTTTTGTTTGTTTGTTTGACAATATTGGGGCCTCACCCATGCAAGTTTTATACCACTGAGCTATCTCCCCAGCCCTGTTTTTTGTTTGGTACTGAGGATTGCACCCGGGGGTGGGGGGCTTTAATCATTGGATGACATCCCACCCTCCCCCTCCTTTTTGTGTGTTTTATTTTCAGATAGGGTCTCCTCAAGGTGCTGAAGCTGGCCTTGAAGTGCAGTCCTCCTGTGGCATCCTCCCAAATCGCTGTACTTATATCCAGCCCAGCCTGGTTTTGTTTGAGGTACTGGGGATTGAACCCAGAAGTACTCTATCCCAAGCCCCTTTAATTAATTAATTAATTAATTTAACCTCATTAAGTTAGCCTCATTAAGTTGCCCAGGCTGGATTCAAACCTGTGATCCTGCCCCAGCCTTCCCAGCAGTTGGGATTACAGGTGTGCACCACTGGGCAGGGCTTCCTTTCCTGTTACATATTACAATCTAGGTTTTGTGGGGCCTCTATCAAGAACATAACCTTTTCAAATTTTACAAAACACACACAAAAAAACAACAGCAACAACAAAAACAAACCCCTCAAAAAAAAAAAAAAAAAAGTCGGTGTGGTCGCGCACCCCTGTCATCCCAGCGGCTGGGGAGGCTGAGGCAGGAAGATCATGAGTTCAAAGCCAGCCTCAGCAATTTAGCAAGATCCTATGTTTAGTGAGACCCTGTCTCTAAATAAAATACAAAAAAGGGCTGGGGATATGGTTCAGTGGTTAAGCACCCCTGGGTTCAATCCCTGAAATCAAAAAATACCCCTAGGAACACAAAGTTTAGCGTTCTTCCCAGGCGACGAGCTTTGAAGTTTAAGCTTCTGTAATTGCAGGGTAAATGCACCTCTGGTTATCCATGTATTTATTTGCTGTCTGTTCCCCAGTAAGACTGCAAGTTCCAGGAGGGCAGGGATTTTCTTGTCTGCCTTGTTAATGCCACAGTTCATTCCAAGCACATGGTAGGAGCTTTCTACCTGTTGAAGGAACCAGATGGGACTGGTGTAGTTTTCCAGGTAGAAGTGACAACAGTTTTTACCTGGGGCTCAGCATGCATGGTCTGGAGATGATATTGCTGAAACCTCAGGAAAGTGGGTAACCCATGCACTTCAAAGCTGGGGACTCTGAGGGCCAGGAGTGAAGCAAGTGCCTAATCACAGGTGGTACTGGGTCTGCCTTCCCTTGCTCCCTCTTGGCCCACAGCCACCATCCTCCCCCTAACCGCCCCTTGCACAAGCTCTGATGCAACACTGTACCGGCCTGGGGCACCCCTCTTGGGGGCAGCGCTGGGAAAGAGGTTTTGCAAGAGTTGGGGTAGGCAGGAAGTAGGACCAGCCAGGGCCGGTCAGGGAGATAAGGACGCCCTGCCCCTCCCTACAGCTCCTCCAGGCCTCTGGTTTCCTCTTCCCTTCCCTTTCCTGGAAAGTGTGCCTGGACCCTGGCCCCAGCCTCACCCAGCTCCTGGCCTGGCCCTGTGACTCACCTCATTTCACTGTGGCAGCCAGGCTGGGATCCGATGCCTGCCTGCCACTCAGAAGCCCTGCTGTATGACCCTGGGCACTGGGGAACCCTATCTGGTTTGGCGGTTGGTTCCTGGTGTTCTATAAAAGTGACTGACTTGAAGCAGCATTCTAACGTCAAGCCTTCATCCGAGAAAGCAAAACTGTGGGGTGATCCGGGGCAGCATGCCCCAGCAAGCCAAGGTTGAGGTCTGAGTGAATGCCATTGGCAGGTACAAGGTTGTGTGTCTGAGGCATCCTTGACCCCTGGAGTTGGGGGAGGGGTATTTCTAGAAATCAGGGCTTGGCTTGATGATCCCTCAGCCTCCAGTATCAGAATCCAGCCTTTCCAAGGCGTTTTGTTTGTCTGCACCTGGTTCTGAGACATTGCCTTGCTGTACGACCAGTTCTCTCAGAACTGGGTCACACAGGACCCGACCTCAGAGGCAGAAATTGAAGGACCATTTCCTTCTTTCCAGGCTCCAGTTAGATTTTTAAAATTGAGATTCGAAAATAAAAGCTGTGATATGTATATAGTTAAAAATACATAATGTATGTGCATATATACGTATTATGTGTGTGTATGTGTAAGGTGACCAGGTATTACAACTGGAAATAAGATGAAAAGGCTAAATTGGACATCCTGTAGAAACATGAGGTCCTTTATAAGCCTGGTTTGGACTGGTCTGATTTCTGAAAAGGTCAAAGTCCCAATGTTCCCTTGGCTGTGTCCCTCCACTTCTCTGTCGCCTCTCTTTTCTCATCTGAATGGGAGTAGCAATGGGCCCCACCACTGATAGGGCTGCTGAGAAAACAGCCCTTAGCAAGGTCCCCAAACATTCTATACCAACATCTCCTAAGTGTCTACATGAGCCCGTCAGGACACTAAACTTCTTTTGCTGTGGCACTGGGGACGGAATCGGCACCCCACATAGGCTGGGCAAGGGCTCCCCACTGAACTACAGCCCCAGCCAGCTCCTCGTTTTCTTTTGAGGAGGGCGTCACTCAACAGATCAGTCCTCCTGCCTCAGCTCCCCAGAAGCTGGGACTACAGGGACCTCCACCTGCCCAGCTGAAGGGTGCTAAGTTTTGGGGGGTACTGGTGATTGAACCCAGGGGCATCCTGCCACTGAGCTACACACCCAGTCCTTTTGAGACAGGGACTTCCTAAGTTGCTGAGGCTGGCCCAACTTGCCATCCTCCTTCCTCGGCCACCAGAGTGGCTGGGGTTACAAGAGGGTCACCACAGGCCTGGTGGGGGAGGAGAGGGTTATGCTAAGCTTTTTATCAATTGATCCTGGAGGCTCGGTTCTGAAACCCATTTGCCAGATGTGAAACCGGAGCTCAGATCAAGTGATGAGCATCCAGGCTGACACAGGCTGGCTTCTACCTTCCTCCCTGTTGAAACGTTGGCCTCTCATCATTACTGTCATTAGACTGAGCATATAAGAGCATCGACCCCATTAAGGTTGTGAGGATTAAATGAAATGATATTTTAAAGAGTTTGGTATAGTGACCAGTAGATAATAAGCACTCTACAGGTGTTAAATAAAAAGAACTTAAGAGCACGGCACAGTGGCTCCTCTGTAGCTGCGCAGTGGCTGAGGCAGGAGGATCCCAAGTTGGGAGGCCAGCTTAGAAAACTCAGGGAGACCCTGTCTCAAAAGGGTTGGGGTACTGAGGATGTAGCTCAGTGGTAGGACGCCTCTAGGTTCAATCCCTAGTACAGGAAAAAAGGAGATAGAGAAGAAGGAAAAAAAGAAATTTCGGATGTTGGCCCAGGGTCCTGGAATAGCAGGTCCAGTGCCCAAGGAACTTTGTCCTAGAGTTTCTAGGTGTCTTCACCCCAGCTACTGGTGGCACCCTGTCCAGGAGGGGTTAAGGTGTTAATGAGTTCCAAAGGAGTAGGGTTTTGTGCGCATGCGTGTGCGCGCACACACACGGACACACACACACACACACACACACACACACACACACACACACACACGGCCTCTGTCCCCTCCCTCTGCGAGGCCCACGGACACACACACACACGCACACACACGGCCTCTGTCCCCTCCCTCTGCGAGGCCCGGGCCTCTTATGCAAGCCGCCGGCGCCCGCGTTCCCAGGCCCGGCTGCAGCTGCGGGCGGAGGGCAGGGCGGGGGCGGCGCGCTGTTTGTCTAGCGCGGCGGTGCCAAAGACGGCGAGCCCCAGACAGCCAGGCGCCTCCGTACACCTGGGGATGCTCAGGTTAAATAGCTCCGCATTCCTCGGGCCCAGCTGATGGAAACGCTCCCAGGCCGCCGCCGAGTCGGCCTCCAGATGGGCTGGGCCTGGGCCAAAGGGGAAGAGAGGGAAACGTGGAATCCAGAGTGTGCCTGAATGGCGGGGGAGGTGGCCGAGGCCCTGCCGCAGCCCCTTCCTCCCCTGGACCCAGGCCCTGCAGTGTAGGAGTGCGCGCCGTGGACACGCCCACGTCCCCGTGGGTGGGCTTGCGGGCGGGAGTGAGGCAGCCCACACAAGGGAGTGGGTGTACACGTGGGCCTCTGAGGACGCTCCAAGGACACACAGGCTACAATTAATAATGCATAACTGTCAAACAGTACGTGCCAAGCTCGGTGCTAAGCGTTTTACTTGATTTCATTGATTCCGGACAATAATGTAAGGTAGTAAGTACTACAAAATAGCAACGGGTAGCAGAGGATTTCATTTACCTACAAATACCTTTTTCTTCATTGAAGTCCATGAAATGCTTGAGGGTGGGTGGTACCTGGCTTAATGCTAGTGCTCAAGAAATACTACTTTTAAGTTCTACTTTTGCTCATCCCCTTCGGGGCTCGTTCCTTTTGTGGTAAGGTAGGAGCCCTACCTTTAGCTCTGCGGGGATCTGTGAATCCTTTATGTAAACGGTGCAGTCTTGTGGTTCCTGGTGCTGCTTATTCTATTTTGTTCATTGACAAAATATATCTATAGTCCTTACCTTTTCTGGGACAGGCTATTTGACCTTTCTGGGAACTCAGTTTCTCCATGTGTAACACATGAGAGTTGGTGTCCCTGAGGCCTAACAGTTGCCCGGATTTGGTCCTTGGACTTCTGAGGAAGTTTGCCAAAACACGGCTGCCCCTACCCTACCCTAGATCTGCAGAGGCCCAGGAATGCCAAACAATCTACGATTACACACACAGGGCCCCCCCAACGCAGGATCCTATCCATCAACCCAGAGCCACGCAGAGAAGCCCACATGCATTTAGGCAGAACACACAAGCCCGAACAGCTGGAGGTTACACACTTATCTGCAGAACACATGTGCTTGCATTTACCCTTCCACACCCCCAAACACATCCTTATTTACACCCCCAGGCCTGTACATGAGCAGATGACCCAACCTCCTGAGGAAGACTACCAGTTTACTCATGTCACATATACAAGCCCAGACACTTAGGCACCCCCTCTCCAGAACACAAACCCACATGTCCAGGCAGATATGCCTTTGCCAATGACACCCTTTTCCTGCTCAGGAGCTAGGGACAAGTCTCGCCCACTCCTTCTCAGAGCCCAGAGTAGCCCCAGGGTAGAGCTTGGTTTGAGCTGCTGGCACAGCCAGGCCAGGGTGAGGGGGCTGTGTCCCAGCACAGAGCAGGTGGCCCAGCAGCTGTGCACAGCCTGGCCCTGCCAACTTGATCACCCACTTGGACAAGCTGAGAGCCCCAGGGCAGACTGCTGGCACCCAGGGAGAGGTGGCCTGCTGGAGAGGCACCTCCTACTGGGGAATGGGGGAAAAGAAGCTTCTGCTTCAGACTAAGTTATGACACTTGACGAGTCCCCTTCCAATGCACCTCACTTCCAACATCTTGGCTAAGAGACAGATGGTCCAGTGACCTGGTTCTCCAACTTGAATGGCTTCAACACTCCCCAACCCAGAGGGGCCTCCACAGGTTCATCTGCATTTTAACAACCTCCCCAGGTGATCCAGATGGCCCAGTGACCACTTTGAGAGAAACCCTAGAGGTCCAGAGGATTTAATTTTATGACACTGGGGAGCAGGGAAATGGCTAGGGATGGTAAAGAATAGACTTTAAAGACACCGGAAACACTCATTCAGGTCGGTAACCGGGACAGTCCAGATGTGGCCCTCCAATCCCCCTCCTGAGAACCAGCTGTGAAAAGGGTCAGAGGTCAAGCCACAGCGCGGGCCCCTCCCCTCAATCCAAGAAGTCATTGCAACTTTACCACCATCTAAAGTATTTGTTTAATAACAACAACAAAAAAAACCACCCCCACAGAACTATTGTAAAACAATATTCTCAGTCGGTGATCATTGTAATATACAATACAAAGCAATTTCCTCAGAAATCTGAGAAGCACCAAACGTGACCATTTTTTAAAATGTCTGCTTTTCAAAAAATAGAAACACACGGGGGAACCCCCCAAAGTCTCTGGCGGCTGGTAGGTGTGGAGACAATCGGCCTCCCTCGTCAGTCTCCCAGCCCTGGGCCGGATCTCCCTAAGGCCCAAAGGCCGCCAATCGTCTTGCTTCCCCCAATTCCTGCGAGGCTCCTGGGGGGATCCGAGAGCGTTTATTCCTCTTGCCTCCTGGAGGGCTGGGGTCCACCGGTCCCTGCGGGCGGCGCTTCAGCGACACAAGATGCGATCGTCCGCTGGAACACATGCTGCCTGTGAAAACGACAGAAAGGGATGAGACCCGGCAGTTTGGAGGGGACAAGGCTAAAAGCGCAGCAGGCACTCTCCCTTCCCCAGGAGACAGGATGGGGGGACAATTCTGGTCCCCTTGGACATCTTCGCACTGACCGCTGTCCGGAGGGATGGGGCGGCTCGTACAAGTTCCCCCCTCCCTCTCTCGCCTCACTTTCCCAGTCGGTCAGAGGATAATCTGGTACTCCAACTCGGGCCTCACCTCGGCCGCCAAGGCGCTGATTTCTCCGTTCAGGGTGCTGAGCGGAGCCCTGACCGGCAGCCCTCGGCCCCCGGGGGTCCCGACTTCGGATTCCGAGTTCAGCTCCAACTGCAGATCCCTGATGTAGTCGATGACGTGTTGAAGGATCTCTACTTTGCTCACTTTGCGGTTCTGGGGCAGGGTGGGCACCAGCTCCTTGAGGCGAGAATAGCAGCCGTTCATGTCGTAGAGCAGCACGTTCACCTGCTGCTCGTCCAGCAGGGAAGGCAGGCGCGCCCCGGCGCCGCTAGCGCAGCGCGAGATGGCCACGCTCTGCTCCGACAGGCAGCGCACCACCTCGCCCGCGCCGCCCGCGGTCTTGCCGGCCTTCAGCGTGCAACTGGGGCCCGCGGCGGCCGCGGCACTGCCACTGGCGACCTTCATGATTCTAGCGACCGGTTGAGACTAGAGATGAGGTGAGAAAAGGAGAAGGGGTCCGAGAACTCAGAAAAGTAAGAAGACGGTTGTAGAATGTGGGACCTGGGGTTCCGAGCCAGACTTTTATAAGGACCCCGCCCCCCTAGGGGGTGGGCTCAGAACGTTCAAAAGCAGCCAATGGGAGACTAGGAGGCGAGGCCTCGCGCTCTCTTGGGTCCCACCCCTGCTCAACGAGGTGCACCCTCGCCTTAGTGGAGGTTAATGGAGAGGCGGCCGAATCCCAGAACGGGGAGAGCGGCACTGGCCGAAAGGCTAGTGGAGGCGAGAGCTGTCTTGAGCTTTTCCGGAAGGAGGCAAGGAGACTAAATCGGTATTGCCGAAAACGAAAAGACCTCAGAATTCAGTTTTCCTTGTTCATTTTCTCACCTCTGCAGCTCCACTTTACAGATGAGAGAAACTGAGGCCTGGGCGAAGTGGCTGGCTCTTGGTCGCCCAGAGAGTCCAGGACTAAGTCAGGGTTTCCAGATCCTCTGGGAAGATTTCCTATCGGACCCTGTCAGGACGTAATTTTGAAGTGGGATCTCTTGGTTTTTGTTTTTCTGCCCCCTAGTCCTTACTGGGGACTGAATCCAAGGACGTTCTTCCACTGAGTTTCACCCCCAACCCTTTTTAGTTTGGAGACAGGATCTCGCTAAGTTGCCCAGAATGGACTCAAACTTGGGGTCCTCCTATTTCAGCCTCCCGAGTAGCTGAGATTAGGAGCGAGCGCCGCTGCGCTCGGCTAAAGCGGCACGCACGCTCCACTCCCAGGGCTGGTCTTTTCCCAATTCCCAGAGACTGCTGCTGTCAGTGCTTCTCCCACCAGAAGGGCCTACCCGGGTCCCTTGAGGAGGGGGCAGTTAATTCGGGAAAGTCTTCCAGAGTTGAGGAAGCGGCTTCTGGGACCTGGACTCGATAGCAGGCGCGTGGTGGAGTGGCGCTGCACTCGCCCGATTCCACCGAGTGTGCAGCCCCCTGCAGAATCCCCCAAATCTACAGCCACTAACGATTTTCAGTTTTTCTCCCTTTATTAGCTAGCTTCCCCCCCTCCCTTAAAACCTCCAAGCGGGGTCTCCCTCCCACAGCGCGGCAGCTGCGGAGAGCCAGTCTCCCCCTCCCATTCCCGGGCCGGTCTGTGTCAGCGTCTGAACAAGCGGCTCAGACCGTTAGACGCCAGGCGCGTGACGTCACCCATTCATAAAACCCGGACGGGCTGTCAGGCTGGCGCCGCGCGGGCGGTCGCCATGGAGACGACAAACTGGGCTAGAGCGTTCCCTGCTCCCCCCGCGAGTCACCTGCAGACCCCGAGCGGGAGGCCTGGGAATGTGTGCCTCGTGGGCGCGGTCGCTGGGCAAGGGTCACTTTACCTCCCCGCCCCACACCTGCGAGGCTCCCCGACCCAGCCCACAGCTTGGCCCGTTGGGAGTTTTTCTCATAGCCCCACCACCCCAACCCCGGCTCTGCACTTGGGCCTGGGGAAGGAGGCCTGCCTTGGCGACTCCAGCTGCTGTTGGATGAATTTAGGTAAGTCTCTGTCCTCCCGGAGCCCTACCATTCAGGATCTGCCTGGTTGTGCTAATAATCACAAACGTGACAATTTATTAGCACTGGGTAAAGAGTTTGCCATTTTCATCTTCTGTAGTTCTGGCCACAACTCTAGACAGGACTTATTTGAAGGGATTTTTTAATACAAAGGAGATTAAAAAACCTCCCAAGAATCCTAGCTGCTGTAATGGCTGCATTGTTATAACAAGGACACATTATTGTAATGCAGCCCCTTCTTGCCTATGGCAGGCAGTCTTGACTCTGGAGCCCTGGGCTTGTCACAGCAGGGAAACTAAGGCTCAGAATAGTCATCCAAGGTCACCCCATAAGCAAGGGTAAATTACAGAACTCACCTAGGAGAAGGTGGCCCTATAGTACCTCCTCTCCCAAGCAACTAGCAGTTATCAGCAGGTTCCCTTTTCCCACAGATGTTTGGGGAGGGAACAACCAATAAATCAATCCTCTGCCCCTACATCAGGAAACCAGGAAAACTGATCAGTAAGGCCAGCTTCAAAGGAGGGAGACATCAATCAATTAAATAGCTCCCCACCCCTCGTCACACACCCCAATACCCTCCAGGCTTTGTTAGCAACTCCCCAGTGATGGGAGAGAGCACTGTGCTCCTTAGAAGAACTGGAAGAACAGTGGTCGACTAGAGGAAGTGGAAATATTACTTCATTACCACACGCTTGTTCATCGACCCAGCAATCCCACTTGCTGCAGCCAATTCCAGAGAAACCACAGGGACAGGCACAAAGATGTCTGCAAACGGATATTTACTGCTGTATGCAAATGGGGAAGTCCAAATGATCTGAATGCATGTGGACAGGGGCATAATGTGAGCTGGAATGGAGCATCAGTACCTGGCCTGGCTACGCAGCAGGTGGAGGGTGTGGTTCTGAGGGAGAGCTGACCTCTGTTGGTCTGGGAGGGCAGCTCAGTAGTGGAGCGCCTGCCTTGCCCAGCACGTGTGAGGCCCTGGGTTCAGTGCCCAGTGCTGCAGAAAGCAAAAATAAGAAAAAAAGAAGCCAAAAAAGATAAACACTAAAAACTAATAGGTTTTTCACTGCAGAGAGAGGCGAGAGGGAGAAGGCAACCAGCGTGAAGTAGGAATTTTACTTGTGCGTGTGTGTGTGTGTGTGTGTGTGTGTGTGTGTACACACGCGCGTGCATGCATGGAGCCTGGGAGAGAGCCATGCACGTATGCTGGAGATTGAACCCAGTGTCTGCTGTACACAAAGCATGTGCTCTGCCACTGTGCTTCTGCGAACGCTTACCTTTACACAGTTTCCCCCACCACTACTGGGGAGTAAAGCCACTGAGCTCCATCCTCAGCACTTACTTATTTTTGAGAAAGGGTCTTACTAAATTGCCCAGCCTGCCTCAAACTTGCCACCTCCTGCCTCAACTTCCTGAGTAGCTGGGATTAGAGGTGTGGGCCGCTGCAACCAGCTGACAAAGTATTTCATTTTTTTCCCCTTTCTTTTCTTAAAGAGATTTATTAAAGTGTAATGGATAGCCAGGTGCGCCCTGGTGCACACCTGTAATCCCAGCAGCTCAGGAGGCAGAGGCAGGAGGATTGCAGGTTCAAAGCCAGCCTTGAAAATTAGTGAGGCCCTCTGTCACTAAATAAAATACAAAAAAAGTCTGGGGATGTGGCTCAGTGGTGAAGCCCCCCTGAGTTCAATCCCCAGCTACCAAAAGAATAAAACATAATTAAGAAAGGATATGTTCTCTCTCTCTCTTTTTTTTTTCTTCTCAAAATCCTGGGCTCTAGTGCCCCTCCGTGGAGTAGCTGGGGTTATAGACGCCCAGTGAGGGTTAGATCTACTTTGGAGGAAATCAGAGAGGCTTCCTCGGGAAGGTGGCTTTTCCTCCGGACATCCTGTATGGGACAGGCACAAGGAGAAATGGCCTGAGGGCACAAGTGGCTGGGCAAAGGGGAAGCTCTGAGGGCTGGGGAGAAAGGGCTGACTGGGGGCAGTGGAGGGGGCAGGATTCCAGTCCTTGTTGGGCTGTGTCACCTGGAGGAGGACGCTGCCCCTCTGAGCCTCTGCTTTCTCCTTGGCAAGCAGGTAGACGCTTCTGCCTCCTGAGGTTATCGGGAGGAGTTGCAAAGTGCCTGCCAGGGTCTCGGCCTGCCCTGCGGCGGACACTTGCTGAACCGGGAGTCACAGCGTCTGTCCCATTCTAGGCCAGGCGCCTGGACCCAGTGGTTGCAGTTTTGTTTTCAGCATTTGTGTGTGTGTGTGTGTGTGTGTGTGTGTGCGTGTGTGTGTGTGGGGGGGGCAGTACTGGGGATTGAGCCCAAGGCCTGGTGCTAGGCAGGTGCTCTGCCTCTGAACTGTGTCCTGTGCCCTTTTCATTTTATTTATTTTTTATCTTTTTAGTTGTCGATGGATCTTTATTTATATGCAGTGCTGAGGACGGTCCCAGTGCCTCACGCATGCTAGGCAAGCGCCACCACTGAGCCACATGCCCAGCCCCTCATTTTATTTTTGAGACAGTGTCTCGACTGAACTTGGGATCTTAGCTGAACTTGGGATCCTCCTGCCTCAGCCTCCTGAACAGCTGGAATGACCTGAGTGTGCTACCAGCCTGGCTGCTTCCGGGGCTTTTAAGCAGGACAGGCTTACAGAACCCTGAGCCTCTCTTCACTGCGCTCCCCTCAGACTTCCCTACCGAAATGATGACACCCTACACACACGCTCATCTTAGGCCTGAGAAAAGTTGACTTCATTTCAGTCCAGAAAATTGTCAGTGTCCCCATGTGCCAGTTTTGATCTCTTACTTTTTTTGCGGGAGTGGAGTGGAGCTTGAACCCAGGGACCTTTACCACGGAGCTGCATCCCCAGCCCTTTTAATTTTTTTTTTTTTTTTAATTTTGAAACAGGATCTCCTTAAAAACTTAGGGCCTCGAACTTGGGATCTTCCGGCCTCAGCCTCCCAAGTCACTGGGATTACAGGCGTCTGCCGCCGTACTCAGCTATCACTTATATTTTTAGGGACTAACAAGAGTTTAAATAAGACTGCCTGTTAGTTTGTTCGTGGCTTCTCCTTGGTAGTGTGACTTGAGGGGGACTATTCCTTCCAGTTCCATCTGCCACGGCAGCTCAGGAAAACGGACCCCACTTGGGGCGACCAGGGAGGTTGGGAGGACTCCTTAAGGGAAGCCCCTAGTTCCCAGCCCAGGTTCATGCCCAGTGTCTAGGAAGCTCGGCTCACTCACCTAGCGCCATTCGATGTCACCAGTGCCCCTGAGGGCTGTTTCCTCATCTGTGCAGTGAAGCTGACCCTCCCTGTGCACAGAGCGGGCTCCTTGAGTGAACCAAGCCAGGCCAGGAGCTGGGCACAGCACCTGTGAGGACTGGGATGCCATTATCTTTTTTGATTTTGGAGAACCCAACCCCGTGTCGCTCAGGCTGGCCTTGAACTCCTGGGCTCAGGCAGTCCTCCTGCTTCAGCCTCCCCGTGTCCAGGGCGCCCATGCCCAGTTGCAGAAGGCCTCTGCTTGACGGTTCTGCCCTTGCACCCCCGTTTCCGCTCTCTGCCCTGCCTCCTCTGGCTTCCAGGGCTCGAGGCAGATGGCTCAGATTGACCAAGTGCTCACTCGGTGGCAGGCACTGTTCCAACTGTTAACCCCAGCTGGCGAGCGCAGGAGCGCAAGGACCACAGCGAGTCTTCAGCGCTGTCCCTCGGAGCCTAGTGCAGTGCCTGGCACGGGCACTCAGTGAGTGTTCACTGAGTGAGAAGCAGCCCATGGAGCAGGAAGTGATACCAGTCCCCGGTACAGCCAAAGAGCCTGAGAGGCTTGCTCAGGATCACACAGCCGGAGGGTGGCACTGCACCCAGGTGCCTGGCTCCCGAGGCAGGGCTGCTGAGTCCATCCGGGTTGACATGTGTTCACATCCAGCATGTTCCCCAGAGCCTTGGCCTTGTAGGCTCCAGGGTAGGCCTGTCCTGTGTGCCACGTGACCCGCTCTGGCCCCGGCCCGGCAGCTGCTCCCCAGATGTGCCCACAGTGCAGTCTTCCAGCCGCCAGGCCGGCGCCTCTGGGCTGGGACTGCCTGAGCTGCGGGGGAGAGACCTTTGGCTCTGGTGTCCCTGCCCCCCTACACTTGTAACAGGAGACCACAGGCGCCCCCCACCCAGAACCTCCTGCCCAGCCAACACTGAATCTCTGCCCATTTCACTGGGAATAAAATCCAAACTCCTCCCGCTGCCTGCGGCCCCTGCCCACCGCCACCAACCACATCTCCTGCCCTTCCCTTTCCCTCCCCAACCACTTGGCCTCCTTCACTGAACTCGCTGGGTCCTGCCTCAGGGCCCTTGCCCTTGCCGCTCCCTCTGTCTACAGCGCATCCCGCGGCTCCTTGGAAGACTTCTCATTCTTCAGGTCCTGGGTCAAGTGCCTTCTCAGAACTCCTTTCTGTCACAGTCCCCTGGTCTTATAATTATTCATTTAATTTATCGCCCTCTGAAATAATCTGTTTTCTGGTATATTGTCTAGTCCTTGCACCACCCGCTTCCTCCCAGGCTCCTTCGGTCATGGCTGTGACTAGAGCTGAAGGAGGGCCTGCCTGGCCCAGAGAAGGTATGCGACTTGCTCAAAGTCACACAGTATAGTATTTGGAATGGAGTAATATTTAGAGTGGTGTTTTTTAAAATATATTTTTAGTTGTCAATGGACCTTTATTTTATTTATTTATTTATGTGCGGTGCTGAGAATCGAACCCAGGGCCTCACACATGCCAGGCAAGTGCTCTACCACTGAGCCACGACTCCAGCAAGAAGCAAGAGTAGTATCTGTTGAATAATGAGTTAGTGTCTCAGGTTCTCAGTTTCCTCATGTGCAAAATTGGGACAAAAACAATTTTTTTTTCAAGATTGAGGACTGAACCCAGAGGTGCTTTACCACTGAGCTACGTCTCCAGTCCTTTTTGGGGTCAAACTTTGAACGTAACGCCCAGAATTATGACGTTTCAGTACTTAGCACGTGGGAAGCACTTGAAAATGAGAATGTTTTTGTGTTCTTCTAGAGGTCACATTTTTCTGTCCCTCAAATTCAGCAGGAGACTCGGGACATGAAGGGTGTGGAGGCTTCAACCTCTCTACCCTTCAAGGGCTGTAAAGCTTGTGCCAAGTTTGTTTCCTGCTCTGGACCTCAGTTTCCCCATCTGCAAAATGGGGACTGTAGCTGGCCTCCTCCCTAGAGTTCTGCTCCTGGTTCCTGGGTCCTCTTAGGGAGTGTGAGGAGCAGAGCCTGGATCCACCTTTTGCCCTCCATCCTGTTTTCCAGAGAGGCCTTGGAACAATGGACAGGGGCTGGAGCCTGAGAGTCTGGCCCCTCCCAGGTGCCCTGCAGATGGAGAGGGTGGGGCCTTCCTGTGGCTGAAAAAAGGGCCATTGCTGCCCTGGGGTCTCCAGGTCATAGTGAGAGGCAGACTAACACCCAGGGCGCGCCCATGGGTTACTCAGCCCAGGCCAAACCTGCAGAGTTGAACAGACACACTGCTACACACACGCACACAGCAGGACATGGTGCACACACCCACACAACTGGCACACCCAGCGGGACAGCACACACCAGCACACGAAGCCACCAGAGCACCCTGCCAGCATGCACAATGCATGACATGCCATAATATCCAACCAACGCATCAGCCTCAACACACACAAGCAGAACACCAAAGCCCGCACAACTGTCACAACAAAACAGTGACCACAGGTCACGCTGCAAAGCTCGTAACAGAAGCGTACTCAGTGCACAGCGACCCAGTCGGCACACCACACGCAGACCCACGTGCCCTACACGGCAACACACCAGCTACACCAACAGAATACACACCTATCCAGTGTTGCTCACACCAAAACTGCAGCCATGCCAAGATACTGACGCACATGCCCAGCACTGGAGAGAGGTCAGCTTCCCTGGCATCCCGCCACGGTGCCCACGCCCACCACCCCCTGCCCCTTTGATCCCCTCGTCTGCCCGTGCCCCCAGGCTCCTGCGCGGACATGGGCATAAGCACCTGCAAGTGAGAATTCTGCATGAGCCCCAAGACGCAGCACCACACCCCAAGACCTCTGGAGTCTCGCCCCCACGCGTGCAGGCCTGGGCCCTGCCAGCGCAGAGGCGTGGAAGCTGGTCAGACTGGCAGGCAGGGAGGCTGATGCCACCAACCAGGAGTGCCCCGAGGCCAGCTGGCCACACCCCTGGCAAAGCTCAGTAAGGACCACTGCTCCTACCTGCCAGGGTCCTGCTGGACCACTGATGTGGGACCAGTGGTCCTGGGGAGACTGGACAAGAGACCCCTGCGTGGGCGGCCTCAGTGGTTTTCCCATATGCCCACTGGGGATAGACCCAGGTCCCAGAGGTCCTGTCCTGCCACACCCAGCAGGGCCGCCTCTGACTCGCCCACTTCCCATACACCTGTTCCCCCTCCCACTGCCTGAGGGCCCAGAACCCGGGAACCCAGAGCCCCGCCCAGCTCCCTGCCCACCCTGCCAAACCCAGGGCAACCCCTACTCTCCCAGCTCAACCCAACCCTGAGTACCCTGTCACCAGGGGGGCGGCACCTCCGGCCACACCCTCACCTCAGGCCACAAGCTCAGCTATACTCAACTACTATGACTCAGGACAATTTCTTCTTGCATTTTCTTTTAAAAAGTATTATTATTATTATTGGTACTGGGAATTGAACCCAGGGATGCTTTACCACTGAATTGCATCCCCAGAACTTTTTATTTTAAGACAGTTGTTGAGGCTCTTGCTAAACTGCTGAGGCCAGCCTCAAACTTCTGATCCTCCTGCCTTAGCCTCCCAAGCCTCTGGGATTATGGGTGTGTGCCTGTCACTCTGGGCTATCATTTTTATTTTGCTGAGGCAAAAGCAATGACACGCGGGTCGAAAGGAAGTTAAGAACATCCAGGAACATTTAAGAAAGAAAGGGACCCTTTTCCTCAGGAAACAGCAGAGTAAGTTCTCTCAGAGAGCCAAAGAACCCTGGGTTTGCAGCTTGGCTTCACTATTTACAATCCATGTGACTGACAGTCACTTCATTTCTTCCTGTTCAGTTTCTTCATCTGTGAAAGTGGGGATGGTGGGAACTCCCACCTCTGAGGGTTAAAGAAGTCCCATGAAGAACACAGAACTGCCTCTGGCAAAGTCGGCACTGAGTGACTATTCTCCTAGAGATCACCCATTTTAAATAATTGGGCTATATATGCTCCAACGCTGACTTATAGAACTTTTATCAGTAAGGACTGGAGTTGTAGAGTGCTTGCCAAGCCTATGCGAGGTCCCGGCCAGAGAGAGAGAGAGAGAGAGAGAGAGAGAGAGAGAGAGAGAGAGAGAGAGGGAGACATACACACAGAGAAAGTAACCCCATTTGTGTACAATGAATCAAAATGCAGTCTGTAAAAATAAAAACAATTTTAATAATAAAAAAAATGAATAGTCATTGAATGCCAATCATTCATTCCGTAGGCAAGTGGAGGACACTGAAGTTCTGCGAGGTACTGCAGGGAGAGAACAAGACCCAGGTTCGTGCTCTTAGAAAACCACTTTCAGGTGGGGGTGACCAAATGGGAATAAATTCCACCAGGTGATTGGTTCCTGGTGGCTGTATCTACATGCTGGGGATGCACAGGTGCTATCAGAGAGTGAACTGCTGCATCCCTAGGGGCCCTTTGTAGGAATTCGGAAGAAGAGTGTTCATGAATGAATGTGTAACTGTGAATACCACTATTATGTATAATTAATTTTAATGCACCAATAAAAAGAGGGAAAAGGAAAGGAGCCCCTACTGTGGGTAGAGGAAGCCTTCAGTAAGAAGCTCCTCAGCCCTTCACTGCCCTGTGAATGTGGTTCCTGTCTGGGAGACTCAGCGCCTGGTGGAGAAACAGACCCTAAAGGGGCAGTCACTCCCCAGCCCCCGCCAAGTTCCTAGGGCTGTGACAGGGACTCACAAGGGGCTACAGGAGGGTGACACAGAAGAGTCTGTCAGTCAGCTAGAAAGGTCTTCTTGGCAGAGGAGGCCACAGCCATTTAAAAAGGCCAGAGAAGTTAGGCGGGTACTCCTGAGTCCTAATATTTGTACCTGGGATATCTGCAGGGGACAACTGCCACAGCCCACAGAAAAAAACTTTAAGGTCCGATAGTTTAAAACGTTGGTGAGGATGTGGGAAAATAGTTTCATCCGCTGCTGGTGGGTGTGTAAACTGGTATGATCACTTGGGAGCTCAATGTAGCAATGTCAAGTAAAAGTGAACATCCGAACATCCTATAATCCAGCAGTTCACTCCCACGGACATTTGCTGAGAGTCCGGCACACAGGACACAGTAGATACGAACTGGCGCATGGCAGGCGCTTCGACAACAGCAACACATGGAAAACCACCTCCTTGTCCAAGGACAGGAGAACGGAGAAATAAAATGACAATGGCCGAGTATGTGGCATTTAATAGGAATGGGCTAGATATACTAGATATACGTGCATTCTGCCCGACGCATGCACACATGGGTTGCTTAGGAAAACTGCAAAATGTTTTTTTGGGGGGATACTGGGGAATGAACCTAGGGGTGACCTTCCACGGAGCTACATACCGAGTTCTTTTTATTTTGAGACAGGGTCTCCTTAACTTGCTGAGGTTGGCCTCCAGTCTCTGGAGTCTCTGGGTTTACATGCGTGGGCCACTGGGTTCTGCAGAGTGATTTTTTTTTTTTTTTTTTTTTAAGCATAAATGAAAAGAAAACCATTCACAGGGCCTGGGACATGGCTCAGTTGGTACAGTGCTTGCCTAACATGCACAAGATCCTGGGTTCAATCCCAGCACCAAAATAAATAAAAGAAAAGAAAACCATTCACAAACAATGCTAATACATTTTTATGCAGTAAAAGGGTGGACCGGGCAAAGTGGCACACCCCAGTAATCCCAGCGACTCAGGAGGCTGAGACAGAAGCATCACAAGTTCGAGGCCAGCCGCAGCAATTTAGCAAGACTGTGTTTCAAAATAATAAAGTTCTGGGGATGTAGCTCTGTGGTAGTGCGCCTTTGGGTTCAACCCCCAGGATGGGAGGGAGGGCGGAGAAAATTGGGCAAGCAAGGAGGGCAAGGGGCATTTAGGCAGAAGGGCCTAAACGGGAGGTTGCAAGTTTGGGGGCTCGGGGCGGAGGGGGCGCCGGGGCTGTTGGGCGGCGCGCAGGAGGGCGCGCTGCTCCTTCCGGGTTGGCGGCAGGGGCGCGCTTACACCCTGCAGCCCCTGCAGCCCCTGCCGCGCTGCGGGCCGAGACGGGCGAGGAGGGGCCCCGCACCCGGGCTTTGTCCGGGGCGCGCACCTCCTGAAAGGCATTCCTGGCACCGCGCCCCGCCCCTCGGGGACGCTGGCGGCCGGACCGCCGCGCCCGGCAGCCGCCCGCGGCAGATGGGCCGCCCCTGCTTCCCGCGCTCGGCCCGTGGGAACCGGCCCGGCGGGCGGGGGCGGGGCGCCGGGAGCCGCCCCGGGGGAGCGGCGCACAGATGGGCGGGGGCCGCGGCGGCAGATGGGTGCGAGGCCGGCGGGGCCCGCGACAAAGGCGAAGGGCAGATGTTCGCGGCCAGATGTTCGCGGGGGGCGGGGCGAGCGGGGGCGGAAGCCTGGGAAAAACCGGCTCGCTCTCCCGCGCCCTCCCCTGCAGCCGCTGGGGCGCGCGAGGAAGGCGCAGCGCCCAGGGCCGGTCGAAGGGCTTCGCAGGCGGAAGCGCCTTACCTCCAGCCTCCCCACCACACCAGCCGTCCCTCCCTTTAGCTGGAAAGTACTAGATTGCCATCTCAGGAATCTGCCCCACGTGACCGCCTCGCCACCCCTGGTATTAGCAGGACGTGGCCGGTGCAGGCAGCCTGCGCACCTGCCGCACCATCACCGGCACCGGGAGCAGCAGCGACGCTAAGTGACACTTCCCAAGCATTGTGTAACCGACTGGATTCTCACGGCCGCCCTGTGTAGAAAGTGCCGCGAGTATCACCTCTAAAATCAGGAACGTGGAGATCCCGAGTGATAGGCGACTCCTTGAAGGGCAGATCAATTTGTAGGCCGAACTGAAGTTGGGAGCCAAGGATTTGCAAAGCCTGAGGGTTCCTGGACACCACACCCTCTTTAGTTTCCGGTATGCTAGATGCTTTTACGAACCTTATTTCTTCCTTGAATCAGTAAGTTATAGGTAGGGGCCTATTCAAACAGCCGTGGCTCGGATGTTATGCTGAACAGAATCAACAGGAATCTTGTCCTTTGTGGATGGAATGGGACCCCCCCCAACACACACACACACACACACACACACACACACACACACACACGGTATATATATCTATCTATCTATCCTCATTTGGTGATTTTGTTGCCCAAAGTTCAGCCCTGTCCCCAGTGCCAATCCAATAAGTAGGACACCGGTTTAAGAAAAAGGAAAAAGACATTGCTTTGCCAGCAGAGGAGTAACACAGGGGACTTCTGTCCCAAAGACTGTGATTCTGCCCATCAACAGGAACAGAGGGCTTTTAAAGAGTTGACTCAAAGGCTACATTCCATGTGTTCTCTGTCTGGAGTTGTAATTCACTTGTTAATTTGGGAGATAGTCATCCCTGAGATTTTCTGGTACCATCCTCAAAGTCTGAATTACTTAATTCCTGTGGTGGGTGTGTGCTCAGGACAGATAACTCTGCCTAGGATGGGGAAGAAAGGTAATCTTGTTTCCCACAAGTTTAGGGACAGGGAGAGGTTAGGGAGGAGCAGGGAAAGAGGAGAAAGAAACATGTCCATTTAAAAAATAAGTTGTAGTGGCAAAGCAGCCAGGGCTATATCCAAAGCACAAAGTGAAGTGGACCACTGTCAGATATGAGGAAAGACAAGTCTGGAAAGTAGGGGGTAGGGTGAGCTGGGTTGGGGATGGGTTGCAATCTTTTTTTTTTTTTTTTCCAAAAATTTTTAATTTTAATTTTAAATGTTTTTAATAGTGCATTATAATAATAATAGTGGAGTTCATTTTGACATACTCATCTATGTATGGAATATAATTTGCTCCCTTTCAGTCCCCAGTGCTTCTTTTTCCCCTTCCTTCTTCCCCCATTTTTGCTTTGACAGAGGGTCTGGCTAGGTTGCTGAGGCTGGCCTGGAAGCTGGGATCCTCCTGCCTCAGCCTTGAGTTACTGGGATTACAGGTGTGCGCCACCGCGTCCTGCTGAGTAGCAATCTTCAATGAAGTGTTGGGTGGAGGTCCGCAAAGTCCTCCCTAGAAAGGTGATATTTCAATAAAGAACTTGTTCATTCAGCATTTTGGTGGTGGTGGGGTGTCAGGTATTGAGGATTGATTCTAAGGCACT
This sequence comes from Sciurus carolinensis, assembly GCF_902686445.1. Classification (NCBI taxonomy): domain Eukaryota; kingdom Metazoa; phylum Chordata; class Mammalia; order Rodentia; family Sciuridae; genus Sciurus; species Sciurus carolinensis. Next base: position 25,461,557 of record NC_062214.1, read on the forward strand.
CTACCACTGAGCTATGTCCCCAGTCACTTTTATTTTTTATATTGAGATAGAGTCTCACTAAATTACCCAGGCTAACCTGGAACTTGAGATCCTCCAGCATCAGCATCCCAAATTGCTGGGATTACAAGTGAAGAGCACTGCACCCAGCTGCTGCTGCTGCTGCTGCTGCTGCTGCTTCTTCTTCTTCTTCTTCTTCTTCTTCTTCTTCTTCTTCTTACTATATTGTAGTGCTTGGGATCAAACTGAGGGCCTCCTGCATGCTTGGCGAGCCTCTACCACTGAGCTACATTCCCAGCCTTCCCTCAGCTATTGAGGAAAAGAAACATTCCAGGCAGAAGTCACAGCCAGTGCAAAGGTCCTAAGGCGGAGGTGTCCTTGCCTGGTGTGTTGAAGTCAGTGTGACTTTAGCTGAGTGAGCAAGGAGGGTGGTACTAGGAAGCAACCTCAGGGAGATATCAGGGGTGGGTGGGGCAGGACAGGGGTGGATTATGTGAGCCCATGCAGGTGACAATGAGAACTTGGTCCTTTACTCTGCGTGAACAGGAGTCATGGGGTGGGGGAATTGTGTTTGGTACTAACAATTGAACCCAGGGGCATTTTACCACTGAGCCACACCCCCAGCCCTCCCTGCACTTTTAAAATTTTGAGACAGGGTCTCACTAAGTTGCTTAGGGCCTCACTAAATTGCTGAGGCTGGCCTTGAACTTGTGATCCTCCTGCCTCAGCCTCCCGAGTTGCTTGAAGTACAGGTGTCCGCTACTACACCAGGCGGCGGCTGCTTCCTCTTTTTTGCAGTCCTAGGGATGGAACCCAGGGCCTTACGCATGCTAGACAAGCACTCTACTACAGAGCTACCTCTGTCCATCTTTAAACTTTCATTTTATTTGGAGACAGGGCCTCCTTAAGTTGCCAAGGCTGGCCTGGAACTTTCTGTCCTTGGGCTGAAGCCTCTCCTGGAGCTGCAGTTACAGGTGTGGCCACTAGGGCAGATCAGAGTTTCTTAAGGCTCCTGGGTGGAGTTCAGAGTTGGGTGAATTTGATGTGTTTTTGGGAAAAGAATCCACAGTTTCTAACACATTGCCAAAGGGGTCTGGGAGGGATATGCAAAGTGTTCACAGCAGTTGGGTTCGGAAGAGCAACCAATTAGAAAGAAACTAAATGTGCACTACAAGGAGAAAGGCTAAATAAACTATGAAATTCCTTGCGGCCCTGGGAAATCAAGAGACAGCACTTTCACTTTCAGGAATTTATCCTAAGAATAGACTCAAACGTGAGAAGTGATTTATATACAAGAAAAGCAGCCAATTGGAAAAAAAAAAAAAAAAAAAAACAAAAACCTGGGGGCTGGGGAGATAGCTCGGTTGGTAGAGTGCTTGCCTTGTAAGCACAAGGCCCTGGGTTCTAATCCCCAGCACTGCAAAAAAAAAAAAAAAGAGAGAAAAAGAGGGGAAACAACAACAACAACAACAACAAAAACCTGTAGGTCCACCACCTGGGCATTGGTTGAATAAAGGCCATTCATTCCTCATATGAGGGCCTACTATGCAGCTGCAAGAGGGAATGAGGAGTCGCTGGGTGTGTGGCCAGAACTTGTAGTTGGGAAGGCTGAGGTGGGACGATCCACGGAGCCCAGGATTCTGACCAACCTGAATGATACTGGGAGACTCCATCTCAAAAAAAAAAAAAAAGAAAGTCAGAAAAAAGGAAAAAGAAAGAAAAGGGGATGAAGAAGGTCACTGTTATCCAAGGGACATAAGTGGAAACAAAGGAAGTTAAAAAAAAAAAAAAATACTGGGCTCTGTGATCCATGCCTGCAATCCCAGCTACTCAACCTGGGTAACAGCAAAATCCTGCCTCAAAATAATATAGGATGTAGTTCGGTGGTAGACGGCCCCTGGGTTCAATGCCTACGACCCAAACAAACAAATCCCTTACTATTTTTTATTTGTTCTTTCTAGATATAAACCCCTGTTTTTTTATTTTTGACTTTGCAGTGCTGGGGATGGAACCCAAGGCCTCCCGCACGCCAGCTCTGCTCCCGCCCTACGTCCCCAGCCCTGGAATTTCTTATGGACCCCACTCTGCATTTGTCTGGCAGCTGGCTGTCCCCTGCCCTCAGTCAAGTACCGTCACCTACAGTTTGCAGATGAGGAAACTGAGGGAGCTGAGCTGGGGCCAGGACCGCTGGGGGTCTGATTCCCAGGACCAGGGTACCAGGGTGCAGGACCCAGGCTGGGAGGAAGGGGCTCCTCTTCTCCAACCCTCCCTCCTTCCCTGGGAAAATCCAACAGGTGGTGGGGCCGCAGGCACTGGGCCATTGTGCAGGCCGAGGGTCAGGAGGGCCCAGTGTGTGTCTGGGAGAAGATGGATGCTTTCATTACCATGTGAATCCTGGGAAAGCTCGGCCAGGCTGGAGGTGGGTGGGCGTGGGCGGGCTGGGGACCACACAGCGGCTAGAGGGGTCCCAAGGAATCCTGAGGGCCCTTTAAAAATCCCAGATAATGAGATTTCCCCTCCTGTTTAATTTCTTATTTTAGGACATTTCCATCCGGTGGGGCTTAAAACAGACACAGACTGAAATTAAAAAAAAAAAATTTAAGGAAGAAAAAAAACCCTTTGTTTTCTTTCTCAGTTGCAACTTTCCCACCGATGGATGGAGCTGCACAGAAGGGCTGAGCCTTCCACAGCAGGGCAGAAACCAGCACCTCTGTGGGGCGTTCCCAGCCTGCTCTTCCTGACTGGCTTTTTCGTTCATCTAAAATATGTCCTAGGTAAATCCAGAATGATTAGTTGCTAAACAAATTTGCTGAAGCTGGTTTTAGGCTTAAAAACCAAAGGTGTCATCAATTTGGCCAGAGCAGAAAAGACTCTGGAATTTGGAAAGGAGGCAAGCAGTAAGCAGAAAGAATTAGTCAGAATAACAACAATGTATTCATTGTTGTGAAAAATGTATGTGACCATGTATCCCCATCTTACAGACCATGAAACTGAGGCATGGAGTCAGTTGACTAAAGCCACACAGGGAGCGAATGAGAGTCAGAATTCCAAGACCTGTTTCTTTAACTCCAGAGTCTGTGCTCTTTGTGGAATTCTTCCATAAGGCCAGGAGAGAGGAAGGTTCAAGGAGGAGGGAGACACCAAGGATGGGGAGTGGGAGTGATCCAGGCAGAGGGGAGAACAGACTAAAAAAAATCTGACTCACACGTGAGCAGGAAGGTCAGAGTGCTCAAATTCACAAGCACGAACAAGCAAAGCTGTGCAAAACGCTTTTATGAACCCCAACACTCCCAGTTAGACATGGCCTCGCTTCCGCACATACCCACCAATGCAGCCGTTTGCTCACAAACCTTCTCACAAACATGCATTCCTAAGCACATTACCATGTGTAAGCATGCATTCTATTAAATGAAAGTGGTAGGAGTCCATTGGTTTGTGATACCGCCATTTACCGGTAACGAGTTCTGCTCCTTCTGATGTTGAAGACTGAACACTAGAGAAGCACGCCAAAGCAAGCATATTAAGCAGGTTTTATTTTAAGGTAATAATACAGACTTCTCCCAGCAGGAAGAAGGGGGCCATGGCTGATGTTCTAAAGTTCCAAGAAGTGAGCGCACACTACATCTTTTATAGGTTAAAGTCTCTTTTTTTCTCCAGTTTTCTCCCCCCTTATCTCTCTCTCCTTCCTGCCTACGTGACTAGGCCTGGTTTTGCATTAAGTGAGAAGCCATGGGCAGGGGGAGGGCCAAGGTGATTCAGGCAGGCAAGGGCCCAGGGGACATTAATTAGCGACTCCATGCTTGCAGTCCTTGATAAAGGCAGGTAAATTTGGTAATCAATGGGCTCCGGAGATCCTTGACATTCCATTCTTCCAGGGGCAGTCTCCAACTTCCAAAGGCAGATGGCTTCATGGCTTCATTTCCTCGAATTGACCCGATTTCCTATTTCTACACTAACTACCTGTCCTTAATTCTGGCTTCATTTGGACCGAGCTTCTGCACCAGGCCTAACAGACCAAACCAAAATGGAGCTACTCATGCTGAAGGTCCACCATCACCAAGCCAAGACTAAGCTGTTTATCTGACTTTCCAAGAAACAGAAGAGGGATAAAATACAAAAATTCCCCAAACAGGCCAGTTATGCTGGCTTGGTAAGGAAGACCCCCGCCTTTTTTCGTTACTGGGGGTTGAACTAAGGGGTGCTCTACCACTGAGCCACATCCCCAGCCCTTTTTATCTTTTACTTTGAGACAGGATCTCTCTGAGTTGCTGAGGGTCTCACTATGTTGCTGAGGCTGGTGTTAGATTTGCAATCCTCCTTCCTCAGCCTCCAGAGCATCTGGGATTATAGGTGTGCAACACAGTGCTCAGCAAGAGAGTCCCCATGGCTGTAACCTTGCCATAAGTAACCTCAAGATGATCGATCTGGTTTTTGTTGTTTCTGCTTCCTTCAGCCCTTCTCTGTGAATGAAGCCAGGCTCTTCTGCTTAGTTCACTGGGACACTCAATCACAAATAAGAGCCAGGAAAGGGCTGGTGTAGCTCAGTGGCAGAGCACTTTCCTAGAGGCGCTGGGTTCCATTCCCAGTACCAGGGGGGAAAAAAAAAAGTTAAGATCTTTAAACCCCATTAGTGGTGCAGGTCTGTAATCCCGGTGTCTCAAGAGGTCGAGGCAGGAGGATGACAAGTTTCAGGCCATCCTCAGCAAGTGAGAGAGGCCCTAAACCATTTAGTGAGACCCTGTCCCAAAATAAAAAATAAAAAGGGCTGGAGATGTAGCTCAGGGGGAAAGCGCCTGTGGGTTCAAGCCTCACTATCATAAAAACAAACAAAACAAAAAAACACTTTAAATTTTTTGTAACCAAACAGACACACATCTACAACACAGCCCTTTCATCAGATTTCAGCACCCTTACACTTATCCACACACTCGTCCAAAGCCAAGCCAAACACTTGCACAGATTCTCATAACACACACACACACACACACACACACACTCACACTCACACCCATAATCACATAGGGGACCTGACCAGCAGAAAGGACCTGGCTCACAGGCAGCAAGGGCCAGCCCCTCCCCCAACCCGACCTAGGCATCTGGAGTTTCAGCCTTGGTCTCCTGGGGTTTTCTCCTCTCCCCCATCTGTGACACGTGTGCCTCTGGTGCCTCTACCTTCCCTCCCCCACTGAGCCCTGGGTTCAGAGAAGAGATGGGCACCCAGCTCCTGGAGCAAGCAAGGCCACCTGCCCGAGGAGCACAGGCACCTGGAGGCTTTGAATGCAAAACCCAGGGGCTGAGTCCTCCGTCTGGACTCCCTAGCCAGGGCCCTGCTCCCTGGCCCCAGGGGCAGAGGGCACAGGGCTGGATGGCGCCACTGCTTTGGAGTGGCAGGAAGAGTAGGAAGAGCCCATCTCCACGGAAGAGGTGGCTGGCTCCACCTCCAAGGCAGGTGTCTGCCTTCACATGCAGATGTCTGTTTGTCCCACCTGTCCTTCCTTAAAATGACAAAGGTTGACTGCTCTCCGGTATTAGATAGGATGACAAAGCCTGCTTAAATGGGAAGGAGGTAGTCAGCTGGGGAATGGAACAGGTGTCAAAACAAAATGCCCGCAGATCTGATTTGGGTTAAACAATATGTGATAAGCATAGAAACAGTTGACAGAAACTGTTGGCAGGAATTTCGGGGTGGCAGGAATGTGTTTCTCCTACACCCCAACTTGTTTTGTAGAGGGAATTTAACCCAGGGGCACTTTACCACTGAACTACATCCCCAGCCCCCCACCCCCTTTTTTTTTTTTTTTTGAAACAGGGTCTCACTAAGTTGCTGAGGCTGACCTGAAATTTGCGATCCTCCTGTCTCAGCCTTTGAGTTGCTTGGATTACGGGGCCTGTGCCACAGCCTGGGCTCGGGAAGGCTTTTTTTTTTTTTTTTTTTTTTGGTGGTGGAGCAGGGGGGCAGGTTGCTGCTGGGGATTGAACTCAGGGCCTTGTGCATGCAAGGCAAGCACTCTATCAACAGAGCTATAAGAGCTATACACCAATGCCTCCCCCCAACCCCCGCCCCACGGCCTTTGGGACCTTGGGCAGGTCCTTTCTCCTCTGGGCCTTTATTTCCTCATCTGTGTAGTGGAGATAGCAAACTATGAGGGAAGGGTTATGTGAGGGGGTACAGCGCGTAAGCCGCACCCAGTGGCGCATGCCTGTAACCCCAGTTATGCAGGAGGCTGAGGCAGGAGGATTGCAAGTTCAAAGCCAGTCGGGGCAATTTAACAAAACCCTGTCTCAAAATAAAAAAAGAAAACTAGAAAGGGTTGGGAATGTTATTTAGTGGTAGAGCACCTATGGTTTCAATCCCCAATATCTCCCCACCCCCAACACACAAAAGATGTAAGGTATGTAAAAACTTGGAGCACTGCACAGTGCCATATGCGCGTGATCCCAGAGACTCAGAAGGCTGAGACCGGAGGATCGAAAGTTCAAAACTAGCCTCAGCAACTTAAGGAGACCCTGTCTCAAAATATAAAGGGCAGGGGATATAGCACAGTGATTAAGCATCTCTGGGTTCAATCCCTGGTTTAAAAAAAAAAGGGCCGAGATATAACTCAGTTGGTAGAGGGGTTGCCTTGCAAACATAAGTCCCTGGGGATCCCCAGCACCGCAAAAAAAAAAAAAATGAGTGGAACCCGGGGCCTCGAGTATGCTAGGCAAGTGTACCCTCATCACTGAGCTGCATTCCCTGTTCTGGCTTGAGTTTTTTTTTTTTTTTTTTTTTTTTTTTTTCTTTTTGGGTACCAGGGATTGCACCCAGGGGTGCTTAACCACTGAGCCACATCCCACATGTCCTTTCCTTTTATTTTATTTTTATTAAAATCTTTTTTATTTTTACAGACTGCATTTTGATTCATCATACACAAATGGGGTACAGCTTTTCATTTCTATGGTTGTACTATTTTTATTTTTTGTTCTGAGACAGTATCTCATTAAGTTGCTCAGGGCCTTGCTAAGTTGCTGAGGCTGGCTTTGAACTTGCAATCCTCCTGCCTGGGCCTCCTGAGCGGCTGGCATTACAGGCGTGCCCCACCAGGTCCCTTTCCAGGGCATTTTTGCAGGCGGGTGGGGTGGGGGGAGTACCAGGGATTGAACTCAGGGGCACTTGGCCACTGAGCCACATCCTCAGCCCTGTTTTGTGTTTTATTAGGGTCTCACTGAGTTGCTTAAGGCCTTGCGGTGGCTGAGTCCGGCTTTGAACTCCAGGTCCTCCTGCCTCCGCCTCTGCCTCCTGAGTCGCTGGGATGACAGGCATGCACTCGGCCTCAGGGCATTTTTTACAGGTAGGGGTGGTGCTGGATGAATAATCCCCAAGGAAGAGGAAATTGGTAAATGGGGTCAGGATATGGATTTATGGCACCACAGTGCTGCTGAGGAACATCTGGATGACCTGGAGTCCACACTGCCTGCTTTCATCCTCAGGCGCTCTTGTTCACCGTGGGCCCTTGCCTTTTTATCATTCAGAACATCATCATCACTGGCCAGAAGCCCTATCCCTGGTTTACTGACCACCTCCATTTCTTTCTCTGCTGGGGCAGGTGGTTCTAGGGACTGGACCCAGAGACACTTTACCATGGAGCTACATCCCCATCCTGTTTTTATTTTTTATTCTGAAACAGGGTCTTGCTAAGTTGCTCAAGGCCTTGCTGAATTACCCAGGCTGGGATCTTCCTGCCTCAGTCCCCCAAATGCCTGGGTTATAGATGTGTGCCACTGTCTGGCACCTTCTCCATTTCTAGAAGGGATGCTAGGCACAGTGGTGCTGGCCTGTAATCCAGACGTGGAGGCTGAGGTAGAAGGATTGTAAATTCTAGGCCAGGCTAGGTAATTTATCGATACCCTATCTCAAAATAAAGAATGAAGAGGCCTGGGGATGAGCTTAGTAGTAGAGTGCTTGCCCAGCACGTGTGAGGCCCTGGTTCAGCCCCCGGCAGGGGGGGAGGACTCTCACCTCCTGCTCATGGTTCTCTCCTGGCTGCCTGCTGCCATCTGCATTAAACCTAAGCTCCTTGGCCAGGCCTGGGGGGGCCTGCCCACCTTTCTACATCTCATCCATCATGTTTCTGGCCTCTCTCCCTCCCCTCCTGCCTCTTCCTGGGGCCTTTCCCTCTGCTTGGCCTGGGATTCCCTCCTCTTGGTGGAAGTGAGGAAAAGCAAGTGAGGGAGGTGAGTTTTCTCCCTTCACTCCTCCTATTTAATTTGGAGTCCAATGAATTTGCATTCAGATCTCCTCTTTGCCATTTCCTTGCTGTTTGTGATCCTGTGCAGGTCTCAGACCCTGTGTTTTAGATGCCTCCTTGGCCATCTGAGGATAATATTTATTTTTTCCCCCTAAGGCTAGATTAATTTTTAATTCATTTTCAATTGTGTGTGTGTGTGTGTGTTTTTTTTTTTTGGTTTTTTTTTTTTTTTTTTTTTTTTTTTTTGGTACTGGGGATTGAACCCAGGGACACTTAACCACTGAGCCACATCCCTAGCCCTTTTTGAAATACATTTTATTTAGAGACAGGGTCTTGCTGAGTTGCCAAGGGCCTTGCTAAACTGCTGAGGCTGGCTTTGAAATTGGGATCCTCCTGCCTCAGCCTCCCTAGCTGCTGGGATTACAGGCTTGGCCACCTCCCCGGGCAATTGTGTTGGTTTTTGAAATTAGATCCATCTGGCTCAAAATCTTAAAAATGCAAATTATATGTTTGTATATACAGAAAAAATTCCCTAAGCCACCCAATTCCTTTGCCTTCACATGTACCAAATAGTGTCTCTTTTTTCATACCTTGAAGACTCTTCCACACATACCATCTGCTGAGGACATACTACGTGTGCTGTCTTTGGATTGTTGTTTAATCCTCATACCCACCCTTGAAGGTGGAAGAGGAAAATGAAGCTCAGTAGACAAGAAGCCACACCGCTGGCAAGCACTGGCGCCAGGCCAAGCAAATGTGAAGGGTCACTAATGTGCCTGGACTCAGGACTGTCCCAGACCTTTATATTCACTTCACACGTACTGGATGCCTGCATGTTACAGGCAGCGGGCCGGGTGCTGGGGTTATATCGTGGGGAGGAAAACGCATGGGTTTAGCTCTCCCCGACTTTACACCCCAGTGGAGCCAACCCATGGCCGAGGCAGGTACGTTTGTTCTCCTTTTTCCAGGTAAGAAACCAAAGAAGGGAAGGGAAAGAAGGTGCCCTTAAGTCCCAGGAGCTGAGGTTGGCAGTCCCATTTTGCAAGTGGGAAAACCGAGTCACGATGAGGCAAAGCGCTCGCTCTAGGAAACCAGCGAGGGCGCGCCGGCCGGGACTGGACCGCGCCCAGCCGGCCAGTCCCTGCGCGTCCTGGTGGGCGGGTCCCGCCCCGGCCCCGCCCCTCCCTCCCTCCCTCCCTCCCTCGCGCCTTCCTGGCCGCCCGGCTGCAGTTTCCTGCCCGAGTTGCTGGGCGGGCGGCGGGCCCATCTGGCGGCCCCCACTGGGCGCGCGGGGAGGCGGCCCAGACTCGCTGGAGCCAGGCGCCGGCCGGCCCCCTGCCCGCGCGAGAGCCCAGGTGTGGCCGCGGCGGGGGCGGGAGGTGGTGCTTTCCTTCCCGCTCGCTCGGCCTTTCCTGACGCGCCCGGCAGGATGCAGCCTCCGCCTCCCTCCACGGTGCCTGGGATCCCGCGGGGAGTCACGCGGGGCGGGGGCGGGAAGGGAGGAGCAGGACCCCCTGTGCTGTCCACTCCGTAACTCCGCAGGTCTCGCTTTCTTGGGGGAGGACTAGGGTTCCCCATTTGTGCAGGGACAGCTGAGCACTCGTGGGTAGTGGGGATTAAACCCAGGGACGCTGTACCACTGACTGACATCTCCAGATCTTTATATTTTGGGACAGGGTCTCGCTGAGGCAAGCCCTCCTGCCTCAGCGTCCGTGCAGGGCGAGACGGCTGGACTCTGACCTTGGGCTAGCTCAGGCTTTTGCTTTGCCCCTCAGGATCCGGCAGGGGCGTGGCAGCCTTGAGGCAGGACTCCTGCGCTGTCATAACCTGTTTCTCCTTCAGGGTGACTGGGCATTTGACCTTCATGTACCCTACTGTTCCCAACGACTTGATTGGTATCTTACGTACCTGGTAGTGAAGCCCACGGAGGGCTGAAGGCTTTCCCCGGAAGATGGACTTGCCTAGGGAGGAGGTTTTTACTCCTCACAGCTGGGGAAACAGGACAGAGTGGGTGGCTTTCTCAGGCACATTGTGGGAGCCAGTCCTGCACTAATGACTTTGAGGTTGCCACCCCATATCCCACTCCACCAATGCTGCCCCCAAGAAGAGAACCAGGAAATCCAGAATTCTAATTTATGTCAGATGCCACCATGGTCAATTGTCATGGTCATGGAATCCAGCCACTCTGGGTTCAAGTGCTCCCTGGGCACTTAAGGCCTCTTTGCCTCACTTCACTCATCTGTAAGAAAACAGTAAGGCCAGGGCATGGTGGCACTGTGAGGTCAGTAAGGCTGAGGCAGGAGGATTGCAAATTCAAGGCCAGCCCCAGTGACGTAGTGAGGGCCTGTCTCAAAATTAAAAAAAAAAAGGTTGGGGATGTAGCTCAGTGGTAAAGCACCCAGTACCAGATCCCCAGTACCAAAGGGGTGGGAGAAGGGCATCTCAAGAGTTGCTGCAGTGATTCAGTATCTTACAATACTAGCGTTTAACGCTGGTCACATGTTAACTGGTACACACCAAGCCTGTACCTGGGCTCTCAGTCCGCCGGGCCCGTTCCCGCCTTGGAGCCCCTTGTTCTGCAGTCAGGGGAGATTGAGGCCCAGAGGAGGACACAAATAAGGGGCAGTGCTCTGGGGTTTTAGAGTAGCTTAAGAATCTACCCCCACCCCAGGGAGAGGCTGGCACCAGGCCCACCGTGGCCCTGCCCAGCCACCCACCCTGCCGCCCAGCGTGCAGGCCCAATCCGTGCCCGGCCTGGTGCCATTTTTCCATGGGACTCGGGCGGTGGCGGTTCACATCTGGAGTCTAGACTCGGAGGCTCTGCAGGCTGGGCCTACCGCCCGGGCTGGGCCCCGCTGCCCGCTGTTTGCTCAGCTGAAGCTGGTTAATTGGAATTGGAGTGGCCTCTGCGGTGCCGGCTGGCCAGGCGGCCCTGCCGAGGTCTGTGGAACATCTGGCCAGGCCAGGATGGTCATTAGGTGGCAGGCGCCCGGCGCCACTGCCACCTCAGCCTCCGCCGGGGGCCAGCGGTGACTCAATGAGGCCTTTGTGGGCCTTGGGCCACAGAGCCAACCACGCTGTGTGCCTGGGCTGCCTGCCCCATCTGCCGCCCTCAGAGGGGCTTTGTTCCAGGACCACACGGCCTCCCCCTGGAGGCAGCTGGAATCTGCAGAGATCCAGAAGTCCCTGAAAGGACCCCCTGGCTAGAAGCCCGAGATTGCCTTCCTGTTCCATATTATCCCAGGCCCAGAGAAGTTTGGTGGCTGGCTCAGAGAGGCCCAGCATACTAGTTACAGTGACTTGGTCCCAGGGGTCTGGAGAGCAGCTGCACAGTCCTTAGAACTTTGAATTCCAACCTGGATTGCTCGAGGCCACATCCATGTCTTCCTCATTTCCCTCACCTGTGCGCTGGCTGACAACAGCACCTATAGCCTAGGACCGTGAGGATGAGGTGACTGATGATCAGAGTCTCAGTGGCCCCACGCAGTGACCCCTTCCCAGGCAGACGGATGAAGGCTGTCACTCCCTGCCTGGTTCACTGGGGGCCCTCTGGCAGGCCAGGGGTTAGGGAAACTGTTCTGGTATCTACAACTCCTGGGCCCCATGGCCCTGGAGTCACTGGACTGAGTCTCTTCCCACTCCGGCCTCTCTAAAGGCCTGGCCCTTGTGTGGTAACTGGCTGTGCAACAGTCTTTTGGGGAAGAACCAGGAATGGGTAGAGTGGGAGAGATGGGGCCTTGATCTCCAGCAGCCTAGGGTGCGGGCCCTCTCCAGCTGAAGCCATATGGACATCAGGGCATGGGAGCTGGCAGGCTGGCTTTATAACTGTTAGTCCCCTTGTGGAGTCAGGTTGGCCTCAGGTTCTCTCCCTACCACACACCAAGGTGAGTGGGGGGTGGAGGTGTGTTCAGTGAGCAGCTGCCCAAGTACTGAGAGGAAGGTGGTGAGGAAAACCCAAGACTCGGGAGGGCTTGTGGGCCCCCTCTGCTGGCCACAGGGTGTTTTGGGGGTGCTGAACTGACCCCGCAGATCAGTGGGTACTCAGGAAAGGGCTTGCTGAAGTTTCGGGTGGGCAGATGAGACCCAGTGAACCCAGCAGGAGACGCTTCCCGGAGCACAGTGGCCCGCCCTGGCCGTGGGAGCAGTTTTTAATGTGAGGCAAAGTCAGTCCACAATACAAAAACCTAAAAATCACACCCAGTCTCCCACCTGGCTCTGGGGAGGGAGGGAGCTGGGGGTTTCCTTTGCCTGCAGGGGGTGAGGAGGAGCAGAGGAGGGCCAGAGAAGGGGGAGAGGGAAACAGGCCACAGAGACCCGCCGGAGGGATCCTGCTGCCTGCTTCCCTGTCCTGGAGCGGTCTCCTGTACCCTCTGCCCACGCACGCCTGTCAGTCCATCCCCGCCTGGCTGGTCTGGCCCTGAGGGGGTCAGGTACCAGCTGCATCATTTCTCCTTCTTCTCTAGTCCCTTCGATGTTGATGCCTCTGTGGCCTCTTTGGATTCTGTTGCTGCTGCTGGATCCTTAGGATTTGACTCCTCATAACTGATCAGAAAACAAGACAAAAAACAAACAAACAAACCACATTCAGAGGAGGCAGAGACAGAACTCTGCTGCCCTTCCACCCATTGCTCCTAGGAAGCCCTGGGCATGTAAGGACATCAGCTCTGCATCACTGCCCAGCACCTTCCAGTACCTAGCCCCAGACCCACTGTGCCCTCCCCAGACTGCTCTCTCTGTGCCCTGGTGGTGCCAAGAGGCAGCAAGAACAGCAGCAAGTGGGGAGGTTGGGCTTGAGCTTATATGGATCAACTTTAAGCTTCCTGAACCTTCTGTTGAAGAGTGGAAAAAAAGGGGCAGCAAGGATGAGCCGATGGGAGATGGGCTGCCTCTCAGGGCACACGGCTGGAGCCCAACAGCTCAGCCCCGGGGGTGCAAGTGGCGGGGACTGTTCTTGAAGATGGACACCTTAGCTTAGCTCTTCCTGTGGGCTTCACTTGTTGACAACTGTGTTCAGGCCAAGGGCAATACACACATTTCCTCACCAGATTAACCTTGTGAGGCAGGAATGTGCCCACTTACAGATGAAGAAAGAAGGGTTCTCAAATACTGTGGCGAGGCTGCACACACGGGGGGCAGTCACAGCATCTACTGCTGTCTGGCAAAGGTCACTCACGTCCACCCTCTCACATGAGCCCCACGATGCTGGTGAATACACCAAAGTTCTGGGTTCCCTGCTCCCCAAAGGGCTGGGTGTGCAGAGTGCTGGTGGCCGTGGAGAGCTGGAGTGTGTGCCCTACCTTGGGCCCGGGGCAGTGGGGGAGCGGGCAGGTGGGCACCCGCTGGGCATTACATGGCGCTGGGATTCTGCGGGCGCCGGCGACGAGGGCCAGCTAGCTTCTGCTGCATGGAGTCGGCCAGGCTGGCAGGGGAGCCCGAGACCGTGGGGAAGTGGGTGAGCCTCGGGGTATGAGGCAGGATTTCCGCAGAGGACTCGTAGCTGTGTGAGAGACAGAGACAGAGAGAGAGAACGAGAGATGGAGAGGAGAGACTCGGGGAGGACAGAGTGCCTTTCCAAGGGGCAAGGAGCACACACATCTGATTTTTATCTTGCTCTGCGCTTCCAGGCTTTGTGAGAAGAGGCCACCATTACTTGGAGGAAAAAGGACAGATGTACCTCTACGAGGACAAACTGCACAGCTGAGCAAAAGGACAAGGATGCCCTGGTGGTGCGTGTGCTGCTGCTGTGGCATCTCGCAGGTAAAAGCCAAGGGCTGGTGGTGTGGCTGAGTGTGCCCAGCCTGGGCGAGGTCTGACCCCCAGCCCTGAGAAACCGCACACATCCACACGCAAAAACACCAAGCCGCGGGATGCAGGATGCTCAGGAATGCCGCCGAGCCAGGGGTGTGTGCACATTTGCATATCAGAGCACAGGTGTTTCTCAATGTCTGCAGAGCTGGCCTCGCTGGGGCGTGAGGGTGTTCTCCCTCTCACAGCTGCGGAATTTCAAACCGTGTTTAAACCAAATTTAAAAAAAATATATAGAAAGAAAGGAGCCAGATGACATGGCCCACGCTTGTAATCCAGCTACTTGGGATGCTGGGGCAGGGGGATCACCAGGTTTGAGGCCAGCCTCAGCTATTTAGCAAGATCCTGTGTCTCAAAATAAAAGGGCTGGGCAGGCAGCTTGGTGGTGAAACACCCTGGGTCATGCCCAGTCCCACCACCGCCAAAAAAATAAAAAATGAAAATAAAATAAAAAGGACAAGTAACAGAAAAAGAAAATAAAACAATAAAGTGGGAAATCAGGGGAAAAGAGAAAGGCCATAAAGAGAAGAGAGAGGGCGGGGCGGGGCTCAGTAGAAGAGCACTTGTCTAGCATGCAGGAGGCCCTGGGTTCAATCCCAGCACCACAGAAAAAAGAAAAAGAAGAGAAAAGGAGAGGAGAGGAGAGAGAGAGAGACCCACTGCTTTTCCACCTTTACCCAAGGACCTCCTTGGTGAGTGGGGGGGCCAAGGTGGGGTAGGGTGCCTGTACGGCAGAGTATTTAGGGGTACCAGGCACCACATGGGTGAAAGGGAGGTACCTTCTAACCTGGCTGGGCAGAGCTTTGGCTGCTAAGGGCACAACAGGACTGAACTAGGGAGGTCAGCCCAGGGCCTGGGGGCAGCAGGGCCTGAGGCTGGGTAAGTTAGAGGGTAAGGTGCTGAACTCAGGGATCAGGGGCCATGCTTCACCCCAAAGGTCCCCCAAATCTGTCCTCAAGTTCACATCTCACCCCATTTGCCTCAGAGACCACAGGGCTTTGCCAGGCCAGGAGGACAGACAGGGAGGCTGGGAGCTGGGGATTCCAGGCAGGACAGGGAGGGCAGATGCAGGTACGGGGGAGGGGTGAGTCACAGGCTGCCCCGCGGGCAGCCAGGTGCACAGGAGGCCCTGGCAGGCGCTTGAGGGGCAACTTGGAGACCAGGCAGGTGGAGCTGGGTGGAAGCCCCCGAGTGGGCAGCTCTAATCGCAGCTGGCAGCTATTTCTAGGTCCCTGGCAGCGGGTCTTGGTGCTAGGGAGCAGACACCTGCTAGAGTCACGCAGGCCTTGGGGTAGGGGTGGGGCTGTGCCTAAGGTGTGGCAGATGTGGATGTGGCCTGGGGTCGGGTACACGAGTGAGACAGCTGAGCTGGAGAGAAGACAGTGAGCCGTGCGGTGAAGGCCACGGAGGCGGCTCAGGCAGGGCACATCGAGGGCACTTTCCCCCACCCCTCCCCGTCCTACTGATGCTGGGGAGGAAGAGGACATGCTTCCAGTCACCTGATGGCAGAGCCAGGCTGAGAGCCCAGGACCCTGGACAGTGGGTCGGGGAGAAACCAACACTAGCATTCCCTTCCTAAGACCAGCTGCCTAGAGGGCCCCAGGCCTCGCCCTCCCCAGCTCCCGGCCAGGCGAAGGCTTCCACCGGTATCCTACGGCCAGACTCTCAGGTGCTGGCAGGTACAGTGAGGGGCGGAGCAGGTGGGGGAACAGTGGTCCCCTGGAGACGAGCACCATCACCCCCTTGGCCACTGAAGGTGCACCTGTCCACGTGAGCCTCTGCCCGTCCAGCCTCACCTGAACATCTCTGTCACTTCTCCTTTGGCCAGCGCGACCAGGACGGGAAAGCCAACGCATGCAGGTACCAGGTAGAGGAGGGCAGGCTGCGGGAGAGAGGCTGGTTAGGCAGAGCTAAGCAGGGCGCCTGCTCAGGGCCATGCCCCGCACCCACCCTCTCCTGGGCCTAACTGTGGGTCAGTTCTGGCCCGGATGGCAGAGCAAGCCAGTGGCTGACCTAAATCCAGAGCTCTCGGGCTCGGGACCAGGGCTGCTCCCCCTGGAAGGGAATGCGGCCAACACACAGCAGCGCAAGGACATGGGCTTCAGGGGTGCCAGAAGTCTGGCTGGCAGCGTGCACCACTCAGACACCAGATTTAAAACTGCAGCCTCCTGGCCAGTCTCGTTCTCAGAGGCTGTGCTGCCCAGGGTCAGGGTTAGGGCTCTGGGAGATGCTTCTGTAGTGGTGACGAAGACGACGCAGCTGCCACCTTGCATGCGGAGTTTGATGCAGCTTGTGTGAAGGTGAACCAGCAGTTGCTGGCTCCCCTGGATTCACCCCAGCTGGCCTGGCCCGGAAAATCTGCTGAGATTCCTGGTAAAGCTGGGTTTAGAGAAAGGACAACTATACCAAGAGCCCCTGAGGACGAGACTGCCCTACTGTGCAGCCCTGAGTTGACCCTCCCTGGCACGGTTCAGCCTATTTCCACGGCCCAGGCGTGCCGCCTTTCCCTTGCAGCATCCGAAAGGTAGACATCAACCCACAAGTCAACCCTCCCAAGTCCCCAATGCTGCCCAGTGGTGTGAAGGCCCCATGAGATGTGGCTCCTGCTTCCTTCTCCATCCTCACCTGCTCTGGCCACAGCCCCAGGACCTTTGCATACTGTTTCTGCTGCCTGGAGGTTCTTGCCACTAGCTAGTTTCTTCTTCCTTTAGCCCTCAGCTCAGACACGACCTGACCTCTGTGTCATGCACTCGCAAGGCGGCAGGTCTCCTTGATGCGTGCTCTCAGAGGGCCCTCTACCTCTCCCTTAGAGCAGTCCTGGGCCCTGGCTGCCAGGTGCCTCCTTCCCCTCTGGACTGTGACCTTGGTGAGGGTGGCCGCAGCTGTCTTGTTCACTGCTGCATGCCTGTCAGCAGAGGGCCTTGTAAATACTAAGTGACCGCCTTCTTCAAGGGTGTTCGGGAAGGTGGTGTCTTAGAGATAGCATTCTTGGTGCAGAGCAGCCCACGGTCAGAGAACAAAGGACTCCTTCCTCTGCACCCTCCAGTCAGATCTTCAGATCATTTCTTGGCATCGGCCCGGGCGGGCTGTGAACCATGACATTTTATGTAGATTATCCTTGAATTCATTAATACCCTAAGTATTTGGATCTGGTTTTTACAGATGATGTTACTGAAGCTCAAGAGGAAATGACTTGCCCAAGGTCATACAGATGTGTAAGTGGCTGAGTTGGGATTTGACCCTGGACAGCTGTGCTCCTCCCTCTGGTATTAGGTCTTTGCTGTGTACTAGGCTTCGGGCCAAGAGCAAAAAACAAAACAAACAGAACAATAACAAAATGGCAAAGGTCCACATCAAAACCTGTAAGAAGCAGCCAAGTGGTACTCATGAAAAAATTTTATGCCAGGCACGGTGGTGCATGCCTGAATCCCAGCAGCTCAGGAGGCTGAGGCAGGAGGATCACAAGTTCAAAGCCAGCCTCAGCAACTTATTGAGGCCCTAAGCAACTCAGTGAGACCCTGTCTCAAAATAAAATATAAAAAAAGGACTGGGGATGTGGTCCAGTGTTAAATACTCCTGGGTTTAATCCTCAGTACAAAAAAAAAATAAAATTAAAAAAATATATATATCCCTAAGTGAATGCATGAGAAAACTAGAAAGACACAAAATATATAATCTAAGCTTTCAAATCAAGAAACTAGAATGCATGGCCTGAGTTCCATCCCCCAGCACTGAAAACAAAAAAACCAAAACCAAAACCAAAGCCCAAAAAACAAAACAAAAACAAAAACAAAAATGAAAACAAAACAAAACATAGAAGTAGGAAAAGAACAAAATAAACAAATAAAAAACAAACTCAAGTCTATTAAAATTTAACTTTTTTTGGGTACTGGGGATTGAACCCAGAGGCGCTTAACCACTGAATCACATCCTTGGCCCTTTTGATGTTTTATTTTGAGACAGGGTCTTGCTAAGTTTCTGAGGCTGGCTTTGAACTTGCAATCCTCCTGCCTCAGCCTCCTGAGCTGCTGGGATTAAAGGTGTGTCCACTGCACCCAGCTAAAATTTAATTTCTGAAAAGTAGTTAACAGATGTGGAAACTGAGGATCAGGAGGGAGAAGGATGTGGACCTAGGCTGGTCAGGACTTGGAGCTAGGTTCCTCTGCCTCCAAGACCAGTGCATTCAATTCACTGAAGTCAGACAGAGCAGACAGGGTTTCTAGGTGAGGCGGGTAGAAACCTGGCTCTTCCCCTGCAGGCAGTCACTGAGGGGCTTCAGAAGCCAATGGGAAGGGCTCCTTTAGAAGGCAGTATGTTCGCCGTATCAGGGTTATAAGCCTTGTATTATTTTCCTTCCTCTCAAGATTCAGGGAACTTCACCAGTCAGTGCTGAGAAGGTGGCACGTACAGCTCAGGGCAGTGAGCTGGGGGTCAGAGTCCTGGCTTTCCACTGGCTTTGCTACGTCACCATGGCTAAACTAAACTACTTTCCTCGCTGGGCCTGCTTCTTCCGCGTGGTGAGGACATTATACCCAATCATCTTCCAGGGCCTTCCTGAGGGGGCTGCTAGCTTCCTGGCCTGAAGCAGGTTTCTGAAAGAGGACATTAAGCTGAGGTCTCACAGAGGGCACTGAGGGGACTCCTGCCTAGAGCCATGCTGGTCCTAGGACCACCTGCGTCTTTGAGAGGGGAGACTCCACGGAACTAGGTTCTCCTAGTGTCCTTGATGCCCTTCCCAAGAAGGATTTCAAGGGTGATGCCTACTTGGATAACTGGGCAGAAGGGCTGAGCACAGTTGGGGTACAGCACAGGCCTGGTGCCAGGGACCAGCTCAACTTGCCGTGTGTCCTGGGGAGGCAGCCCTTCCTCCTAGGGTTGCACCTCGGCTCAGCCTGCGCCCTGCATGCGAGGTGCTTGGAATGGGATTCCCTTTGGAGTCCAGTCAGGTAGAAGGCAAGCCTGCCACCTGGCGGCTGCCAGGGGAATAGCTCTGGGGCTGAGTTGGAGCAGAGACCGCCACAAAAGCCCTCTGAACTAGTCCCCCCACCCAAGTCGGCTCACTGTGATCCCCTTGCCAAGTGCATGTCGCTCTAAGCTGGCCCCTGAGGCCATCTGGAGCACAACTGAATGCAAGGGCATCTCCACCTATGGGCTAAGGGGCTTTGTAAATTTAGGGTTTAGCACAGTGCCTGACAGTGGTCAAAAAGCTCTTGTGATGAATTCAAAGGCAGTTCCTCTGTGGCTGAGTTGCGGGGAGGGGGAAAAGGGAAGGCAACAATAGCACAGCAGCACCCACCCCACCCCCACGGCGAGTGCCTGCCACTGGGCGGTTCCGAACCCTGTTCCTAACCCAGATGGCTAGTTAAGTGACTAATGGGTGAGCAGTGCATACAGTGTAGATCCCCTTGAAAAAGGGAGGCTTCCTGTGGGACGGTGAGATTTCATCATGATACTGAGAACTGCATGCAACTTAAAACTTATTTTTAGGATTTTTCATTTAACATTTTTGTGCTATGGGTAACTGAAACCACGGCAGGAGTGTGCGTGCGGGTGTGGGGAGAGTACTGTGACGACAGCTGACGGACGGTTCAGGGTGTCTCTGGGTACTTTATACTAATTCGTCCTCAAACCACCCCAAGGTGGCTGTTACTGATCCATTTCCTGTTTTTATGAATGAATGAGGAAAACCAAGCATAACTTGGCCAACTTGCCCACAGCCGCGGAGTGGACTGGTCTGGATTCCCAACAGGGCTCCCTTGGCGTCTGTTCCACACTGCCTTCCTTAGGGCCAGGCAGCGCCGGGCCTGGTTTCCTTGCTGACCCAGGCTGGGATCCTGGCTCCACTGCATACGTACTCAGGTATGGTACCTGAGCTTTATTTTCTCATCTGTTCTTAGGGACCCTCATGAGCACAGAGCCTGGCATGTGGGATGCTGAACAAATAAGAGCTCCTCCTATTGCCAGCAGAAAGGAGGTAATCCTGTCTTCTCCCTTTTCCCTACAGCCATGCTGGTTCACTCTGGCAGCTCAGTACCCAGCAGCCATCTTGGTGGAAGGAGGAAGAGCCTTGGCCAACTTGGGGAGAAGATGGAGGGGAGGCCTCAGCACCTCATTACCCATCTGTGTGGACACCAGAGTGGACATCCAACACCCACCCAATCCCATTCTTGTTTGTCTGCGTCCACTAAGAGCTTGAGAAGCACAATCCTCTTCCCCACTCTCCTGCTCCCAGGGTGGCCATGTGACACTGATCTATCTGACCCTTGAGAAGTGAGCAGAACTTTGCAGGTAGAGTGCCGGAAGAGTCCCTGCCTTCCTGATCACGTGGGTAGCGTGCGGTGCGCTGCTTCTCCCTCCATGCCGCCAGAGTGCATGGGTTGCCCGGGGCACAGCTGCCATCTTGCAACCACACGTGAAAGGCAAAAGAGTCACCAAGAGGATGCCTCTGATGCCGCAGCACCTGCCTCTGGACTGCCCCCCCTGTGGCAGAGAAGCCCTGGGGAAGTCTGGCTCACCTGGGCGTGCTTGAAGACGTGCATGATGAAGATGGTGAGGCCCAGGCCGAAGATGTAGGCGGCGAAGCTGGTGTAGAAGTAGGTGTGGGTGTCCTTCTTCAGGCTTCCAGGAGGGCATGGGAAGAAAGGGGGTTAGCGCAGGAGTGGAGCAGCAGTACTCCCCAGGAGGGGGTTGGGGGAGGCCCTGTGGGTCGGGGCTGGTGGAGCTCTGGCTGCACTCCACCCGAGCTCCCAGCTACGTGTCTTTGAACCAGTCACTTTCTTTCTTTCAGCCTCAGTTTACTTATCTGCAAAATAGGACAACCACGAGCCCATCCCCTTGGTGGTGTGACTATCAAATACCATGACTCAGATCAGTGACTCGAAGAGTTTAGTTAGCACAAAAAATCATCTAGAAAGCTTGTGAAGGAAAAAAAAAAAAAAAAAAAAAAAAGCCGGGCTCTATGTTCAGTCCTCAGGGAGGGTCACTTTTTTTTTTTTTTTTTCCTACCAGGACATAACCCAGGGGTGCTTTACCACTGAGCTACATCCCCAGCCCTTTAAAAATTCTGAGACAGCGTCTTGCTAAATTGTGGAGGCTGGTCTCAAATTTACAATCCTCTTGCCCACAGCCTCCTCAGTTCTCAGTTGCTGGGATCGCGGGCATCTGCTGCCACACCCAGCGGGGGGGGTGATCTAATAAGCCTGGGGCAAGGCCATGGAGTCCACATTTTGAAAAACAACTGAGGTAAATCTGATACAAGTGGATCCTTTTAATTTGGGGGGAGAGATCAGTGCTGGGGATCAAGCCCAGGGTCACACTCACGCTAGGCAGGTACTTTCCCACTGAGCTACATCCCATCCCCAGTTCATGCTCTCAGAAATAATAGGACAAACCTCACAGGCAAGTTATTACTTTCAAGTGCAGGAGATGCTATGGTTCGGCAACCTATCTGTGGGTACTAAACAGATGCCGGCTGTATGCCAGTGGCTTCCTGGAGGTGACTCATCCAAGGTTCCCTTCAGCATGTATGAATCATACTCAATCTGGCATTGCCTTTACCCGACTTCCCTTCACAATGCCAGCTACATAACCTCTGTGTGTCCTCAGCACCTGGAACAGTGCCCACCAAGTACTCGAGGCTCAGGTAACATCTGTGGAGTGAATGGGTGCTCTTGACTCCCCGCTCTCCTCGCTCCGGTTGCTTTTAAGTCTTGAGCTACATCGACAGCGATGCTGTTATGAGCGATGGGGTACAAGTGACTCCCTCTGGGACAGTCACTGATTCCGGAACCACTCTGAGGGCGTGCTTACCCTGACAGCCCGGCTGGGAAGGAATTCTGCCCTTGAGGTGCTGGCTGCTGAGGGTGTCTGCAGCACATGAGCCAAAGGACTCTTGTGGGTTTCTCTCTCTCTTTTTTTTTTTTTTTTGCGGTGCTGGGGATCGAACTCAGGGCCTTGTGTTTGCAAGGCAATTACTCTACCAGCTGAGCTGTCTCCCCAGCCCTTGTGGGTTTCTCTTTGTGCTAACTCAGGACAGCAGGAGGAGGACTGGCTGGTCCACACGCACCTCTACTCACACACTGGCCAGAAGCTGTGTGTTTGGGAGGCCCACTGGCACTACACAAAACCCGGCACTCCCGGTCTGGGCGTGGAGAACAGCTGTTTCCTGTGAAAACTGGATATTTCTTTTGTGGTGCTGGGGAAGGAGCCACGGCAGGCAGGTGCTCTGCTACCAAGCTACACTCCGAGTCCCCAAGCTGAATCTCCTTTATTTTTTGGTACTGGGGTTGTGCTTAACCACTGAGCCACGTCCCCAGCCCTTTACTTTTTATTCTAAGACAGGGTCCTGCTGAGTTGCTTAGGGCCTTGATAAGTTGCTGAGCCTGGCTTTGAACTCACAATCCAGAGCTGCTGGGATTATAGGCATGCGCTACTGTGCCTCGCCCCCGAACAGAATCTCAATGATGCTGGCACTGAGATTGTCATTTGCACTGTTTTGCAATTACAGGGTGTGAGGAGATTAAGAAAAATTCACAAACCGCCTCCAAGTTGAGTGCACACGCAGCAAGCCCTGGCTGGGAGGACTGAGCGTGCAATGGCGAGTCGGTGCACCCGCGCTGGCAGGAGGCCCAGCTGCCCAGGTGCTGTCACTCCCACACCACCTTTTGTTCTAACTGGTGACCCAGGTTGGCCCCCTTTTCTCCCTTGGGTTCTATTTTTTCTTGGTACTAGATGGAACCCGGGGTGCTCTACCATTGAGCTGCATTCCTAGCCCTTTTCATGTTGAGAAAGGGTCTCACTAAGTTGCTGAGGCTGGCCTTCATTGCAGTCCTCCTGCCCTGGCCTCCTGAATTGCTAGAACCACAGGCCTGTGCCACTCACCTAGCCCTGGTGTTCACTTTCTACGTGAGGCTGAAACGAATCTCCATAAGGAAAGGGCAGGGGACAGCTCCAGGACCCGGGACATGGTGACCTGATCCCAGGCTGATAAATGAGGATGAGGACAATGATGATGACCACAGCTGACCTCCCCCAAGCCACCGAGGTCAGTCTGTGCCGAGCACCCTCTCTTCATCAGCAGGGTAACTTAAGGTTGGAACTCGTTTATCACTAACTTAAGGATAAGAAACCCGAGGCTCACAAAGGCCAGGCCACTTGCCAAGGGTACACAGAGAGAAAGCACTACAAGTACCACCAGGACCTTTTTAGGGTTAAATCTCTTGGCTTATGGTTCTCAACTAAAAAAAAAAACAAAAAACAAAAACAAAATAACTTTTGGCCGTGGGCTCTTGACATGCTTACAACTTTGGAATGTAGAAGAAATCAGAACTGCCCTGGTTGCTGTGGGGGTGGAGGGTCTGGTCCCCTCAGGTCCCTCCTCTGGGCTCCGGAAAGCCGCTGGAGAATCCTGGGAGAACCCTAGTCCACAGCAGGCCCTCCCGCGCTTACCTGATGTCAAAACGCAGCAGCAAGGCGATGAAGATCCCTGCGGGAGAAAGCCAGGGTCAGAGGGGAGCAGGACGGAGGGTCGAGAGCGATCACGGGACAGGGCCTGGCCCCCAACCTGCGGTTCCCCATCAGGAGCAGTTACTGGGGGTCAAGGGTGTGGCCGGTGCTGCAGGTGCCGGGGAACTTCCATTTCCAACCTCGGAGAGTAAGGAGACCTGGCACTCTGCTCCGGCCTGGGAGTAATCGGCTGGGCATCTCACAGCACAGTGCCGTCACACTGGGTCCTGTTCTAGTGTCTGCTCACTACCTACTAAGCACCGGGCACTACGGGCAACGGACACTACGCTCTCAGAGCTCAGCCAAAGGAGTAGGGGAAACAGGCCCTAATAGTGACAAAACCAGGGAGGCTTCTAACTGCGAAGGGCTGCTTCCTGGTCAGGGAAGGTGCTGCTGGTGGAAGAGGGGGATGAAGGTGGGCCTTGCAGGGGAGCGGGTAGGGGCTGAAGGCCAGGAAGGCTGCAGCCCGGAGCAGCGGATGCAGGGCTGGGCCAGTCAGGCAAGGCTCCAGGCGCTATGGGGATGAGCTGGGTCTACATCCTGAGCTGGAGACACACTGAAAGAGTCATAGGAAGGAGAATAATCTAAACAGATTTTTTTTTTGTTGTTTTTTTTGCGGTCCTGGGGATTGAACCCAGGACCTTGTGCTTGCGAGGCAAACACTCTATCAACTGAGCTATATCCCCAGTCCCTTAACAGATTTTGAAAAAGAGTCCTTGTGCAGCTGCCTGGCTGGAGGGGGACAGCAGGAGCAGGAAGCAGACCACCAGGAGGCTCTGTAGGAGCTCAGGAGAGGAGAGTTAGCTACTCTGTTCAAAGCCAAGCCCCCACCCCAGAAGCCTGTAAGTCCTGAGACACAGTCATCCGCTCCAGCCTTCACGTTGCGCACACCACGGCATCTGTATGCCTCCCTCGCTGGTCTTCAGGACCATATAGGGCAGAGGTGGAGGCTCATTTAGCTGAGGGTAAGTTCTCAAGATAATCAGAAGCACCAAGTAACAACCATGACTTTGTGTGTGTGTGTGTGTATGTGTGTGTGTGTTTTGCAGTGCTGGGGATTTGAACCCAGGCCTTGTGCATGCTAGGCAAGTGCTCCACACGGAGCTACTAATCCTCAGTCCTATAAGTTTACTTTAAAAGAGGAAAATGAGCTGAATCATATCATTCCAGTGACTTGGGAGGCTGAGGCAGGAGGATCAAAAGTTTGAGGCCAGCCTCTCTAACATACTAAGTTCCTAAGCAACTTAGTGAGATTGTTTCAAAATAAAATAAAATAAAAAAATAAAAAGGGTTGGCGGTATGGTTCAGTAGTTAAGCCCCCATGGGTTCAATCCGTAGTATCAATAAATAAGTAAACAAAAGAAAGAGGGAAATGAGTTACTCCTCAGTGAAGCCTCTGAGTAGGGAGGTGGTGGGCAGTGAGACCAACGCTGCCTTTCTGAAAAGGAAGAGGCAAGACTCTGCGCCCTCTGGTGGCTGAATTCTATAAACGTCTTCTATCTAACTGAGGGTCCCACTGCTAGGATTTTTGGTACTGGGGTTTGAACCCATGAGTGCTTTACCACTGAGCTACATCCCCAGCCCTTTAAATTTAAAAAAAAAAAAATTCTTCAGACAGGGTCTTACAAAATTTCTTAGGGCATTGCTTATTTGTTGAGGCAGGCCTTGAATTTGCAGTTCTGCCTCTGCCTCCTGAGTCACTGGGCGTGCAGGCGTGTTCCACAGAGAGTGGAACTTTCATTCTTAACAGTCCATCATGTCCCCGTGACAAGGCTCTGCTGGGGCTCTGTGAGGGCGTGATCGACTTACATTTATTGTGGCTGCTGACAGATTTGTGGATATATATAGAAATGGGAGGGGCAGACATGCAGATATCCTGTGCCTGCTGGAAGCCCAGAACTGTGACCAAAAAGGACACTGGGGAAGTCTGTGGGGGTGCCTGTGACAGGCCATCGCCTGGTGAGCCAAATGCCTCACTGCAAGGCTTTCTCCTGGTTCCTGGGGAAGCAGTCACCCTGCCTCACAGCCCTGAGAATTACTGAAATACCCAAGTTCCAGTCCATGCCCTTGGACCCCCAAGGCTGGAGGCAGGGGAACCAACTCTGAACTTGTTTTCTTATCTTTAAAATGGAACCCTCTTCCTCACAGGGCTGCCAGGAGCAGTAAAGACGACATACAGACAGCACCTGCCTCAGTGCCTGGTGCACAGCAGGTGCTTGACAACTGGCAGTTGTCATGACTGTTCTCTAGTTATTGTTATTACCATCAAAAGTACAGTCCCAACAGTGTAGCCTTTTTTTCTTTTCTGGTGTATTATAATTTTATTTTATCTATTTTTTTGGTTCCGGGGATTAAACCCTGGGGTGCTTAACCACTGAGCCACGTCCCCAGCTCTTTTTTGTATTTTATTTAGAGACAGGGTCTTTCTGAGTTGCTTCAGGCCTCACTAAGTTGCTCAGGCTGGCTCTGAACTCATGATCCTCCTGCCTCAGCCTCCAGAGTGCTGCTGGGATCATAGTGTGCACCGCCACACCCGGCTGGTGCGTTATAATTACACATAACAGTGAGACTCATTGTTACATAATTGTACATGCACAGGACATAACAACACAATTTGGTCAATATTGTTCCCAGTATTTCCCCTCACCCTCCCCTGGCCCTCTTCCTCTTCCTCTAAAGGTCTTCCATTGCTTTTCATAAGAATCCCCACCTTTCTTTTCCTTTATCCTCTCTAGCTTCCATATACAAGAGAAAACATGATCCTTGACCTTTTGAATTTGGCTTACAAGCATGTTAATTTCTAACAGTCCCTTCACTTCTGAGTGTGTTTCCTCACTGGTGAAACAGGGCAAGCCTCTGCTTCACCCACACCTGCCACGAGATAAAAGAATCACAAACAGAAGCACCCACAACATCCTAGGTAATTATGTGCTATTACTTCCTACTGTGGGAACTGTTCTGTCATCTTCTTTTTAGCGGGCTTCTAACCCTCTGACTTCCAACCCTCTTCAGTTCTGAACCTGATACTAGGGGAACAAATACGGCCACCAGTGTTCACTTAGTCCAGGTCTGTATAGTGGCATCCAAGCCTTCAGAGTCCCGAATGGAAGCGCAGCTCTGTCCTAAGTCTTTGGACTGGGAATTTGGGATGCTGGTGAGGCAAGCTGACAATGTGAGGGATGTATGTCCGTGTGTGCAACTGTGGACGGGCCCCTGGGCCACATCCACGGGCACACTGACGAGCACCCACAGGCAGAGAGAGAGCGAGAGAGAGGGCTCAAAGGCTAGTCTGTGCATCAGAGTACACAGGCCTACATCTCCACGCGAGGTGGGTACTCTCTGAGGCCTCTCAGTTCAGGGGAGGGGGAGCAAGGGCACTTGGCAGCTCTAGGACATCTGTCATCCTTGGAAACACTGGGATACGTATGCAGGAGAGGTGTCAGGTTCCTTTAAGACTCTCAGGATGGGTTTTTTCCCAAAGTGTATCTTAGTCTTAACATTGTACATTTATTATTTTTGGGGGGCAGTACTGAACTGGGACTGAACCCAAGGGGTTTTGCATGCTAGGAAGGTGCTCTACCATTAAGCTACCTCCCCAGTCTTATTTTGGTAGTTCTTGAGTTAGATGTAACTGGACCAGGGCTCCGTGGGGATAGCATTTTTCTTTTTCTTTCTTTCTTTCCTTTTTTTTGTACTGGGGATCGAACTGAGAGGTGCTTTACTACCACTGAGCCATGTCCCTAGTCCTTTTCATTTTGTATTTTGTGACAGGGTTGCTTAGGGTCTTGCTCAGTTGCTGAGGCTGGCATCAAACTTGTGATCCTCCTGCCTGAGCCTCTGGAGTTCTGGATTTCAGGTGTGCCCCACTGTGTCTGCCCTCCGTAAGGAGAGTCTTGCTTGCTGTTATCTGCCAGGGCTCTGCGCAGGGCCTGGCACATGACCCACGTTCCACAAACGTGCACTGAGGTGGAATCTTCACCAAACCCTGGGCTGACTTTTCTCTTGTGCCCTTTCCCAGAGAGTAAGGCCGTCTGTTTCACAGTACTCCTCCTTGTTCTAGAAAATACTTTCTCTACCCCATGCACCACAGTCATACCCCAGCACTCACCTGGAATGACGATATCTCCGAGTCCCAGCATAGCAAAGTTGTCTGCTTCGAGGCCCTTCTCCAGCAGATCCTGGGGAAACACCACTGCAGGGAGAGAGAGGGATGGGAGGAGTTGGCTGGAGCCCAGCTTACTGAGACTCCCAGCCCCCACCCCCACGGTACGAAACACAACATCTGTTTCTTGGGGGCAGGGGGCTGATGATCACAGGCCTGCCGGCAATGTCTCCATCTGGAAACACAGCTGGTTAGAGTGGGAAGAAACCTGGGGTCACCTAGGCTGAAGCTTTAATGCCTTTATTGCCCTATAACTCACATGCCACACTATTTCAATGCCTTTTCACAGTTTTAGAATCCTTTGGCTCAATGGGATGGATCCTAAAGTCCAGTATGTACAAGATAAAAGAGCCACACAGTTCAGACATGCAAAGGTTTTCCAACTGACAACAGGAGTGTGGACAGATGGTGGTCCTTGTTCTGAAGCAGTGTGAGCCTGGGCTAAGGGCTCTTTATGTGCCAAGGGAGAAAAGGCCACACCACTGCAAATTCCTTGCTTAAAGTTCTTTATTCAGAATCCTGCTGCAGTGGTTTTGGATAAATACCGATCAGAGAAATGCCTCCCTGTGTCCAGGGACAGCAAGTAGCAGCTGTATCTGGGTTTCATCACTGGGTCTGTGAGTGGGGAAGCGGTTCTATGTGGGCCGTGGACTGTCTCCCGACCCGCTGTCTCACTGCATGGGTCACTCAACTGCCCTGGCTTCCTCACTTGCGGACTCGATATGCCAGCGGAAGCCTTCCCACGGGTGGCACTGAGGATTAGCCGGCTTGCACACACAGTACTGACTGCTACTCCACGCCAGCCCTGACCCTGTGTGGGGCTTTGAGTGTGGTGTATGCTATGCCAACAAGGACAATTTGTTTCCAGAATTCCTGCCTGCCTTTGTGTCTAGGGGTGTTTACACGACTCAGCTCTGGGCAAAAGAGGGGCCCTCAGGGCTCTGGCTAAGCATGCACTTCCTGAATGCACACAGAGCTGCCCTGCCTGTCTCTGTCTCTCTCCTTGAATGTAAAGTGCACCATGATTTGCAGACTTCCTCATCTGACTCTCCCAGGCCGGAGTGGTGGCAACTACTGTCTCCATTTTACAGATTTGGAAGCCAGGACTTGGAGAGGCAGCAAGTGGCAAAGACGGGACTCAAGCCCAGCCAGTGTGCTTGTTGAAGATGAGGTCTCGCGGTGTTGTTTATACTGGCCCTGAATGCCTGAGCTAAAGCGACTCTCACGCTTCAGCCTCTGGAGTAGCTGGTGCTACACGCACTCCTGTGCCTGGCTAGCGTGTGCTTGTAATCATTCAGCTCCGGAGCTTCGCTACACGAACACAAGATCCAGGCCAGGTGCAGTGGTACATGCTTATGATTCCAGCTACTCAGGAGGAGGCTAAAGCAGGAGGATGGTTAGGTTTAAGGCCAGTTTGGGAAACTTAGCAAGACCCTGTCTCAAAATAAAAAAATAAAAAGGGCTTTGGATGTAGCTCAGTGGTAGGGTGTCCCTGGGTTTGATCCCCAGCACTGCAAAAACAAACAAAACCTCAAGACAATAGATCTCCCCAATCTAAAAAATCAGATTCTAAGTACCAGAAACTAAACATGAAAGCATCATTTCTGTGTTCAGAGCCTTACAATGGCTCGTTCACTGCCTAATGGGCAGTGTCAAGTTCTTAGGCATGGCATCCTGGCTTCTCCAAATCTGGCCTGTCTCCCTCTTTCCAGCCCCTTCCCCCCTGCTCTGCTGAACTCAGCCACACTTCCTCTGTGCCTCTGTGGTTCTTTGCTCCCAGGTCTCCCATACATTTTCCTGCCTCTAGCGCTTTGCTGAAGCAAGGCACTCTTCTCAAACACCCATGCTGCCCTTGCACACTTGGTAAATGAGCATTTATCCTTCATGACCCAGGAAAGCTGCTCCTCACATCCCGGCTGGGATTGCTGGGCTCCCACACCCCTGGGTTCACCCATCATGGCTTGTGGGGCATGAATGTCATTTGGCTTGCCCAGTATCTGTGTCCTTTCTCTAGAGAACAGCCCTCCCTCCCCTTATAGACTTGGTTCTGGAGGAAGCCAAGTCATGCTCTGCCCCCTGGTCTTGGAGAGGACAGCGAACCAGGCCTGGGGCCTGCTGACCACCTGTCCAATGCTATCCCTCCGTCCTTGCTATCATGTCTGACTGGTTCTGGCCCTTTCAGAGTCTCGGGACCCTGGAGGCTGATTTGTGGTTAGTCTAGGGCTGAGGCTTCAAGCTAGTCATGCTTTTTCCATCCCCCTTTCTGATGCACAATTTGGACTTGGGTCTGTCCAAGTCCCAATATTGGTCAGTGAACATGAAGGAGGCTGCAGTGGGTGTTTGGAGAGAAACACCTTCCTGATGAGACACAGCTTCTCCTTTGTGCCTCTGGACTTGGCTGTGTGAGAAGTCAATGCTAGGAATATCATCTGACCTAGGGACCACAAATGGATGAGCCAAGTGACAGGTGGATGAATGGAGAATGGTGGGATGGGAGAACCAAAGTAACCCTGGCTCTTGGTGACTCCACTGAGGTCATTAACCCATCCCTGACACTTCGTACCCTTGGGCTTGCTGTAGTATAACCAAACTGTCCCCTTTTTTAGGGATGCCAATAGTTGGGACTCCCCTCTCTTTTTTGCCATGCTGGGGATTAAATCCAGGGTACCGTGCATGCTTCGCAAGTGCTCTATCATGGGGCTACCAGCCCAGTCGAACCCCTGTAGCTCGATTCTTAAATACTTATGAAAAATGGCTATACTGAAAAACAAAACCAAGGCTGGGTAAGATGTGGGACAGACAACACGGTTCTCAGGTCTTAGCACAGAGGTCTCCTATTCTGGAAAGCCCCTGCATGCCCCACAACAGGCTGTTTGGACACCTTGATCCCCTTTCTGCTAATTTTCCACCACACTGCACCACTACCAAACAGCCCAAGGTCAGGGCCTGGGCAGAAAGCAGCTGCTCATGGACACAGCCAAAGAATCCATGAAGAGAAGGAAACCAGGTGGGAGAGACCCATGAGATCTTGGAGGTGGAAAAGGGATGTGAGGAGGAGATAAGGGAGAAGTAGTGACCAAAACAGGGACCATAAGCCAACTGGGGAAGGCAGAGGGTGTTCCCCATTGTGGGGTTGATCACTTACATTTTATTGGTGCCTCAAACGACTTGGCCACAGTCACCATAACGTTGGTGCCAAATACCTGGAAGGAGAAGAGAAGTGTCTGAAGGGAATTGAGGGGCTAGGTGGGAAAGAACAGCTGTCTCTGGACTTCTGGATGTGCTGTTGCCTGAGATGTGTGGGGAGTGGGACAGGGGGCTGGCAGGGACTCCAGAGCAGATCTGAAGTTGAGCGAGGTGGCTACCTACTGGTTCTGAGCAACAAAGAGGAACTTCAAAGGTGTCTGCCCAAGCCAGGCAGCCTGTCTGTTCAGGGTTCTGTCCCTTCTGAGATAACAACCTTGGGTGCTACCAAAAGCAGGGGAGAAGTGACCATCTGGGGCCAGGAAAGGGTGTCTGAGCCAGGTTGACCTTAGTCCCTCAGTGGTGCCTCACAGAGTGAGTGTGTAGGTCTAGAAGCCAGGGCTGGCGTGCAGCCAGAGCACAGATTGTCCTCCAGGTCAGGGACCTTGATGGGCCCATTCTCCAACATTGTACCACCCTTCTCCTCAACTCTTGTTACAGAGATGTGGGATTAAGTTATACTCCTGCTAGGGCCCCCAAGAGGAAGATGTGAGTCGGAGTGGAAGGCCCTAAGCACTGAGTGTGCTCTTGGTAAGGGGCAGACTGCGCCTGTTGACTGCATCACAGATGGGCCCAGAGAGGACCTGCTCTGGGGTACTGACTTCCATCAGACAACTACCACTTGGGCCAGAGAGGCAGAGGAATAGGGAGGTGGGAGGTATAAAGGTGGACATTCTTGGTGTCCTGGTTGACTCACCCAGAAGACGTCATAGATGAAGAGTCCACCCAGCAGGATGCAGCCGGTGCTGACGTTGTTCAGGTGCAGAAGTTCCACCCCATTAAGGGAGAAGGCCAGGCCAAAAAGGTTGTTGGCAATCCAGTGCTGGGGAAAGGAAGGGGTGAGGCCAGCTCGCTGTGCCCCTGATCACCCCAGCCTCCCCTTCTGCTCAAGCCTAGCTACTTACCTTCCGCAGCAGGTACCAGACACCAACGATGCTGCTCAGGCCCAGGCACACCAGGTCCTTAGTGTCAAACTCATAATTGATGATTTCTGGGCAGAGAGGCCAGGTAAGTCCACTCCCCAGGGCGGGGCTGCCCCTCCCACCTTTCAGCCCCTGGACAGAGGAGGGCTTGACTGTGGGCACTGTTAGAGGCCCACAGGCCCAGGGGCTCAGCCGTGGTTGCCCCAGACTGGTAAGAGTATTATGACGGGGAGAGCTCCTTGGAGTTTCCCCTAATCCCCCTAATTTTCTAGAGAAGGGAAAAGATACCCAGAGAGAATACTGGTTTGATATGGATTCAGTGGGAAGTGGTCCTTGGTGCTGAATGCACAGGCTCTGCCACTGGTAGCTAGGTGACCCTAGGGAAAGCAGTTCCCTCTCTGAGCTTCATCTGTAAAAATGGCAACAGCACCTCCCTCATAGGGCTGCTGTGGGAGTGAGTCTGTCCTTACAATGTCCTCAGCACAGTGCGGGGCACACAGCAGGTACTCAATCAATGCCAGCTGTCACTGAGCTCAGGCCTTTAGCAAGGTCCTAGTTCATTTTGGAATCTTTCTACTTTGCTACCAAAGGAATCAAGGTTATTGGCAGCCCTAGTTCACTAGCAGAGGAAGAAGAAGGTAAGAGATAGAGGCCTGCAGAAAAGGCAGGAGGGAGTCCCTGTCGCTGCTCTCCTGGGGAGCCCCCGGGTAGACATCCTGATGTCAGACCCATTCTCAATGGCTTCCAAGCTTCCTAATGAGGAAGCCCAGAGAGGTGGTGGAGGTTGCCCAGGGTCACAGGGTGCAGTCACTCCTTCCAGATTCAAGTGCAGCAGACTGCTGCGTGTCCCCCAATTTCTGTTTTCTCCTCTGTGGTAAGAGCACCCTAGTTTTTTTGTTTTTGAGGCATCTGTTGAATTTATTCAGCATAACCACAGAGGCATTGTCATCATGCTGTCACACACAGACACAAACACAGATACGACACAATATCCATAATTTAGCACAAGTGCATTCCTTCTAAGGCTCATTTATACGTCTTCATGTGCCACAGCCCATCATTTAAATAATGGATATTTTCAATGCCGATTCCTTTGTTGACTTTCTCGATATCTTCTGCAGACATCTTCATGACCCCGACACACAGGGCGTGCTGTTTTCCTTCTGCCATGACTGCAACAATCGTATCTTCCGCAGCGGGGTAAAGCTTCGCGCCAGAAGAAGTTAAACCTGGGCACATGATATTTGCGCCACTGAGCACAAATTTGATGGCTCCTTTATCAACCTGCTGGTGTGGCAGGATGAAAGGGTATTTGTGAAGTAATCTTAAGGTTGGATAAAAAGGCCCTTTTCTTTGTCTGAAAAACAGTAACTCTCCATTTACCGTAAGGATTTCCATATGCTCATGGCATCGGACTATTTTGACGGGATCTTTCTTAGGCATGATTTGATTAAGCCATGGCTCAATACCTGGAAATTGCTCTATCAGTTGGTTCTTAATGCCCTTAATAACTGAAGTTTTCAACTGGATGCAGTTGGACACATTTTCCTTTTCGTCAAATTTCTTGAACATGATCCAAGATGAAGGAAGGGGTGTCGACTGGGGTGGGCAGCAACGGGAAAAAAATGAGACTCGGCCAAGGTCCGACGATCTCCGTGCTCCAGGAAGGCTGGTTGCGGACGGTCGCGGCCGTTGTCGCTAACCGGAAGACGGGCCAGTCAGCAGTGCTTTACGGCCCCATGAAATGGACTGCTTCCGCCGCTCTGAACCCCACGTCAGCGCTTGCCCGGATGTTCTTCCCACTACTGACTCCTCTCCGGTGGGGGCAGCGGAAAGGGCGGGGCGTGGGCAGGAAGGAGAGATGATGCCAGTCAGTCAGGTGGACGGAAGACTTCAGGGGCACGCCTGTCGCTTCCTAACTGGACACTGGACTGATCCGCTCCTGTCACCTTTTCCGGCTGCCCCCTGTAGCTAAATGGGCCCATGACAGGGATGCCTCTCCTTCCCTGTGGCTGCAGTGAGTAGGGATGGTAGACATCCTGGGCCGGGGGATTACCACTGAGTATGGCAGAGCTTGAGACAAGATGGGGCTTGGGACACTGTAGACTCTATGTTGCAAGCTTAGCTTTTAAAACCCCAACAATCATCTGTGTGGCACAGATGCCCTAGAGATGCAGAAAGGAATCATACAACATCGCTGCTTTCTAGGGACAAAGCAGAATGCGCTAGGCACTAGTTAACAGCGATACCTTCTGTAAGCTTAGACTTTTGTGAGAGCGTGTACGCATGCGCGCGCATGCGTGCACTTCCGTTCCGTTTGGTCAAGCCTTTGATGATTTTGCTAGTGTATTTGAACCCAGGCTGTAAATAACCTGTTAATCCCAGCCTCTCCTAATATCCCCATAGTTTTCATTAAAAAAAAAAAAAAAAAAAAAAAAAAGCTGTGGAACCCCTTTTTCCAAAATTTTAGGTGGCCAGAATCACACTAAAAATAAACACTATAAAAATGGTCACTGATAGTCAGCTTTTACTGAGTGCTTATGTGTGCGAGGTAGTGTGATTTCCACTCATCATTTACTTCCAGTCCTAATAATTGTGCCTATGAGGAAGGTGCTAACTTATCATTGTCATTTTACAGATGGAGGGGGAAGAAATAAGCCAAAAACACCCAGTGCTCAGGGAGGTAAGGCGTTCACCAGGAGTCCCAGGTTTATGTGGTGGCAGAGCTGGGAAATGAACTAAGCCGTGAGATTCCACAGCCGGCCTCTTCCATCCCTTACACTACTGAAGAACCCAATATTGGAGGAGAGACAAAGGGGAGTGGAAGGGAAGACACCCAAGACGTACCACAGGGGAAAGTGGGCAGCACTGACCTTCCTTGTTTTCCCAGAGCCCTGTGTGAAGAGCAGCTGATACTGTCGATTTGGGAAGCTGGCTGGAAAAAACTTATTCATGAAGGGGCTGGAAGGAAAGACAAAGCAGGTCGGCAAACAGAGTCCCCATGGGCAACCACGGCTCTAAAAATCCCCACCAAGACCCACTTAAAGCTGTATTTCCTGGTACCCTCATAGCTGCCCTTTTAGGTAGGTGTTACTGTTCCCACTCTACAGATGGGAAAACACAGGCTCTTAGAGTGTAACTTGCCCAGGGTCTGAGCTGAAATTCAAACTGAACTGCTAGTGACTTCTGTACTGCCTCTTTTATTACCACCACACAAATAGAAAAGTTGAGGCAGAAAGACGTGTGTGTGAAAGTTTTAGGATGAATCAGGGATTCCCAAGCCTAGCCCACACACCACCTACACGAGAGCCCCTTGTCAAGAAGCTCATTCCTGGACTTCTTTCCAGACCGACCAAGTCGGATGACCTGACAGTCACCCCACCCCACTCCAGAATTTGCTATCCTACTCTCCAGCAACAGGCCTGAGATTTTACAAATACAGCTGGAATTGATCAGCCAGATGAATCATGGCCCCCAGGGCAGGATCACCCTCATATTCACTTCTTCCATGAGGCCTCTCTTGCTCAAGACTAGCCTGGCCTCAACGATTACCCAGCGTGCCCCACTTCCCGGCCAGGCAGGGAACAGATGTTGTTTTCCGTACTATCTTCAGAGCAAGATAGCATACAAAGGCCTCTTGGCCCAGTCTGGTCTTGGGGTTGGTAATACTGTGGAGCAGCTACCAGCCCCGGCAGCCCAGCCCTGAAGCCTGCTTTGTCACACCCCAGCGGTGTGATCCTGGGAGACCCACTTCAGTGGCTGTCTTCTTGGGCTTCAGTCTCCTCACCTGTATGTAGGGATCATAATACCACCTGTCTCAAGTGGTTGTGTGAAGATAGAAAGCAGATAATCGAAAGGCTTAGCCCAGCACTGGGTCTTGCAGCAGACATGTTGAGGAACTGTGAGCTTTGGTCCTGGCACACTCTTCTAGAGCCTCAGCTCGAAAGCATGTGACATCAGATCAAGTTGGTAATGAGGAAGGCAAATCCCAACTAACAAGTAAGCTGAGGGAGGCAGGAGATGCCCAGGTCACAGTGGTAAGGGATAAGGGAGCTCTCTTTAACAGCTTGGTGCCTCAGAGAAGAATGTGGGTTCAAGAGTCATCTCTGGGCCTCAGTTTCCCCACTTGTCAAATTGCTGATCCTCCAAAGCCTACGGAGCTGAGGTGTGAATGACGAGAGGCCTTGTAAAGAGTGATGTGGTGGGCATGGGCCTGGGGTCAGGAAGCGGCTTCCACAGCACAGCTTTGGGGTGGGAGGCAGAGCTGGGATGGATGAGACTAGAAGCTACTTTCATCTCAGTTGGCAGAATCACTTTTGGCTGTGTCTACAATCAGGGTGTGTGTGCAGATGTGGGCAGGGAGGTAACCTGAGGAGCTAAGGCCTTCACCACAGGCTGGCCTCTTCTTTGGGAGCTTGGTGCTGCACTTCTCAACCAGGAGAGTATGATGGTTAATAACATGGATGCCGCAGCCAGCCACACTTCATAGATTCAAATCTCTGTTCTCATGCATGACAGCAGTGTAAACTTGGGAAAGTTACTTAACTGCTCTGTGCAACTCTTTTCTCATCAGAAATGCTACAATATCTTTCTCATAGGATTATTAAAAGAATTAAGTGAATGCTTGGCACCCTGTTAGCTTATCTGCAGCTTCAACTTCAAGTAAGAAGTAAGAAATCTCTAGGCTGATGTCTTTTTTTAATTTTTATTTTTGGTGCTGGGGATTGAATTCAGGATCGGGTTCACAATAATCAAGTGCTTTACCACTGAGGAATACCACTGGCCCAGATTCAGGTCTTTGTTACTCTGAGCAGAGATGTGCTGCTGGGCATGGTGGCACATACCTGTAATCCCAGCCTCTCACGGTTGAGACAAAAGGATTGAGAAACTGGTCTGGGCAACTTAGCAAGTCTCTCAAAATAAAAAAAACAAAATAAAAAGGGCTGGAATGTAGTTCAGTGGTAGTGTCCCTGGTTCAATCCCCAGTACTACATAACATGAGGGAAGTCACATGATCTTGCTGGTGTGAGTCTATGAACTTGAGGATAGGGGCCCCACATTATCATCTCTACCCATCCAGCTAGCCACGGTGTCTGGGAGGTGTGCAGTAAATGCTTGTTGAACAACCCTGAATGCACCTTTGTAGTAGGCAGAAATGCTTTCTGGTCTTTGATGGCTCACATCAAACCTAAAGGTCACTGCTTCCTGCTAAGAAACCACATCCTGGTGTCCTTCTCTGGGAGTGGAAGGTAAGGGTTAGTGAAACTGCTGATGTGGTTTGCTTCCCCTGGGGTGGCAGATTGGGCCTTCTCTCTTCCCAGAGTAGCTGGGTGAGGCATTAAGCTTAGTCCAAAGGTGACAAGAAATAAGCCCAAGTTCCCCTGGCCAGGAATGCCTGGGATTTGGCTAGGGCTTGAGTTTTGCTGACTGTAGAAGGCTGAAGGTAGGCTGTGGTCCCCGCCTTTCCCCAATATGGGGAGCTGTGGTTTGTTCTCGGAGGCTTGAGATGGGTGGAGAGATCCTGAGGGAAGCACAGCCTGGGCTGCCCTGGCTTGGGGCTCAGCTTCTCAGAGCCTTTCCGCAGACCTCTCCTTTGTCAACCCTCAGCACACCATAGGTCCACCCTCCCTAAGGCTCCCTTCCCCTCACTGTTGCCCAAACTGTTAAGAACACTGGCTCTGGAGTCAGACTGGGGCTCAGAACCTAACTCTGTCCTTACCAGCTGCAAATCCTGGTGGTCACACACCCCTCTGAGCTCCATTTCCCTGTCTTGAACTTTTGCACCTTATGTGAGTCCTGAGGAAGGTCTGACTCTAAGTTTGTAGATACAAACAGCTCGTTGAAATTCTAATACTGTGACTTTCTTTGAGGAGGTCTTAAAGAAAATTCAACTTAATTGAAGAACAATCAATTGAATCTTTGGATCAACTCTCTAAAAAATATGATTAATTGTATTTCCCCTTTTTATTAAAAATTATTTTCAAAAATATTTTCATTGGATTCATTTCTTTTCCATGTACAGTTTACAATAACATTTTCATTCATCTGACAGTCTTTGGTCCCTATCAGATTTTTTAGTGGACAGTTCTGACCCTGAATGTTAAGCACCCTTCTACCCATAGACATCCAATATTTTTTACAACATCTAATTTTCCCAGGTCAAATTTTGTTGCTCTAAGTTTTATTAAGAAAACAATTCCTCTGTTGGTTCCTGATCATTAACAAATTTTACTACATGCAGTTTTAGCAAAGCTGATGGTTTTCTTTTTAGCAGTGCTGGGAATTGAACCCAGGGCCTTATGCATGCTAGATAAGCACTCTACCACTGAGCTATACCCCAGCCCTTCCTATTTTAAATTTTGCTAAGTTGCTGAGGCTGACCTCAAACTTGTATGTAATCCTCCTGCCTCAGCATCCCAAGTAACTGGGATTATGGGCATATGCCACCACACCTAACTCTTTTGGTTTTTCTGTTGACAATATCCATCACTACAATAGTGAATTGGTTATAAAGAGACAATTGGCTAATCTATAAGAAATATGGGACAATATCTCTGTTTTTGTTCTAAATGAAAAAAAGAGTCTTTGGTATCAAAATGATAAAGTTTCCAAACACTCTGCTTGGGCAGTTGGATAGAGTAATGACCTTTCTTGCAGGACTGCTGAGATAAAGTGAAATAATCCCTCAGCACATGGTCTAACAGTGGCTTTCAAAATATATTGGATTCCCCTCTGTGTGGTGGCAGTTGGGCTGGGGGGTGGGGTGAGCTAGACTTTTGGGGAGAGTCCTCACAGAGTGGGAAAGAAGGGGACCCTGTGCCTGGAATGACTGCTTCCCACCCCCTTCCCCAGGTTCATCACGACTACAGGTCTGTCCTGACACTCTTGCTAGGTTCTCTGGACCGTGGTTTTTCAGAATGAAGAATAGGACCAGAGCTCTCCCAAGCTGACTAGAATATCAGTTTTTGGGGTAAAGATCAGTGTAGGCAAAGACAACACTGACTTCAGCCTTAAGACCAGAGCTGAAGTCCCAGCTATGTAACCCTGGGCCAGCTTCTCTGTACCCCAAGTGCCTGGCACTGGGTCTGGGGCAAGCTGCACACAGTGGTCACTCTGATCCTCCCTGCACCTGTGAGGAGAGTCTGGTAGTCTCTCTATTTTATAGGTGGAAAAACTGATGCTCAGAGACTTGAATAACTTAAGAAAATTACAAAGCTGGCAAAGCCAGGCCTTGGTCCCAGGGTGCCTCTGGAGCCCATGTTCTGACTGCCACTGTCCCATCAGCATGCCCACAGAAATCAGGCCATGCTCAGCCTGGTGTTCAGAGGCAGACCCTGCTCCTTCTCTTGGCGACTCTGGGAACATCCTGACAGTGATCTTTCAAAGTCCATGGACCTTCGGGCTCCTGGCCTGGCCTCTTTCGGCACCTCTTCCAGTCCTCCTACCCTTCAAAGCTGAGTCCAAGTTGACTTCCTTGCTTCTGAGAACTTTTCCTGGTTTGCGCCACTGCTCAACCTTATCAGTGGTTCTCAGCCTGATGCTGTACGACTCCCGCTCGTTGAGCGGATCATGGATGCCAAATGTTTGCAGTGCACAGGCTAGTCCTGCACAGAGGAGGCCGCCAATGGTAGTTCCTTGTCCTGAGGAACACTGGTCCAGATCACTCATCCCCACAGAACTGACAGGAACAGGTGATCTGAGCAGGATGGCGGTGGCAAGAAGATGGGTTCTGGGGTCACACAGACCTGAGTTTGAATCCTGGCTGTGTTGCTTATCTGCTGTACCACCAGAACAGTGCCCCCAACACTGCCCCCTGGACAAGGGATTGAAGCCAGTGGTGCTTTACCACTGAGCTACCTCCCTAGTCCTTTTTAAAAAATTTCGAGACAGGGTCTCACTAAGTTGCTGAAGCTGACCTTGAATTTGTGATCCTCCTGCTTTACCCTCCTGAGTCGCTTGGATTATAGGCATGTGCCACCACACCTGAACACAGCAAAGTTCTTAACCTCTCTGAGCCTCTGTTTCCCTGACTATAACCCAGGATTAAAAGCAAAAGCTAAACATAAGTTTCTCTGGTAGGTTAACACAGATAATAACAACAAAGTTAACAGTTATTGAACATATTAAGTGCAAAAAACCAAGCTAAAAGCTTTCCACATGACCCCAGAAGGAAGGTATTATTATCTTCTACCATCCTGGTGAGGAAATTGAGGCCAGAGAGATTAAATAACTTGCCCAAGGTCATTGGGCTATTAAGTGGCAGAATCTGGATTCAAAGTCAGGTAGGCAGATTCCAGAGCTTGTCCTCCTAATCTCTCCCTGTACTGCTTCAAAAAGACAATGTGCCAGGAGCCAAGGCTAGTGCTTGGCAGGCCATAGCACCTGGCATTACTCGTCTCAGCAGTGACAACTACCAGTATGTTACTGCTCGCAAACAACTTTCCCAACAACAGTGGCAGTGGGAAATATCCATGGATAATTTTATAGGCCCCTAGAAAAACACTGTAGCCCTGACATGTTACAGTTCTAGTCCTTAGCCACCTTTAGTGTGACACAAGGGAAAAGATTCCCTTGGGTTTTTGAGCCAGGATTCAAACCTGGCTCTGAATGACACCAAAGGTTCATATCCAAAACCCTGTTCTGGCTCCTGTGAAAGCTGCTTCATATGCTGCAGAGATGCCTTCTGACCTGATGGTGTGGGACAGCGCCAGGATTCCCAGCACGAAGAAATACATGGACAGCAAGAGGTTGATGTACTCCTGGGAGAATATCTGAGGCAGAAATACAAAAAGAAACAGGAAGTTAGGGTTGCCTGTGGCCACAAGGAAACTAGAGTCCCAGCTTCTCTTCTGGAGGTTGATCTCATGCCCCTGGAGTCAGGGGAGAGTTGGGAAGAAACCTCAGACAATACCAGGACACTCCTATTTTTTATAGCTGTGGGAAAAAATGGTGGGACTTCAAGCCCCACCATGTACCTCCCAAAGGAGTCTCGAGGTGTATGCATGTGACTCCATTATCTGGAGACAGGCAATTACTGTCCGTGTCCAGAGTCTTGCAGAGGTCCTGCCTGGACAGGGGATCTGGAGCACAGAAACCCGAGAGCTGTTGGAGCTGCAGGACTTGCTCTTCCACATTTCCTTCTCCTGCTCAAAAATCCGGGGAGCCCCTACAGAGCGGCCATCAAAGCCAGGTTCATGCTAGTTGCAAAGCATCTGGGCGCCCTGCTCCCCTCTCCATGTCAACTCTACTGAGAACTCCTGCTGGTGACTGGTGGGGGAGGTTAGGACAGCAGGCCCTGACAGCTGCCTCCTGGCCACCTTACTGTCGGGTGAAACAGACATATTGTCTGTCAAATGTCCTGAACTCAAGCGTCACCCGTTAATTTGGGGCCATGGAAGGCTCTGTCACATTGCTCCACACTTGCTGCATCTTGGCTGGGTTTTCTGCTGGGATGGTCTGCGGGAGGGAACGACGTGCTCCTCTCTGAGGGCGGGGACACTGGCTGCTGTTCTCAAGTAAGGCTGCTATGGAATCTGTTTAAATGCCAACCCGATCATGGCAGTCCCCTGGTTAAGCCCTTACAGTGGCCTCGCCTGGTGACCACTGCAGACCTCACTGCTCCTGCGCGATGTGCCCCAGTCAGGCTGGCTTTGCCACACTGTCCCTCATGGGCCACCTGGGCGGGTGCTCCTGGGCTGCTCTTCTCCCTTCACCTGGCCAGCCCTATTCCTCCTTCCTAGCCCAAGTGTGGCTGTTCCCCAGGAACTCAGTGGACATTTACTGGTTTACCCTCCATGCAGGACACTGTGCTGAACACCAAGGACATAACACCAGCTAGCAACAGGGTGACGTGCCCACCCTGAGTTCATGTGCCAGCGAGGAAGAAAGAATCTCAAAAGAAACAATGACATATGACGTACTGTTAGGTGTGCTGGCACTAAGCAAGGCAAAGCAGGGCAAGGAGTTAAGTGAAGGGGGTTTGGATATAAGCGTCCCCCGCCCAGAAGCTCATGGTGGTGTAAACGTGATATACATTGCAGCAATGTTCAGGGGTGGAATGATTAGTTTATGAGAGCTGTAGCCTCATCAGTGGATTAATCCATTCGATGGATTAAGTGGAACACTGGGTAGAGCTGTGGGGGTTGTGGGGCTGGAGGAAGCAGCTCACTGGGGCGTGCCTTTGGGGATTATATTTTCTCACTGGCTCTCTGAGCTCTCTGTTCCTGGCTGCCATGTGCTGAGTAGCTTTCCTCTACCCTGCCCTTCCGCCATGATGTTCTGACTCACCTCAGGCCCAGAGCAATAGAGTTGGCTGACCATGGACTGAACCTCTGAAAATGTGAGACCAAAATAAACA
The DNA here is from genome assembly GCF_902686445.1 of Sciurus carolinensis. Taxonomy (NCBI): domain Eukaryota; kingdom Metazoa; phylum Chordata; class Mammalia; order Rodentia; family Sciuridae; genus Sciurus; species Sciurus carolinensis. The sequence continues at coordinate 25,503,776 of NC_062214.1, forward strand.
TTTCCTCCTCTAAGTTGTTCTTGTTGGGTATTTTGGTCACAGTGATGAAAAACTTACTAACAGGAGAGCTGCTATTTCAGACAGTGGTCAGGGAAAGCCTTTGGAAGAGAGGACGCTGGAACAGAGTCCTTGAAGTGAGGGAGCAGGCTGTGGAGACGCTCAGGGAGGAGTACTTGAGGTGGAGGGAAGGGAGGTGAAAAGGTCGTGCAGGGAATAGGGAGGGGTTATAAGCCTGGAGCTGAGGAACAAGGGAGCTCCGGGAGGTGAGGCTAGGGAGACAGGAGGGAGCCAGATCCTGCAGTAAGTACCATGAATGACTTCAGATTCACCGAAGTGAGACAGGTCAGCACTGGAGGGCTGAGGGCAGGACTGTGACATGCTCTGATGGCCTGAGAGGATTCCTCTGTTGCTGTGCAGAACAGGGACCCTGACGGACAAGAGTGGAAGCGGAGAGCCCAGTGAGTGAGGAGGACCCTGCAAAATCCAGCACAGGGAAGATAGTGCCCTGGCACTGGGGGACATGGGGCAAAGTGATGAACAGCAGAAAGACTCCAGATCTGTTCTGGAATCAGAACTGCAGGAAGTGCACAGGGACTGGCTGTGAAGGACGAGAGAAACAGGGATAAGGAGGATGCCTGGGTTTTTGGTCAAGCAGCTAGGTGGACTAAGCTGGAGGTGTGGGCAGCAGTGGGGGTTCACCCTAGGTTGGTTCTCTGTGCTTCCTGTCTCCATGGGACCTTGTCTTTACAGCCCTTTTAGAGCTTTAACTTCGCATCTATCTAGGTGACTGCTGTCTGTCTCTACCACTTAACAAGATGCTCCTTGAAGGTGGGGCAGTTGGCCATTTATCTGGGTATGGTGTCCCCAGCACAGGGCCCAATGTAGCAGGCACTAATAAATGCAGGAGGACTGAGTGGACGAGTGGTCTGGTGCCAAGCAACGTGACTGCTACAGGAAAAGACCTATGGACACGTCCTGCAGGCATCTGGATCAGGCCTCATCTAGACATGTGCTGCGCCCCACAGCATTCTTCCAACGTGGGCCTCAAGGGAAAAAGCTCGTTTAGGCCACACTTGTGAGCTCCAGTGGCTGACTATGTGGACATGGGAACTGAGCACCAAGTCGCACTCTGTTTTGTGCTTGGCTGCTAGAAAATCAGAGCCATAGCTATGGTCCATTTCTGGCAAGTATACAAGTCTTGAGGCCATGGGGTCTGGGTAATGTCCTCACCCAGGACTTGTTTTATCGATACTATTTCAATTTTCTTCTTCACCCTTCTCTTTCTCACGCCACTGGATTTTGATAAGCTGCCTCAAAGCAACGGGTAAATGACAGGATAAAGGAAATGCTATGACACTGAGAAATGCTGCTGTGTTTTTCAAACTTCATATTTTCCTGATGTCACAACATCCCCACAAATAGACTGTGAGCACCCCGCCCAGGTGACAGGTGCACCTGTGTGATAAGGCTGGGTCCTACACAAGTTCCCCTTCCGGCCCTCCCCAGACTGTGCCCTTGTGACATTAAATATGCCAATGACAATGACATCCCCTCATGCCTGTGTTCTCTGCACTGACCTCCAGTGCAGGCCCTTGCCCTGGGGGGCCTTCCTCTCACCTGCTCCCTGGGAACTCCTCCCATTTGGGTCCCCATGTACTGCGCAGGGACCTCCTCCAGGACCTTAGAACGTAACTGATCCTGCACTTCCACATGCCTCTCTGAGCGGTGAGCTCCTGGCTGTGTTGGAATAATCCTTAAGGATTCTCTGCAAGGGGGACATCCCCATTTATAACACAGCCGGGGACAAGACGGAACATTCTAAACCAGGCAGTAAGTCCCTCAGAAAGGCATATGAAATGAAAGGATCTACCTTACTCACAGATCCGAGAGAGGGAAACTCGTGGGCAAGTGCCTTCTGGGGTCAAGGTAGAGCACACAAACACAAGACTTGAGGGGATTTCACTGGTTTGTCTGAATGTCACTAGGTCAAAGTCAGGGAAGGGCCAGAGTGGGAACTTGTGACAGAGTCCAGCCTTAACCACACCTGGTCACCTGGACAGGATGCTTCGAGCTTGACTATGGAGATGCTGTGGTCTCAGGAAAAATTCTGAAAATGTACATTGCAGTTTCAGATTCTAGTACCCCAACCAGGAGTGGGAGGGAGAGGCGGAAGAGCCAGTGTGGCAGGCTCTTCTGCTGTTAAACCCCCAACCACCCAGCTCAGGCTGGAGCTTCTGGGGAGCCTGGGGACGGCACTGTCCCGCAGGCGCCTTTCAGAAACCTCTATGTGGACACTGCAGAGGCACAGGGAAGAGCCTGGCTGTGCTACTGGCACAAGGCAGGTGGGGCTTCCTGCCCAGAGAGGAGAGCTGGCTGAGCAATTAGAGCCATGCCTTAAAAATGGTTCACCCCCTCAGAAATTCCTTTTGGAGGCCTCCGGTCTAAGGAAAGAATCCTAAATCCTAAACACAGGAGGTCTTGAAGCAAAGGACTTGGTGTCTTCCTGCACTGAGCACAATGGAGACTTGGGAAATCTGCCCAAAGCAAAGTGAGAAGCAGTGGGCTCGCAGAGCCCAGAGCCACGGGGCCTCTGAGGCAGAGGGGAGGAGAAGGAAGCCGAGGGAGATGCACCGCACAGTTCGACATACAGCAGCTCGACTCGCTCAGACACAAACACCACACGACACGTGACAGCAGGCACCTCCCGTGAGACCGGAATGAAGGTGGGAAATGGAGGTGGACATAGGGGTGAAGTGGGGGAAACAGACAAGATGGGGCCCCTGAGGGTGGTATGCTACAAACCAAGGCAAGCTATGCACCCAGATCCAGGAAAAAAAAAAAAATCAGTGAACAGCAATGCTATTTGGCACATCCTTATTTTTAAGAGTAAAAATCAGAATGACATTTTCTGTTTGAAGTGAGGGGGCTACTGTGAGTTGACTGCGACGTATCTGCCTGTGGGCATATTCTGAAACCGTTAAAAACAGTAGTTATGATGGAACAGTGAGAGGGCGATGCAATAGGAAACAGGCATGAAAAATAATGCAATTGCTTCATTTGGCAAAACCCCAAAACTTGGCTGCTCGCTAATGCAGCGGAGAGTTAAGGGAAGCCAGCAGTTGTCACTGCCAGTGAGAATGGATAGTTGCCCCTTTGGAGGGCAATTTGGTCCTATCTGTCCAATTATAAAAAAGCCTCTGATTGACCTGGTAACTGCAGATAGGCTTGAAGAAAATATGTGCCAGTGCCAAATACTTTAAGCCAAAATATGTGCAGGAAGATGTTCCCAGCAGTACACTTTTGATACTCCAAAAGAGACACATATCCTCAGGGGTACATCAAATAACAGGACCATGAGCAGCTGTTAAAAAGGATCAAGTGGACTGGACTGTGTTGGTATAAAAAAATACCTCATGGTGAGAGTTGTAGAGTTGATAAATATACTTAAAATATTAAAAAAAAAAAATAGAATTCTATGCCTATATGTAACAGAGCCACAAGAAACTATATTGGGGAGACTATGGCTCATTTGTATCTTCTTCCCTTAGGTTTAAAAATTTTTTTTCTCTCTTTTAGGTGCTGGGGATCAGACAAATCTAGGCCTTGGGCATGCTAGGCCAGCACTCTACCACTGAGCCACACCTCCAGCCCCAGAAAATAGTACAACTATATATATTAAAAAAAAAAAAAAAAAAAAAAAGGTTCAAGGAGAGTTTGCAGTAACATGAGAAATGCTCATGATATTATCAATGTGAGTGAGAAAAGCAGCTACAGACTGAATACACCACGTGGTCACAGCCATGGAGAAACCATGCACGGGAAGAACGCGGAAGGACACACCTCCAAAGGGAAACTGTGACTGTCTCTGGAAGTGGGGTTTTGGATGATTGCTGTTTTCCCCTTTTTACTTTTCTGTGTTTTCCAGGTTTTCAACACTGAGCCTGTGTAAGTTTTATTGGGAAAATAAACCTCGATAAATTAAAAAAAAAAAAAAAAAAAAAAAAAAGGCGATTAGTATGGTAGAGGTAATGTCAGAGACACAAGCTATACCCCAGCCCAACACACAGTACAATAAAACCAAACTGGTATCATGAAACAGAACAGAAAGTCACATGGAGAAAAGAAATGGACTGGCGGGACAGGGTCCCACACAGGGACAGCAGCTGTCTCTGGGTAGTGGGTCTACCTGTGACTTTAATTTCTCCCTGCTCTTTGTTTTCTAGAAACGAACATGCATGGCTCCTGTGATGAGAAAAATAAAACAAAAGAAAATAAAGTTATTTAAACCAAATGACAACACAGGTGGCAAACGACTTACTTTGAAAAAGAGGTAGAGCCCCAAGAGTGTGCAGCTGGCGATGATGGGGAAGCGGGCGGCATCCCGGCTGGTGATGGTTTCGGGCATGTCCGAGGAGTTCTGCCGGAGAGAAGAAAGGCACACTGAGTGGGCTGTGCATCTACCTGTCCTCTGCGGCTGGCCGCTGGTGGACTGGATGCTTCAACAGCTCATTCACCTGGTTCGTTCATCGCGTTTGCTAATGCTACTCCTGCTGCCAGGGAGGCTGCCCGCCTCTCCCTGGGGCAAGGTGATCTGATCCCATCAATTTCCCATTGAGGAGATCTGGACTGTGATGAAGATCATCCAGAAGAACCCAGGGCACGTGTGGCACATCTAGGGAGAAGAGCTATGGCAGAGGCAGTTACAGCATGTGACAACTGAGCAGGCGGGGGCGGGTTAGAAAAAAGAAGAAAGAAAAAGGGAAACAGGGCTGAGGATATAGCTCGGTGGTAGAGAGCTTGCCTAGCATGCAGGAGACCCTGGGTTCAATCCCAGTACCACAAAGGGGGGCAGGAGGATGACCAGCCAGAAAACATAAACCACTGGGAGAACTGAATATGGTACAACAAAACAAAACAAACCACCACTACATTTTTAAATGGCACATGCTATCGTTGGCAAGAATGTGAGATGGGCAGAGGGACTGATGAATGATAGATATTTACATGACAGACAGCTGAATGCAACCAAATTGACAATGGAGTAGCAGCATTTAACATAGGAATTCAATCAGCTTCATAGAATTAGTGCCAAAAGACTTTTCCTCATGGTCCTCAAAGGCCCAGCAGACACTCGCTGCCATGAAGTCCTTCCAGATTCCCCATTAGGATAAGCCAACCCCCAAATATTTTATATCACAACCACCAAAATCCTAGCAAAGGCAGAACAGACACCCGTGCCAAGGTGAGAGTCTCTCCACAGCAGCCACAGTGTTCACTATTCCACCACTGCCATGTCCATCTTATGAAGACGCACAAGCATTCCTGGGACAAGGGATGCCATTCAGCTGCGGAGTCTCACCAATGGCTTGGCTCAATGCCGGCTCTTAAAAACCAACAGGAAAAGATGTGCCAAGGTGGGAGCTGTCTGGAGAGGATGATTTTGGCTCGGGGAGGCTCTTCCACCCCAAAGTGGAAGATTGCAGAAGGGGAAGGAGATGGGGACATGGGCAGCAGGCTTAGGAAACGATCACTAGGGGAGGGAGGTGTGGGGAAACTGGTGTGCACGCGCCACTGGCTCGAGTGCAAACTTGTCCAGCCTTTTGGGCAGTGCAATCTGGCAGAAGGTGTCAAACCATAATTTGCACATGCCCAAGGACATAAAAAGAAGACTGACCGAACAGGAAGTACAAATGGCTTTTAGTCATAAGGAAAAAAAGTTCACCCCCCTCCCCCACGCGCCACAGTGCTGGGGATCGAACTGAGGACCTCATGCTAAGAAAGTGCTCTATCACTGAGCTACATTCCCAGCCCTTCGTTCTCTTTTTTTTGGTACTGGGGATTGAAGCCAGAGGGGCTTTGCCACTGAGGCACATTCTCAGATCTTTTTATTTTCTTTGAGACAGGGTCTTGCTAAATTGCTGACACTGGCCTTGAATTTGAGATTCTCCCGCCACAGCCTCTGGAGTTGCTGGGATTACAGGTGTGCACCACCACGCCCAGCTCCCAGCCCCTTACTCTTAATAAGAGAACCTGAAATTAAAGTACACTGACATTGGGCTGGGGAGATAGCTCAGTCGGTAGAGTGCTTGCCTTGCAAGGCACAAGGCCCTGGGTTCGATCCCCAGCACCAAAAAAAAAAAAAAAAGGTACACTGACATTCCATTTTTCCTCAGAATGGAAAAAATTGACATACTGAGTTGGCAAGCTGTGGGGAAAGAGGGCGAATCAGTCTTCCTATAGAGACAACTTGGCAATACACGTCAAAACCACAAATGCATGTACCCTTTGATCAAGCAACTATACTTCTGGGAATTTTTCCTACAGATGTTAATTCTCACACCAGCAAAACAATGCATATGAAGTACATCCAAGATATTCATTGCTGTTAATCGTTTGCTGGTGACTGAAGCAAGTCATCTGCTTTCTGAGTCCCAGTTTACTCTTCTGTCAAACAGGATGACAATCTTTAGCTTAACTTACTTCAAAAAAGGGCAAAGAGGCTTAAACCAAATGAGATGTAGAATGTGAAAGAGGTGGGTAAACTGTAAAGTACTGTGATCACATGAGAGGCTGTGATTATTGGGGACGAGTGAGGAGTCCTTTACCAAAGTGTAGGCTGGATGGCAGGCCCTCCCCTCTGTCACCACAGGCAGCTCCGTGTGAATCACTCTCCAGCAGCTTGGCCAGGAGGTGGGGGTAGGGAGGGTGAGCAATACCAATACCAAGAGGCCAGTTTCCTTCCTTTTCTCTTTTCTACCAGCCCCTGGTTTTGGTTTGTTTGTTTTCTTTCTTTCTTTTTTTTTTTGGGGTGGTACTGGGGTATGAACCCAGGGCCTTACACATGCTAGGCAAGTGTTTTACCAATGAGTTACACTCTACGCCCTTTTATTTTTTAGTTTTTTGGTACTGGGGATTGAACCCAGGGTCGCTTAATCACTGAGCCACACCTTTTTTAGTCTTACTTTGAAAGAAGATCTCATCAAGTCCTTAGGGCCTCACTAATTTGCCGAGGCTGGTCTTGAACTTGCCTCAGCCTCCCAAGTTGCTGGGATTATAGGTGTGCATCACCATGCCCATCCTTTTATTTTATTTTTAGGCAGGATCTCCTTAGGCTGCCTTGGCTAGCCTTGAACTTGTGGTCCTTCTGCCTCAGCTCCGGAGGAGCTGGGATTACATGTATGTGACATACCATGCTGGCTTGATTTTTGCTTTTGGCAGTACTGTGCGGTGGGACTTGGGCAAGTGCCGCAGACTCTCTGCGCACCTGCATGGATCTAATACGATTCCTGTGTTGCAGCAGAGTAGGTGCAAAATAAATCAGATAGCTCCTGACCTTAGAGTTCCCAGGAAGGGAGGTCAAGGCTTTGACAGATATTACAGAATGTTACAGTGCAGTGTGACATATAACAAAACAAACATGCATACTGATGTGATTCATGGAATGAGTGCAAAGCAGTTAGGACAGCTGAGGTCAGAAGTCCCAGTGAGACTTCCAGCCGCACTCCTTCCCAGTTGTGGGACATGGGAAGGTGATTTTCTCTCTCAAAGCCTGAATTTCCTCAGCTGTAAAATGAATTGTGAGGACTCCCATTTCTGCACAGGAAGTACCTGAGTAATCATTCAAGCTATATGCACTATTTGTATCACTTTTATGAATGAGGGAATCATGAGTATGTGGGGGAATAGGGAGTGTCAAAGGTGGCCAGAGCAGATTCGATTTAAACAAGGCCTTGAAAGCCAGATATGGGGTCAGGTATGCAGTAGGAACTGAGTTTAGGAGTTTGCTTTGTGCCCAAGGAAATGAAGCACTTAGCAGACAGCGACCTGCACGTACAGAGGCTCAGGGCTGGGAAGTACAATGGGCCTCTGCGGTTTCACCTATAAGCCAGTGTTACGGCTACTCTTCACAGATTCCTTCCAAGCCAGCCAATACCTTGGCAGGAAGAGTCTTAATGTTATTTGATGACAAACTAAGGTTGTGCAGATGCTCCACCTAACAAAGAAATCTGGTCTTCTCTGCGGGTGACTGTTATAAATATCTCATGCTGCAATGGTGAGTCAGAATAGGAACAGCAAATCTGACCAGCAATAATACTAATAAGAATAACATTTACTGAGAGCTTTCTATGTGCCAAGCAGTGTCCTAGGTGCGTTACATGAACTCATCCTCATAAAACAGGTACATTTTACAAACGAGGAAAATCAGGCTCAGAGAGTTAAATAACTCGTTTAGTGTAATACAGATGGCGGGCAGCAGAGCCAGGATTCAAACTGTGGCGGTCTGCTTCCAGAACCCAGGCTCTTGGCTACCATTTACTAGATGACCTCTCTCTTTACTATCTGGAAATAGCTGCTGGAAAGTTGTGACAAGAAGATGCTCAGGAAGCCTGTGACCTTCCTGAGGCACAGATCCTGAAGGTAAAGATTAGCTAATCCCCCCTGCCGCTTTTCTTGTGGTACTAAGGACTGAACCAGGGGTACTTGACCCCTGAGTTACATTCCAGCCCTTTTTAAAATTTCATTTTGAGACAAGGTCTGGTACAGGCTGACCTCAAACTTGTAATCCTGTCTCCAGTAGCTGGGATAAAGGTGTACGCTACTGCGCGGGGCCCAGAACAGTTAATCTTTGTAGTTACAAATATATTAAAAGTTGTTGGGATTCTCTACCAGTGTGATTTGAATTTTTGTTGTTAACCAGGCACACTTATGCAAATAGCTCCTGGAACACAAAAATATAATTAGGCAAAGGGGAAAACTGTTGAAATAAGTGAACGGCAGAAGCTAGTTTCCAGTAACATTCTGGATGTTCAGTTAGAGGGTGGACACAAAAGCAGAGAGGGAAGATAGAGGCCCGGCTCTAGCCCTGGGCCCAGCTTGAGCTCTGGAGTACTGCTTCCAGGCCACGCCCCAGAAATGCTCTGGACGTCCTGGACCATTCCATTACTGTCATCCAGCTGGAGGCCACCGGTCTCCTCTACTCACCCTCGTTCACTCTCTCACTTCAGCAAGATCCTGCTTCTTGCACTAATCCCCCTTCATCCTTTGCCCCTATAGCTGTCTTTACAACTGCACCAGTGGCCTCAAGCTCTCCAAAGCCTATACCTGACTGTGGCACATACCTGCCTGAAATCCTCAAACAGTGGACTGCTGAGGACCCTGCTGACAGGTGTGTGTGTGAACTGACAGCACCTGGTGTGGGGGGGGGACTGGGAAAATCTATCCAAGTAAAAAACACATGCACACAGCCACCGGGTGAGGCATGAGGATCACAAGTCCAAAGTCAGCCTCAGCAAAAGGGCAAAAGTGAGGCACTAAGCAACTTAGTGAGACCCTATCTCTAAATAAATTACAAAATAGGGCTGGGGATGTGGCTCAGTGGTTGAGTGCCCTTGAGTTCAATCCCAGATACCAAAAAAAAAAAAAAAAAAAAGGCACACAGCCTTGGACCCAGCATGTGGATTTTGAGAAATTTATCGTAGAAATACATAAAAAAGGGAAATAATAAATGTATAACGATATTAATTTCAGCATGGTTTGTTAACAGTCGAAGACTGAAACAACCTAAATGACCACAGAGGCCTCTAAGTCAACAGTTCTCCAACTTGGGTGTGTATCAGAACCACCAGGAGGGTTTGTCCAAGCACACCCTGCTGGGCCCACCCTGAGTTTCTAATTTTGAATCATATTTCTCACAAGATCCAGGTGATGCTGATGCTGCAGGTCCAGGGACCACCCTTTGAGAACCTGGGCTCTACATAAACTGAGAGGTGCAGCTGGGACATCACAGCTGTTAAAGAACACGAAACCAGGTGTGGTGGAGCTCACCTGTGATCCCAGCAACTTGGGAGGCTGAGGCAGGACTGCAAGTTCAAGGCCAGCCTCGGCAACTCAACTTAGCCTCTCAACTTAGATTTGAGACCCTTTTCATTTGAGAAAATAAATAGGTCTGGGACGTAGCTCAGTGCTCCCTGGGTTCAATCCCCAGAATAACGACAGCAACAAAAAGAAAGAAAAAACGACATGACCATAACATTCACACTGACATGATTAGATCTCCAACATATATTCAGTGAAAAAAAGCAAGGTGTAGAAAAGACTGTGCACATAATAAATGTAACAGTTACATAACAAAATGGGGAAACATAAGCTTACTTACTGTACAGTCTCCCTGGAAGGAAATTTAAGAAACAGGTGACAGGGGCTGCCTCTGGGGAGGGAAACTGGGCAGCTAGTGCATCTCTGGGTACATTTTGAATTCTGTACCAGGGACAAGCATTATCTACCCTCCCTAACATGAAAGGATGAGGTAGATCTAATGTAGAGAAATCACTAATATATACTGATTAAAAAAAATAAAAATCAAGTTGCAAAGCAATATGTAAAATCCTATTGATATAAAAATAAACCTACTCCTGTATATACACACAAGCACATACTTATGTTGGATTATACACAGAAAAGTTCTGGGAGGTGGCCTGGGGATGTAGCTTAGTGGTAGAGCAGGTACTTAGCAGGTTCCAGCCTTAGGTTCCTTCCCCAGCATCATAAACAAATAAATAGATAAATAAAATAAAATAAAAAGTCCTGGAAGGTTCCACTCTAAACAGCTAAGTGGGCTACTTCCAAGGAGTAGTACTGAGAAGGCTCTTCCATTCTGCTTCTGTACTGCTTGAGTTTTTTACAAGTGTGTAGTTACTTTTGTCACTACCAAGATTGAGCATTGCCTGGGGATTCTGTTCCTCAGAAAGGCTATGTTCCCTGGGCTCCTTGGCCCTCTGCTGGGCTCATTGTCCCGGCTCCTGTTCTGTCTACTCCATTCTCACCTACTCCTGCAAGGACCTACTCCTGCAAGGTCAACTGCTGCCTCCTCCAGGAGGCACATGAGGATTTAGCCTAGTTGACTGACCACACATCTGTGCATTATTGGTGCCCACCGTCTGTGAGGAGGGCTTGGCCTTCTCTATCCTGGCACCTGGTCCAGGGCTTGGCCCACAGCAGATGCCTTGACCCATGAGGTGAGGGGCTGCTTTGTTCTACTGGCCAAGGCTGCTGAACTGGCTGCTTGGACAGAATTTGCTCCCTTCTAGGGACACAGGTCTTGGGCAGGGTGGGCGCTGCATCCAGAGCGCCTTCAGACTACTTCTTCCCAGCACTCCTGCATCTTCACCTTCTTCCTGGGATTTCACACAGTGTCCTGGATACTCTGACCCCAGGGCAAGTCTGTCCTCACATGCCCTCTGTCAGGTGGCTGTATGGTCTAACATGAGTGGAAACCCCAAACTCTTGGGCTCCCACACTAACTTTTCTCCCTCCTTGCCAAATGACAAAGGAAATGATGAGGGGTGAAAAAGCAGCTCATCCGGCCTGTCCTCTCCCCAGGTCAAAATGCTACTTGTGTGAGACTTTAGAGGCACCTGTACCAAGGAGAGTCCCTGATCTGAGACTAGGCACACCTGGTTCTGCCCCTCTATGGTATAGGGATCTTCAAAAGTCATTCTTTGATCCCCGGTTTCTTTTTCTATACAGTGGGAATAATACGACTAGCTCTACATGCCACACTGAGGTCTCCACGCATCGAGGTGGGTAAAGACTTTATAACTTTAGAGCCTCCTGGTATTGGAGGAAGAGGCCATCAGTGAATGGTCAGGCCCTGTTTGTAACTTCATCTTCCAGCCGTGCAGGAGATGCTTCGGAGAGGCAATTACAGGCCGATTTTATCCACACTCTCTGCTCCAGCCACTCCAGACCTTCTGTGCTTCTGTAACTGCTTTGTCTCCAAGCTTCCACCTCTCTCACTTTCCTCTGCTAGAATGCCCTCTCCTGGCTGGAATTCTACCTCTCCATCAAGGCTTGAGCCTCCCTCGGCACAAAGCCTCCCTGCCCTGCTCCAGACATGCGTGCGCAGCCTTTCCCTGCAAACCCTGTGGCTGCTGGCATTACCGCCACAGACCTAGTTATCCTCCCCTCATCCACTCTCCTGAACGCCATGGTAACAGTACTCTGACCCACTCATCCCTGCAGCGTCCCTCCACCCTAGACAACAGCAGAAGTTCAGGAAACACCATTTCCTGGAAGGTGTTTTTGGAAGAGACGAGAAACCCTGTGCAGAAGGTACCAAGGAGAGGTGTTTAGAGCATCTGGGAGCCACTCAGATCAAGCTGCCCAGTCTCCTGCCACATGGCCCTTTGCCTCCTTTGTCTTGGTCTATTTCTGAACTTCTCCTGCACCAAGTGTCTGCCTGATGGTCCTGGTATTGAGGATAAGGCCACCTGAACTCTGCTTAGCAAAGGCAGAATAGAAAGAAAAACAGGGTGGAACTGAGTCTCTCAGCTTAAGCTTAACTTAAGCTTAAGCTTAACTGTTCTCCCTTGCATCTGACCACACAGAGGCAGCAGGCAGCTGGTTCTCTGTTCTTGGAAAGAAAGGTGGCAGCCTTCAGGAACTGCTCAAGTTGGGCAGTGTTTTGAGAACCTGAGCTGGTGCAGTTTCAAAAGTGGCAGCTGCTTTGTGGGCCTGCCCTCTCTGGGCAAGACAGCTTCCGCTTGGGTCCATCTTCAGGTTTGGTTGGGGAGGAGCAGTGGGGTGCTTGCAGATTAAGAGGCTGTTAAGGAGGAGAGAGGGTACCAGGAAGTGAGAAGCTATTGGTTCAAGGGGCTAGAGAGGGCTTCATATAGGGAAGTGGGGGTGGGGAGAGAGGGAGAGAGGGAGGCAGGAAGAAAGTGCTAGAGTCCTCTTAGGTATCCAATGGGATAGATATTAAGGAAGGCTAAGGATGGGGTCTGGCCCAGTCTCACCAGGGAGAACAACAGTTCCTTAGTAGGTAGGCCCAATTTGATGAAGGGACTTGTCTTAGGGGAGACAGGGAGAAAGGATGCTTTGAGGTAGGGCCAGGGGCTGGGGTGGGAAGAGAGTGAGGGTCTAGGTTTTAGCTAAGACAAACCTGAGTGGTAGTCAGAGAGAAGAAGCCAACAAAAGAAGTGGTCTATGCCTGGATAGAAAGTACAGGCACCAAGGTGCCAGATCTGTGGAGCTGGCAGGAACTGGTTCCAGAAAGTAAAGCAAAAGTCTGGTTGCTGAGGTGGGGCCAATTCCTGGGTTCATTTTTTCGTGGCAAGGGCTAGGGCCTGATCTGGGAGTTTCCTGTGAGTGCCCACATGCTATGATTTCAGTGAGACAGAAGCCGGAGCCTAGGGATGGGTCTGGATGCTAGAATTAGCCCTGGGGTGAGGAAGGCAGGGCTCCTGACAGAGGGATGACAAAAGACGGTACCACTCAGGTCTCAAGACCATTACTCATCAGACACAGAATGGGGCTGACCCAGAGCCCTGGATGGGGTGATTGCTCCAGATGGGATGGGGATATCTTGCTGCTGACCAGCCACAGCGGAGGGTGGGGCTGGGCCCAGGGGGAACAATCAGTGCCCGAGTGGCAGTGAGGGTCGGCCGGCCGTTCCTAGTTGCGGCATGATGCAGACCGAGAGGGATGTGTCCGGGTCTAAGTAGGGGCAGAGACCAGCCCCCATTTGGAGAAGGCGTGGGTGCCCAGTTAGAGGGTCGGTGCCCAGATCCGACGACGCCAAAGGCCAGCCCCGGAAGGGGGCGCGTGGAGGGGACGGTGGTGATAAACGCTGGGAAGGGTCAGTGACCCGGGCGAGGTGTCAGTCCCTCCAAGAAAGGGTCGGCTGGGAAGAGTCCACGCCAGCCGCGTCCGGGATGAGGGTGGAAAGGCCCGTTTTTGCCGCTGACCCTACCTTGCCGCGGGCACAGCGCACCGAGCGCAGGGCGCCGAAGAAGATGGGCAGCAGCGCCATGAGCAGGAGGCTGCCGTAGGCCAGCGCGATGCCCTCGGGCGTGGAAGGCGGCCGCGTCGTGCCGTTGGCCGGGCCGCCGGCCTCGGCGCTGCCGTTGTGCGGGTCGCTGAGGGCCGAGTCCATGGCGAGGCTGCGCTCGGGCTCTCACTCCAGCTCCGGCCGCTGCAGCAAGAACGCAGATGGAGGGACGGGCGCTGCGGGGAAAGCCACGTTCCCCTAAAGAAACAGGAAGTGACGTGCCGCTCGCCGTCCGGCGCCGCGCCCGCGCGCACACGCCCGCGCCCGCGCCCGCGCGCGCCCGCGCCTCCCCGCCCGCTCGCCCCCTAGCGGTGGCGGTGGGCGGAGAGGCCGGTTGCTAAGCAACCGCTAGCGGCCGAGAGGGGGACACTGGACCACGCAGCCCTCGTCCACCCTGAGACCTGAGGCCTCATCCCCTAGTTCCCGTGGGTTCCTTTGACCCCTCGCGGTTCTGTTCTCCACCGATCCTCGTCTCCGACTAAAACCTGTGCTCGCTCGCGCATGCATTCACCCGATATTCAGCTGTTCATTCGATCCTCAAACATTTGCTGTGTCCCCCCACATGCCAGGCACTCTCCTAGGGTCTGGAGACACTGGTGGGAACAAGACAGGCAAAAGTTGGTCCCTGTTATCACGAGTCTTGCATTTTAGTGAAGTATATACGTGTGTGTGTGTGTGTGTGTGTGTGTGTGTGTGTGTGTGTGTTGGGAGGTTGGGAAGAGAAGAAATAAAATAAAATAGGCAGTCTAAAATATAAAGATGGAGCTGGGCGTGGTGGTGCATGCCTGTAATCCCAGCGGCCTTGGAGGCTGAGGCAAGAGGATCGCGAATTCAAAGGCAGCCTCAACAACTTAGCGAGAACCTGTCTGTGAATAAAATATAAAGAACGGTTGGGGATGGGACTCGGTGATGAAGCACTTCTGAGTTCAATCCCAAGTACCGAATACATAAATAAATAAATAAATATGTCATGTATAATTGTGTATTGTACCATGTAAATGCAGATAAATGATTCAGAGAAAAATAAAGATAAAATGGGAGCAGGTAGGATTTTCCAATGTATTAAGTATGTACCTACCATGTGCCAGGCAATAATAATTCCTTTACAGTTCATAACACTGTATAGTTTATAAAGCTTCTTGTCTTTTATCACAATTAGAAGGAACTACTTATTTAGGCTATTTTTAGTATGGGTTTTTAAAATAGAAAGCTTAATATATGCACATGGTAAAAATTCCAAAGTACAAAAAAGTACACAAAGACAAGAAAGACTCTTTCCCTTTTTAGGTTCCCGTCCTACCTTCCTGAAGGCAACCACTCTTAATAGTCTCTTGTGTGTCACTGTAGAACTTCCCTGTGCATTTATAAGCAAGTTGCTAATCCCTTTATCCAACAAATCATTTTTGCATACCTAGCACATAGGTGGTGCTATTAATGAAACAAACATGGGCCTAGGCAGTTAGTAGCAGAAGGAAACCATCTTGGGTTGGGTGCTCAAAGGAGACCTGACACCTAAAGGGGAAGGGAGGAGCCAGCCATAGATTAGAATCCCAGGGAAAGATACATATGCGCCTCCTCAGGGGAGGAAGGGCTCTATGAGTTAGAGGAACCAAATGATGTTTGGAGGAAAGGGGAAAGGGAGCCGGTGGTGACAACCAGGTCCAATTGACTGGCATGGCTCATTGGACCTGGTTGGCTGGCATGGATTTTATTCTAAGTGTGATATGAAGACAGTCTAGGGTGTATGCAGGGGAATTACATATTTTTGGATGTGGAATGTCCTCCACAGTCTCATGTACTGAAGGCTTAGTCCCCAGTACAGTAGTGTTCAGAGGAACGGTGGATCATGAGCACTCTGACCTCGTCAATGATAGCTGGATGGACTATTAGGAGGTGGTGCAAACTGTAGGCAAGGGGACCTCGCTGAAGGGAGTGAGTCCTTGGGTTGTGTCCCCAGGAGCTACATCTGGTTTTTTGTCCCTCCTCTCCCATTCTTCCTGGCTGCCATGGGTGAGCGTTGGTCCTCTGCCACACCTGTCTTCTTCCATGATGTTTCTGCTTCTTCTCAGCCCTAAAAGCATTGGGGCCAGCTGACATGGATTGAAGCCACTGAAACTGTGAGGCAAAATAAACATCCTCTTCTAAGTTGATTTTCTTAGGTTTTTTGTTATAGTGATACAAAGTTGACTAACACAACATCCTTAATTATTATCAGTAGTATTATTATTTAGGGTAGTATTATTATTTAGGGATTGAACTCAGGGGCACTCGACCACTGAACCACATTCCCAGCCCTATTTTGTATTTTATTTAGATACAGGATCTCGCTGAGTTGCTTAAAGGCCTCAGTTTTACTGAGGCTGGCTTTGCAGTCACGATTCTCCCGTCTTCTGAGTCACTGGGATTACAGGCCTGCACCAGAGCACCCGGCTAACATCCTTGCTTTTTTTTTTTTTTTTTTCATATTAAGCAGGTTTTATTTAAAGGTAATAATTCAGACTTCTCCCGGGAGGAAGAAGGGGGCCATGGCTGATGTTCTAAAGTCCCCCATCCTTGCTTTTATTTGATACTTATTTAATGTCTATTCTCTGCCAGATTATAAGCTCCATGGAGGCAGACACCAGTTCTCTAACATCCATTGATGAATTTCCGGCACCTGGAATTGTGCCTGGCTCATAGTGGGCATTCACTGAGTGCTGATTGAATGAATGAATAAACATTTCTTTTTCTTTTTTCCTCCCCACCTGGTACTGGGGAATTGAACCCAGAGCCTTGAGCTTGCCAGGCAGGCACTCTACCAACTGAGCTACCTCCCCAGCCCAACATTTTCTTTTTTTTTTTTTTTTTTCTTTTTTCTTTTTTTGGTTCTGGGTATTGAACTCAGGGGTGCTTTACTACTGAGCTACATCCCCAGCCCTTTTTAACTTTTTAAATTCTGAGGCAGGGTCTTAATAAGTTGCTTAGAGCCTTGCTATATTGCCATGGCTGGCCTCAAACTTGTGATCCTCCTGCTTCAGCCTCCCAAGATTACAGGCCTGTGCCACCATGCCCACGCCATTTGATTTTCAAAACAACTTTGACACAAATAGGAAATTCCTGAGGCCTCTGATTATACTACTAGTGCTCTACTTAAGGGATGTGGTGAAACCTGGTGGAAGGAAAACTGGAGAAACCTGCGGCCCACAGGTACCTACCCTGGAGAAACTGTGGGCCAAACAGTAGAGAAGAAAGCTGCCCTTTGGGGACTTGACAGCAAGCCAGCCTGGAACTCAGAAGGGAAGGTACACTACTGAAAAGGCTGAACCCATGTCAGCTGGCAAAGGGAAAATATTTACAAAGCCCAGATGGATTATTACAAAGCAGGCAAAAAAGAGTGCATTTGAACTGAGTCACTTTGTTGAGGCAGTAGCTTGATAAACAGTACAGATGGTGTAAAATCACATGACCTAGGCTAGGCTAGCAAGGCAGCATGCATCAGGCACCATAGCAGTAACTTTATGCATGATTATCTGTAAGAGATGATTGGTCCCAATTTATAGATGTGAAAACTGAACCTCAGAGAGACAAAGTTGCTTGCCCAGATCCCAAAATCATCAACGGAGGAGCAGAGCCTTGAACTGGTCTGTAGGCCTCCATGCTTCTGCTCTTTCCAGTGTTCCAGCTACACGGAAGGCTAAGGGGTTTGGACCGGAGAGAGTAATGCAGTTCTGGTCCAGATAGTGTAGTTTTAGTTTTTCGATGAGCTGGACATGGTTTGAGTGGATGGGTGGAAGGCACTCTCTTATTAATTCATGCGTTGTGGTTTGCTTCTTAAATTCGCACCCCTGCCCCCCAAAAGTTCATGTTTCGAAGGCTTGGCCCCAAGGCTACAGTGTTCAGAGGTGGTACCTTTGGGAGTGACTGGATAAGAAGAGCTTTAATCTCGTCAATGTGGTAATCCATTGACGAATTCATAGCTTCATGGGCTATTTGGATGGAGGCAGTGGAAACTTTGGAAGTGGGTCTAATAGGAGGAAGTGGGTCACTGGAGATGGGCCCTGGCAGGGTTTATTTTGTCCCCCTCTTCCCTCTCTGTTTCTTGGCCACCATGAAGTGAGCAGCGTTGCTTTCCTCGCCATGAAGTTCTATCTCAGAAACAATGGAGCCAAACCACCATGGGCTGAAACTTCTGAAACCATAAACCAAAGTAAATCTTTTCTTCTTTAAATTGATTTTTCCTAGTTTTTTTTTTTTTGATCACAGTAATGGAAAAGTGACTAACACGTCATCTATCAATAATTCGGGACATAGAATCTGCCTGGGAGCCAGACTCAGAGTCTCCTCATCTGAGAGCAGAGGATTCGAAGTTGGAGACACTTCTGCTTCTTGCTGGGCTGAGCCCTTAATTTGGTTGGGCCTAGGGCAGAGCTGGCATCTCTCCTTACACCTCAGGGTGGGAGATTGCGAACCTGACCCAGGGAATCAGAGTTGACCCAGGTTTGGAAGGCTGCTGCGGAGGCTTCTATGTGGAGGGTTGAACTGCTGCTTGGAGCCCACTTGTCCTGAAGTCCCTGGAGATAAGGAGACACAGCACGGGTGCTAAGGTGAAGTCTTCCACGTGCATTACTTTCTTGGAAGAAATCTGAGCCAAGGTCAAGAATAAAACCTGTTAAGAGTTGGGGATTGCTAAATTACCAAACATTTGTTCCAAAGAAAGAGGTAGCTTCCATTTTTCCCACTTATTACGGTGTTCAGTTACCATGGATGGATATTAGATTTGCCCTTTTTTTCTCACATATGTTCACACACACACACACACTTGCATGCACTATTACATATTTGAATTGTTCCTGCAATGATAAGGAACATCAGTGGATGCTAAAACCATTGGGCAAAGTTTTTTTTTTTTTTTTTTTTTTTTTTTTTGGTGCTGGGGATCGAACCCAGGGCCTTGTGCTTGCAAGGCAAGCACTCTACCAACTGAGCTATCTCCCCAGCCCCAGGCAAAGTTTTTTGAGGAACTTGATAGTCACGCAGCCTCACCTCACGGTGTCACCCCACAGGTGGCTTATGAATTACGAAAAGAAAAAAGTTTTCTTATGATGAAGTGATCTGGTGGACACTTCCTTAACCAGGTGATCAAACTTAGCAGCATCGATAATAAGATGCACTGTGACGTGGGGCTGCGTCACCTGTGTAGGGTCAGACGTGGCAGACACCGTTAACCCGAGTCTACTGATGGGAATGGTGAAGAAAAGTCAGAAAATCCACATTGCAGCATATTCTACAAGACGATGGGCTGGAACTTTAAAAAAAATGTTAGAGACTTGAAGGACAGACAAATCCAAAGGAAACAAAAAACCCACGGAGCCAGGTAAGGTGGTGCATGCGTGTAATCCTAGCAACCCAGGAGGCTGAGACAGGAGGATGGCAAGTTTGAGGTCAGCCTGGGCCACTTAGCAGGACCCTGCCTCAAAATAAAAAAATCAAAAGGGCTGGGGATGTGGCTCAGCGGTAAAGTGCCCCTGAGTTCAAGTTTTAATCCCTAGTACCACCAAAACAAGCAAGCAAGTAAGCAAAAACAAGCCACAAATTATTCTAGCTGAGAAGAGTTGAAGAGAAGTGAAGATCAAATGTAATGTATCTTCCTTGAATAAATTGTGGCTCAAAATATATTTGTTAATGCTATAAAGAAAAATTTCAGACAAGTAGGGAAATGTGAATATGAATTGTGTATTAAACAATGATGTTATTGCATCAATGTACAATCTCTTATGTGATAATAATCTGTGGAACTCGTGGCTCAAGGTGAGGTCCCAAGGCTAGCTGCATCGGCCTCATCCGGGTGCCTGCTGTCCTGGAGACCTGCTTTGTCTCCAGGTGACCCACGTGCACATTTAGTTTGAGCAGTGCAGACACAGGAGAACTCGTCATTGGTGGACGTCTGTCCTACCTCAGGGATGATTCACTTATTTCAGAAATTAGGCCTGCAGATGAGACCAGGAAGAGCCCAGGTATAACACCCTGTTCTTGATCCTTGTGAGAGAATCTGCTAGAAAGCAGTAAAGCTCAGCATAAGTTTGTTCTTCTTGCTGCCAAGGCCTAAGGGCCTTTAAATGTATGTGCTCAATAAATATTTGTGTAGAATGGATGAATGTATCGTTCCTCCTCCTGGCTTTCTCCGCCCCCCGCAGGCTTACAGGCCCCACTCCTAGCAGGGTGGAGCTGCAGTGCCACAGGAGTTTTATTTTATTTTAGGAGTGTGCCCTCGTGCACACACACATACCCAGGGCTTCACGTGTGCTAGGTGAGCGCTCTACCACTGAGCTACAACCCCAGCCCTAGGAATGTACACATATTTTAAAGTTTCAACAGTTCTTTCTTAAGTAAAACCACAGTATGGCACAGGTGGAGAGGAAACATCTAAGGTACTACCCACACAGCTGGTTTGCTCAGGCCTCATTTCTGAACTGCCACAGGTACTGTATGATAGCACATCAGCCGGCCACCCCCCACGCCTGACTTGCTCTCTCAAGCTACCAGGTAAGTGGGAAGAGGAGCCACCCAGTGTGGGATCACCTGTGAAAGTCTGTACAGAGGGCATAGATGTGAATTCAGCATTTTCTGGGGTCACTGTCAAGGTCTCTCCTTTCTCTTGGGTATTTCTATTCCCTTATTTTTATTCTGTTTACAGAGAATTGACACTCCAACCTTTAATAGCCAGTTTTTGCAACTTGCTTATATCAGTCCTTTGAAATATTATTGCCTACGATCCAGAATGCGTTCTTTGCCTAACAGAATCTGAAAGTTGTACACATCACACAGGCTTATTCAATGACTATTTATTTATTTATTTTTTAATTTTTACGGGGCTGGGGATTGCACCCAGGGCCTTGTGCTTGCAAGCAAAGCGCTCTACCAACTGAGCTATTTCCCCAGCCCAATGGTTATTTTAAAAAGAGAAAACATGATAAAAATTCATTTGCCCACTTGGAGGATTTTAGACATTCCAAAGTATTCTATTTTGTTTCTGTGGCTTGATATTTCTCACTCAAGAAAACAGACTTCATTCCTAAACATTTATTGTACCTTTCTCTGCTAGCTTTTGTTTGTTTTTAAATGTGGACAAGAGCCTTTACTGTGCTTTTGCAGGAAAGACAGGGTAGGCAGACAACACTGGCTACACCCCCAGCCATAGTAATTTATTTATTTATGTATTTATTTTTGGTCCCCCACGGGGTGAGTTTGAACCCAGGGCCTTGCATATGCTAGGCAAGTTCTCTACCTCTGAGCTACTACCCAGCAGGAAGGGAGTTTTCTCTCTGACAAACTTCTCCCAGGGGAACAAATTAAATGCTTTCCCAAATTGGAGCATAAGTGTGCCTTAAATATCAGTGTCTGAGAACTGGGATAGAGTAGCAGTTTTTAAAATGTCACGAGTAAAGCTAGGAGGTGTTTTGGCCGTTTTGAGATGGTCCCTCTGAGTGAGTTCTGTGGTCCACCTTATTTTCATTATCTGCATCATCTTCCTCATTAGGGTCCAACCCCTCTCATCTGGGGCCACTCGGTCCTGTGCTTCCTGCTGTCCCAGGGGACGGAAGATTTGGGTTACCAGCTCCTTCATCTGGGCCATGCCTGACAGCAGGTTCTGAAGGGAGTCCCTGTCACCCGACTCGTCACAGAAGCTCCACAGTCACGGCTGTCCCCGTCTGGCCCCACGCACTCTCCTCGCCACACAAATTCTATAAGAGAAGCGAAGCTGGTGTGAATCTCTGGCCCGGGAACACCTTGTGTTTGGACTGAGATCCTCATCTGGGAAAACCTTTTTAGAGCCCAAACTGCTTGTGTGGAGCTGTAGCTAATACAATGTTTTCAGCTTCAGGATCCTGGAGAAATTCGCACCTGGGCTGACCAGGGGACACGCCCGGGATTTTCCTGCTGTGTGGGTGTGCGCATGTGCGCTCCCATTCGTGCAAGTTAGACTAGACCTGACTGTGTGTCACTGGGGAAAGGATGGACAGAATGCCAGACGCTCACAGTGGGACAGCGGGCAGAAGCAAGTGCCTGCCCAATTAGGGTGACGCTGCATCCCGGTGTCCTGGTTCACATGGTTCGACCTGGTCTGATTAGAGAGCCCCCTTTTCACTCTCAAAAGGGTATCAGTGTGTGGGGCTGGGGTTGTGGCTCAGTGGCAGAGCGCTTGCCTAGCACAAGTGAGGCACTGGGTTTGATTCTCAGCACCACATATTAATAAATAAATAAATAAATAAAATAAAAGTCTATCAACATCTAAAAAATTTTTCTTAAAAAGTATATCAGTGTGGATGCTAATCCCTCGTGGCTAGGTCAGGGTTCTCAGAAGCAGGGCCTGAGATTTTGAGGGGAAGGGAGTGTTCTTAGGTGGCAGGGAGTGAGGGAAGGCAACGTGTCTCAGCTGAAGGTGTGCTTCAGCCCATCCCCAGGGAAGCTCTGGGGCACAAACTGAACCAGAGGTGTTCTCACCTTGGGCCTGGGGCTCCAGCCCTCTGTACCCCTGCATCTGTCAGTTACTGGTCATGGCCAGGGCGGTTGGGGATCAGGTTCTTCTCCCTGGCTGGTTGGTTCCTGTTGGACCAAGGGCACTTCTGCAGAGAAGGTCGCAGCTGGGTGGTTTTCTGCCAATGCTCACGAGAGTCAGAGGCAGAGGGAGGCTCCCAGCACCCGAGCCTCATCAACATGCGTAGATCTCTTCAAGTAAGCTGAGCAGTCAGAGGAGAAACACGTTCAATACGATGCTTGTGATTGAAAGGACGTGTTCCGTGGCTACATGGCAAATCTCACGAGGATGTTCACCTATGAAAGAACTGCTGCCAAGCACTTTCAGATGGTTGTCTATGGGGGGTGGGAGTGGAGAGGGACTGGGGATTAAGACAAAGAACTATGTGCAGAAGTCAAATGTATCGGGGGTCTTGTGGAAAGTGGAGATAATAGTCTAAGAATGAGGATGATGTGGTTTTTTGTTTTGTTTTGTTTGGCAGGGCTGGGGATGAAACCCAGGGCCTCACACTTTCGAGACAAGTGCTCCTCGAACCACATGCCCGACTCAGGGATGAGTACGGTGAACTTAACCTTTTCCTCCCGCATTCAAAAAAGAACACAGAAGATCTTTGACGACTTTAGGAGAAAGTCGCCATTTCCCTTTGTTCTTTGTTGGTTTGCACGTGGAGGCTGGATTTACAAAGAGATGGGAATGCCTTTCTGATGGTGGATCAGCCTTCTTTGGTTTACAGGCCTGGAAGCCCAACTTGAAGCACTTTAGGTAAAGGAGAGAACATCCAAGGAGGAGGTGAAGAGCGGACCCCCTGGCCAGAGCTGGCAGGGCTGGTGCTGGGCCTGGAGAACTCTCAGAAGCCCGGGCATCCATCCCTCTTCTCTCTGCCTTTAGCTGCTTGTTGTCTATTCTCTTTCACAGCAAACCTGCTTGCTACCAATGGCTGACGCCCTGGACTGAGTTAAGTTGTTGTGATCTGCCTCCAGAACCTGGGAGTTCCCTGGGACGGGGCCTCCTTGGCTCAGTTTGGTGAGGGGTCTCCAGGGTGCCCAGCTCTGAAGGCCTCTGGAGCGGGACAGGTTTCCATTATTGGGTCTGCTGGTGAGAATGTCCACATCTCAGGTGTGGCCATAAGAAGTTGGAATGAGGGGACGCTAGAGCCATAGACTGTTAGCATCACATGTGTCCAGGTGAATGTCATTGTCCAGCACTGGTAGGGAGGGAGTGGAGTGTATGTGTGGGAGATACCGTGACGACCTGCTTGAGGGGACAGGAGAACCTAAGTGCCACGGCTGAAATGGCAACTCTGCTTGATTAGGAAGGAACGGGAATTTGCAGGAGGCTGAGAATGAGGAAACAGGAAGGAAGGGGAGGACGCAGGAAGGAGCAGAGCCACCGGGTTGCACCAGCACGAGGCTGAGGCTCCACGAGAGAGGGGGGTATTGCCAGGAGGGGTGGCCCAGGGACTTGCTGGAGGCTCCATGTGAGTGTCCTGGCGACCCCCCATCTGCAGTATGGGGCACGGAGGGCCCAGGTGCGCAGGGCTCTGAGCACATCAGGGATTTCCCATCTCCTTCGACACCGAGTGGCAGGAGGGGTTAGAAACCGAGGAGAGAGGATCTTGGACTCAGAGGATACCAGGCGTACTCTGGCTGCTGAGTGGGACGTGGATGGGCCAGGACAGGAGTAAAAGTGAACAAATAGGTGAAAGGAGAAATATGGTGGCAGTTTGGCGAGGGTGGGGCCAGTGGAAACAGGAAGAAAAATGGAAAGGACTCCCTGGAGGGGGCAGTGGACAACGGTCCTGGGTTCCTGAGCTGACCTACTGGAGGAGGAGATGGGGAGGACTCTGGCAGCAGTGTGTCCTGGGCAGTCTTTGCCCATCTGGAGTTCTGCAGAACTTGCTGTAGTGCTCTCTCCCTCCAGTGGGGGGCAGCCTCGGCCAGTTAACAGAGCCACCCTCCCCGCTGCCCCCCCCGGGTGTGGCTGTGTCCATGAGGCGCCCAGGAACTTGGGCTGTGGGACAGCCACTACTTGGCCTATGGAGCAGCAGTAGGCCTGCTCTCAGATTTAAATTCAGGCTTTGACTTTGGGGCTGATTCCAGAGAAATCTGGGCATGTCCCTGTCTGAGGCTTCTGGCCAATCCAAGCCACATCATCTTTCTTGCATTATTTCAACAGCTTTCTAATTCTCGCAGAGTTCCTTCCACATCACACCTCTTTGCTGGAGCCCTTAATGACTCCCCATTCCCCTCAAGGTAATTCCACGCTCCTCTCCTTGGCTCCTATGTGCTGCCCTGCCTAGCTGTCCAGAAACTTCAGAATAACCATTTTGTATATTTGGTGGCTTCTTCTTCTCCTCCCCTTACTCCTCCTCCTCCTTCTTTTTTTGGTACTGGGAATTGAACCCAGGGGCACTTAACCACTGAGCCACATCCCCAGCCCTTTTTAGTTTGGAGACAGGGTCTCGCTGAGTTGCTCAGGGTCTTGCTCCGTTGCTGAGGCTGGCTTTGAACTGTGATCCTCCTGCCTCAGCCTCCCAAGCTGCTGGGAGGACAGGCATGCACCACTGCGCCTGGCTATTTGGCTTCTCTTGAAGATTTAGAAGGCCCCTGCATCTTCATAACGTGTACTACTAATGGAGTTCTACCTGCTCAAGGTGGGCACTGTCCTAAGAGCTTTCTCCTGTGAAGCTGTTGTATCTACCTGTGCAAATGTTAGTTGTATTTGTGGCTAAGGAAACAGGTCCAGAAAGGTTATGAGGATTCAGAGATAGCAAACAGCACCAGAGACCGGAGCCAGGAAGCAGAGCCTGCTTATCTAGGGTGCCGGCCCACTGGGCCCACTGCCTGACAGCAGTTTGGTGATCAAACTGTGCTGCTCACTCCCCACTTTTATTTATTTAAATTTTTTATTTTTTATTTCTGTGGCACTGGGAATCAGCCCAGGCCTCGCGCGTGCCAGGCAAGCACCCTACTGCCGCCCCTTCTGGGTGGAGAATGTGCTCTGAGGTCACCCTGTGGCATGTGTATATCTGATTGGTTCCTGGAGACTCTGATTTTACAAACAGAGAGTGCTTTTTGCTTCTGACACAAGAACAGGGAAAGAGATAGGAGCTTCCAGGGGACGTGAAGGGAAAGAAGGTAGGTGGAGTCCAGACTATGAACTCTTCTGCCCCAAGAGATGCCAGACTGTAGGGAACCAACGAATGGTGTGCTGGGGGAGGCTGGGCCCAGGCTGGCAATGCCAGGCTCCAGCAAGACTCCCAGGCCCCTCACTTGACTTGGAAGCAAAGGATGCTGGACTTCAGGGCCTCTTGAGGGTGTAGGCACTGTGGTCAGAGGCCTCCACTGATCCGGCACCAGGGAAAGCCTCCCTTCCCCCCACTTCCCTCCTTGTTCCCTGGTAGGGCGGAGCCTCTAGTAAGAAAGAAGGTTGAATTTCTCTCCCATCTAGGAAGATGGGGTTGGAGTAGAATTTAATTTGATTTTTGAGAAAATAAAGAATTGAGTGATTTTTGCATACATGAGTTTTGGAGTTAGAATTTTCACCTGATGTGATGATTTTGTAAATTTTAACTATTTTTTTTATTATTTCTGTCGTTATGAAAAATATATATATGCTCAGTAATTATCATGATAATGGTAATGCTTGTTCATGGAGTACTGACTTCTCTCTCATGCACTGTGCTTTATATTTATATGAATGAACTAACTCATTTGATATTCACGGTACCCTCTTGGGTAGGTATCTTTATCATACCTGTTTTATACACGAAGATGAGGCCCAGAGAGGTTAAGTAATTTGCCCAAGGTCACACAGCTTCAGTTGTGTCTATTACATATTTATTGAATGAATGGATGAGTGTTCGACTTTCCAGTGTGCACCCTGGTCTTTTTTGCCCCAGGCCGTCCTTCATCCCACAGTTACATGCCACAGTAGAGAACTGCACAGGTCAGCCCGGGGCAGGAGACTGCCTCAGAGCCTTGAGTGAGTCCCTGAGGTTCACAGGGCAATGTCCTCAGCCCTGGGACTGATACTTGATCCTTTCCTATAACCTCTGGCTTCTCCTTCTAGCCTATTATCAGTTTCTGCCTACCTGTCAACATATTCTAACTCCTTACGGGTTCCCTCAATTCTTTTCGGTCACCCTGCTTTTGCTCCAGGTCTTCCCTGTGCTTGGAACATCCTCCCCCTCCTGACATTCCATTATTCTGAAAGGGTTTCCAGCAAGGCAGGCCAGTTCCTTAAGCCAGGGTCACGCCTTGTTGGGCCAGGCTACAACCCTAGATTGCCTCTGGGCTCCAGCAGCCTTATGTTGGAGCTGGTGGTGAGGAAGGTGATTGTAGAACAGAAGCCTTGTCCCCATCTCTCCAGTGGAGAGATGGAATCCCGGAAACAACTCCTGATAAAAGCAAAACAGGCTCAGATTGGGGCGGGATGGAGGCCTCGGGCCTCCCAGCCCAAGCTCTTTCTACAGGGGAACTGGGTTTATCCTGAAGCTCTTGGGTGTCAAGAAGTTGGTGGCCCTGGGTGGTGATTGCCATGGCAACAATCTCTGTGGAGACAGTGACCAAGGAGACTGTTGCTATGACGATAGCTAGCAGGTACGGAGACAAGAGATTGGCAGCTCTGTCTGGCATTTCACAAGAGTACGGGTCCGATCATCTCAAAAACAGCTCCTCAGTTCTGAGCACAGCGCCTGCGGCGCCCCACGGGAGGCCGCTTCCTTTGGAGGGCAAAGGGTGTTGGAGGAGTTTTGGTCTTCAGGGAGCCCCAGCTAGAGCTGACAGCCCCTGTGATGCGTCCTCCGATAAGCTCCCGTCAGCCGGTTCCCAGGAGGACGAGCTGGCTTTCAGGCAGCCAAGGGTGAGATGCCGTGGGAAGGAGATCTGACTGAGGCCTGGAGGAATGTGGGAAGTACCAAGCAGGCAGAAGAACGGGGCGGGGAGGGGTGTCAGTGCAGAGAGGGCGTCAGCCGTGCAAGCCTGGGCTGAGGACAGGCGCGTGGCCTCACCACCAACCTGCTGGGCCACGTGGGGCAGGTCTCTCTCCCGCTCGGAGCTCTGATCTGGGTCAGTGCTGTGGCACGGACTTGCTTCAGGGTTTATCTTAAGGCTCTTGGGTGTCAGGAAGTTGGCGCCCCCCATGATTGCCATGGCAACTATCTCTACAGAGATAGTGACAAGGAAACGCTTGCCATGACTATGGCTGCCAGGTACAAGAGAAAAGTGATTGGCTGTCAGTTCTGCCTTGAGACGGATTCTGCCCTGCCCTTTCTACCATCATCTACTCACGTTCAGTGTTTTGGGGGGCCAGTTACATTGATCGATGCCCAAAGAAAGAGTCAGGAGTCAGTAACCCATGTTCTTAAGTTAGGCTGGGTGACGCTGGGCCACTCTGCTTCCCTCGGGTCTTTAGCTTCCTATCTGGAAAGTTAAGGAATTACACAAGGTCCCTGAACTTCTCCGTTTCTACCAAGCAGGAAACAAGTTGTAACACAAAGGCTGACTCTGGGGTGATATGCCAAGTGCCACTCACTGGTCATGTGCACAGCCCTGGCCGGTCCTGCTAGGGCAGGAAACTGTGAGGAGAACTGAGGGTCCCAGAGGAGAGTCCAGAGTGTCCATTATGCTTGCGGGGTGGGAACACGGAGGGCACTTGGGGCAGGATTATCACTGACTAGCAGGATGGCGCCTACGTGTTTAACAGCCGGCCCGGCCATACCTCTGCCTCCAAACCCCAGGCTCAGCACCAGCCCTGCCTGAATCCACGCCGGTGGGATCATGGGCACTGTGAGTGGCAAGGGAGGTTCTCTGGACAAAGGGTCCACCCTGACGGCCCGGAGATCAGGGTGCCTCTGGTGTAGGACGGCACTCAGGTCCACCTCTGGGCAGGATCTCTGGGAGGAGGATGGATCCTTCCCGGTGGCCGCACCCTCCCTGAGTCAGCTGTGCGCATCCCCAGAGAGTGGGGTTTGCCAGCGTCTCGGTTCCAGGGTGGCTGATACCCAGACAAGTGGGCAGGGCGCCGGAGCTGGGAGCCCCGGGGGAAGCAGGAGCTCGGGACGCCTTTCCCCTCGCAGGAGACCCGGCCGCGGCTGATGCCAGGTCCTCAGCCTCTGGATCTGCTTCCCCCGCGCGCTCCCCAGGCCCAGCGGCTCCCCCTGCCTCTCCCAGCAGGACTTTGCAAACAGCTTCTCGGGATGGACCGAGGGACGCGGCTGCGCCTCCTCCCCACACACTTTCCATTCCCAGCCTGAGCCCGGGCCAGGGTTCCTCAGGAAAATTGGCTGAAAGAGACATTTTCCATGCTCTGACTCCTCTGCTGGGTAGCTGTCCTCGCTCCGCTCTCTCCAGTCTCTCTCCAGTCGTCACCCGGACCCAGGAGGGGGAGGGAGAGGGCTCTGCGGCCGACCAGCAGCTGCTCACCACCGTTTAAAATGTTTCCACCATTTGCTCCGACGTGTCACTGGTCTCCTTTGGGCCTCCGTGTTCTCACCTGTGGAATGAGTCGGCCAGCTCGGGAAGCAGGCTCCAGTTTCTGATTTCATCCTTAGCTCTGCTCATTACTCAGGGAGTCGCTTTGGGCAAGTTACATAACATTTACGAGTCTCGATTTTCCGCATCTGTAAAATGGTGCTATCTCTTACCATTGTGAGGATCAACGGAATAAGCTGAGGAAAGGGTTGAACTCAGGCTCTGTCCGGGGCAAATGCTCAACAAATACCTATTAAAAATTAATTGCTAGCCGGGTCTGGTGGTGCCCACCTTAATCCCAGCGACTGGAGGTGGAGGCAGGAGCATCTCAAGTTCGAGGCCAGTCTCAGCAATTTAGAGAGGCCCTAAGCAACTTAAGGAGACCCTGTCTCAAAAATCAAAAATAAAAAGGGGATGTAGTTCAGTGGTAAAAGCACCAGGGTTTAAATCCCCAGCACCCTCCCCCCAATTGCTATTTGGGGTGCTTTACACACTCAATTTCTAATCCATATAATACCTGTGCAAAAGTGAGAGCCATCACTTTTGTAAAATTGAGGACCCAGAGTTCAGAGAGGCCAAGTAACTTTCCTAAGGTTACACAGCAGGCCCATGGCTAAGCAGGAGGGATTCAAACTCAGATCTGGCTGATTCCAGCATTCCTGTTCTAACCAAGGTAATTAGAAGTAAGAACACATTTCTATGTAGGCAGAGAATGAAGTGTGGAATAAGTCTAAACTGCATTTTTTTTAAAGCTTGAACAAGACCTACTTTATTAGAATACAGAAAGTTGAAATTAAAAGGAATTGAAAGTGTGTACCAGTGAAAACGAATGTAGGCAAAGCAATCGTCACTATAATAACATCACAGAATACACATGGACTATCACTAGAAACAAAAATGGATATTTCAAAGCAATAAAGCATTTTTGCCAACCAAGAAGATGTAAAAATTGTAAATAGGCACCCATCTGATGGTGTGGTCTTTAATACTCGCAGAAAATTATTGGAAATACAAAAAGGAAAGGGCAACACCAAATCATGGTGGAAGATTTTTTTTTTTTGTGGTGCTGGAGATTGAACCCAGGGGCACTTAACCACTGAGCCACATCCCTAGCCCATTTTATTGTTTTTTTGAGATCAAGTCTTGCTAAGTTGCTGAGGGTCTCACTAAATTGCTGAGTCTGGCCTGGGATTACAGGCATGTGCCACCAGGCCCAGTTATACATCAATAGGTGAAACGTGATGGTACATCCATCCACCCAGTGGAATAATTTTCAGTCATGAGAAAGAACAAGGTTAAAAAAAAAAAAAGAACCTAACAAACTGAAAAGAGAAATAGACACATGCACGATTATAGCTGGAGGCTTCAGTGCTCCTTTCTCAGCACAGATAAAACAAGTAGGTGTGTAATCACTATGTGAAAGTCTTGAACAGCATTATTAGGCTCTTTGAACTTGCTGACACTATTAGAACACCACACCCAGCAGCAGAATACTACATTTTCAAGTGTACATGGCACATGCACCAAGAGAGACCATATATTGAATTATAGAACAAGTCTCAAGTTTGCAATGGAATTAAATTAGAAATGGATAACAAAAAGATATATAGAGGGCTGGGGAGATAGCTCAGTTGGTAAAGTGCTTGCTATACAAGTACAGGGACCTGGGTTCCATCCCCAGCACCATAAAAAAAAAAAAAAAAAAGAAAAAAAAAAGATGTATAGAAAACCCCCAAGTATTAGGAAATGAAATAACATACTTCTGAATAATGAATAGAAAGAAGTCACAAGGAAAATCAGAAAATATTTTAAACTGAACAATAAGGAAAGAAACAATATATTAAAATTTGTGGTGTGCATCTAGCAGTTAGAAGGTAATTTGTAGCTTTAAATGCTTACATGAACAGAGATGGGCAGGGGTGTAGCTCTATGGTAGAGTCTTGCCTAGCATTCATGAGGTCCTTGGTTCAATTCCCGGCATTAAAAAAAAAAAAAAAAAGAAAGAAAAAGTTTCCAAATAAATGATCTAATTTTTTAAAAATATTTTTTTAGTTGTTGATGGACCTTTACTTTATTCTTATATTTATATGCGGTGCTGAGAATCGAACCCAGTGCCTCATACATGCTAGGCAAGCTCTCTACCACTGAGCCACAATCCCAGCCCCATGATCTAAACTTCTATCTAAAGAATGAAGAAAAACAAAATAGCTTTCAAAACTGGGTGGATTTCCATGTACTGGCATAATAGAAAGCCAGGATACAAGGAGTGAAAAAAGTAAATTATAACAAATATGCACAGCACCGTGGCAAAGCTTGCTTGTTGTCCCTCAATGCCTCTTTGGGGCTGGTGCGTGGCTATTCGGATAAAGCACATTTCCTAGATTCCTGTACGATTAAGCATGGCAATGGAACTAAATTCTAGCCAATGAGATGGAAGCAGAGGTCGTTGGAGGCGTCTTCGGAGGGACTTGGCTTTTTGGCTCCTTACTGCCTCCTGCTGGCTGGAATGTGGACATGACAGCTGCAGCCAGAGTAGCATATTGTATTGGAGAGGGTGGGACCCCGAGGTGGAAGGAGCCACTGGTTCTTGCACTATGCAATGCTAGGCGAGCCTTGGAAATGATTCTGCACTTCTGTTACATGAGAGGGAAATATATGTCTATCTTATTTCTATCAATATTCTTTTGGGTTTCATTTCTTGCAACTGACTCAATTCTAATGCCTATGACCATGGATCCACTTAAGTGAAAAAAAGCAAGTGCCTGTAAATCCTAGTGAATCTGGAGGTTAAGGCAAGAGGATCACAAATTTGAGGCTAGCCTTGGTAATTTAGTGAGACCCTGTCTAAAAACAAACAAAATGAAAGCTGGAATTGGGGACCTGGGGATGTTGTTCAGTACTGTGGGGAACGGTGGGGGCGCGCAAACAAATGCAGGTGTGTGATTTTGACTTCGTACCAACCTTCCCCCAGACCTTTTGCTTCAGCATCAGGGACAGGTTATCTCACATAACAGTAAGTCCAGAGGCGGGGCTGCTTTAGGGTTGGTTAGTTCAGTAACTTGATTTCCTCCAGGGCTCAGGTACTTCCCATTCTTGGACTTTGGGATCCTCTGACTACATCCTGTCATAATTCCAAAGATAGTGGTTACAGTTCCAGATGTCACATTCATATAGTCCAGTGACCAATTAAAAAAAGGGAGGGGGGGTCATTCCTTTTCCCTGCAGCTCTTTGTATGTGTTTTTTTTTTTTTTTTTTTTTTTTTGATGCTGGGGATCAAACCCAGGGCCTTGTGCTTACAAGGCAAGCACTCTACCGACTGAGCTATCTCCCCAGCCCTGGTTTTTATATTCAGTTCTTTTTATAAGAGGAAAGAAGCTTTTTCTCCATCACACTTCATTGGCCAGAGCTGGGGTGTAAGTCCCCCTTTAAATCACTCTCTAGCTTAAAGCAAACAGGATTTATTCTTGGTTCCACAGAGAAAAAGAGAACAACTGCTAAATGGTGGTTTTGATAGTGTGGAAGAAAAGAAAAATGGCCAAACATCTGCTACGGTGTATATGGAGTTGGTAGGAAAAAAAATCCAGAAGGACAAACCCCAGCTGCTAATGGTAGGTACTTCCAGGGAGGGGCGGGGGTCCTGGGGAGAGAGGATGGAGGAAATTCTGTGGCAGATACCAGAGTTGCCCATTGGGAGACTCTGACCCAGTTCTCTCTTACTCACCAGCGCCATCTTGATGGGGGCAGCTTGGGGATGAGTCATGGCAGCCTCCTGCGAGAGGGCCAAGGCTGTTCCTGTTTGCCATACGGTTGCTTTCTCAGGCCCCCTTGTAGTTGGGGTCAGTCACGAGACCCAGTTTGACCAGTGAAATATGAAGGCAAAATTTCTAGGCCAACAATTTTGCTCCTATTCAAGAAAACAACCCTTTTCTGACCTTTTCCCTTCTAGTCTTCCTTGGGATACCAGGATAAGGAGGTGGTGCTTGGAATTGTGGTAGTCAAATTATAACCCTGGGGGAAACGTCTCGAGAAGTAGACCAGTGTCCTGACATTTCAGGGCCGATGAATCAACTCTAGCGTTGCCTACCTCCGGACCTCTTGTTAGAAAATGTTCTTATAAGGATTCCTATCATGTGGAGCTGTAGGCAACTTCACAGATAAATGCATTTTTCAAATATTTTTACCATATATTCCCTGTTGTTTTGATTTTTTCTTATAATGAAAATATATTATTACTATGATTCAAAGTGCAGTTTAAAAAAAATGTACCACCTGGCATCCTTGGTATCTCAAATGCCAGGGAAAGAGAGGCATTCTTGGAAAGAGAGAGAGAGAGGAGTTGACTAGGGGAACAAGCCGTTCCTTATAATTATGCTCTAACTATGTGGTATAAGGGTGGCCTTGCAGGCTGGTGGATGGCAGAAAAAGCATTTCTCTGTCACTATTTGGGTTTAGACCAAAGGTTGTAAAATGTCAGCCTCTGGTCAGAATTTGGCCAGGTGGACATATTCTCCTCAGGGTTTTAATTTCTCTTTTTTTGGGTGGGGGTGGGAACTGAACCCAGGACTTCCCACGTGCTGGGCAAGTGCCCTACCACTGAGCTACACGCCCAGTCCCTGCCCAGGGTTTTTAAAAATTGGAATTAACAATTATTTAGGAATTGAGCTATTTCACATCAGGATGGGGCTTCTGGTTCTCTTAGAAGAGCTGACGTATCTCGCGGCAGCGGGGATCATCTCCGTGATCAGTGGCAGCTCCGGGGTAGGGCGCCTGCCTAGCAGGTGAGGCCCTGGGTTCCAGCTCAGGTGCCCGCAGTGCCGCCAGCCTCGGTGCTCCTCCGTGTCCGTGATCTGGTCCGGCTTGACGGCCTGTGCTGCTTATTTGGCTTGAGCATTCTGGGGAGCAACTCGAGGTGGAGGCTTTGAATGAGTGCAGCTCGTCCGTGTGCGAAAGAGTCGACCGGTGCTTGATAGACGGTCACGTGCAAGGGGTCTCTTCTCATCCAGAGCTGGGCAGAAGCTGGCCTGATGCTGCAGTCCTCCCTCAGCACTGCCCCGTAGGGATGGCGGGGCTAAGGCCACAGAGAACCCTTGACTGCCCTGTTGGGCCGCCTGGGTGTTACCTACCCCAGTGACTCAGACTTCTGGTGACGGACTGCTGGGAGAGGGGGATCATTCTGGGGGCAAATCCCACACCTGTGGGGAGAGGGGAGAGTTTTCTGAAAGATGGGTAGAGATTTGCACGGTGAAGTTTTAAGGAAGCGGATGCTCCTGGAGGGAGGATGACAGGCAAGATCAGGCTCTGAGGACTGTGTGCCGGCACCCCGACATCCTGTGGGGGACGTCCTTTAGCTTAGGGCCTTCTCTATGTATTTGTCAGAAAAAGGCCGGAGTGAGGGGGAAGAACGAGGCCCGAGAGCTACCCTCCTTCATGCTCTTCACCTTCCCCCTATGGTAGGTGGAAAATCAGCTCCCCCAAATGTCCAGGCCTCGTCCCTGGGACCTGTGAATGCGCTCTGTTATATGATGAAGGGGAGTTAGACTGCGGCTGGAACGAAGGTTGCTGATCAGGTGATGAAAATAAAGAGATCATCCTGGATTATCTGGGTGGGCCCTGAAATCAGCAGGATGCAAGCAGAGGCAGAAGAGGGAGGACCGGAGAGATGACATGGCCTGAGAGAGCTAGTTTTGAAAGTGGAGGGAGGCACCGTGAGCCAAGGAAAGCAACTGGCCTCTGGATGTTGGAAAAAGGCAAGAGAAAGGGTTCTCTAAACCCCCAGAAAGGCCGGGTGCAGTGGCACATGCCTTCAATCCCTGCAGCTCGGGAGGCTGAGGCAGGAGGATCGTGAGTTCAAAGTCAGCTCAGCAATTTAGTGAGGCTCTAAGCAACTCAGTGAGACCCTGTCTCAAAATAAAATATAAAAAGGGCTGGGGATGTGGCTCCATGGTTAAGTGCTCTGTGCACCAAAAACAAACAAATAAATAACAATAAAAAAATAAAATCCCCAGAAAGGAAAATGGCCCTGTGATACCAGGAGTCCAGCTCAATCAGATCCCTGTTGCACTTCCACAACAAAAGTGAAAATTGAAAATAATAGATCTGTGCTGTTTGATGTCGCTAAGTTTGTGGTGATTTGCATAGCAGCGATAGAAAACGGACTCCAGGCTACGTGGGAGGGCCTCAGAGGGGCCAGAACGCAGCTTCCGGCCTCCTGACCGCAGAGTGAGGACACCTCAGAGGGTCCCAGCCCAGCTGCCCAATCGCCCCTGTCCAAGTTTCTCAAATGAGACTCCAGAGACGGACTGTAGTAACATTTCCCTGCCCGAATCCCTGACTCTCACAACCTATAAGAAAATGACTGTTTTTCTGCTGTTGTGCTTTGGGGTGTTTTTTTTTTTTTTGTGTGTGTGTGTGTGTGTGTTTGTGTGTGTAGTACCAGGATTAATGGGGTTGTTTCTTATGCAGCATTGTAACTAGAACAGTCTTTCTATCTAAAATATATTTCCCCTTTTCTTGTTGTCTGAGATGTCGTCTTTTTCCACAGGTAGCCTGGTATGGCCATGTTGGATTCTACACTCAAGAGGAAATGCTGATTAACCTAAGCCAATAACTGGTTTGAAGGTGGCCATGTGACCAATTCTGGCCAATGAGAAATGAAAGGAAGTTTCCTGGAGGACTCTGGGAGAGAACCAGGAAGTGTCAGGGACCAAGAAGAAGTTCTCATTCTGAGAAGGTCCTGACCTTTACGATAAGCAGCAGCCCAGGGAACATTTTGCAGTTGCTTTGCCCTGCACAAACACCCTGCAACTGGCAACTGACAGATTCACAAGGCACGCCCCTCCCCCCTCCTGGCTGATAGTTCTAACAATATGGCGCCTATGGCGCCATCCCTGCTTCTCTTCCGGGATTTCACCTTCCCGCCGGTGCGAACTTGCACCCTATCAGGAGCCCAATAGAAGAACACAGCCAACCAACCTGCGTCTCATCATACCCCTCATTCCCTCAGCATAAATACCCGTGTGAACAATAAAAATTTGCAGCTTGATCAGAACTCCTGTCTGGCTGTCACTCCCTGTGTCTCTTGTCCCTTCATTCCTTCTCTCTTAGGTTCGCCGTCCTCCGTCGATGTCCCGCGGGTTGGGATGGGAAGAACCAGCATTTTTGCTTCCATGGCCCTTTGCATGTCCACAGTTGATGCCTGGAACTGGGGTGATCATGTTGGAACCCTAAGGGTTGCCAGCCCAGGGCAAGCTGAGACTTAGGAGATGGCAGAATAGAAAGATGGAAAGAAAAACTGTTACACGTGTGATCAAAGAGGCATGTACCATGTTCATAGCAGCACTAATTGTAATAGAAAAAAAAAAATCCGACAGGTAAAAAAAAACACATTTAAAAATAAATTGTTTATGTTTGTATAGTGGAATACCATACAGTGACGAAAAAGAATGGAGTAGGCTTACATATCTCAATAGAAATAATCTTATGAATATAATATTGAATATTAAAAATAAAGCTAAAGGATACATGTAGTATATTTGAGCAAAGTGCAATACTATGCTTCACAGAACATAAGACATAAGAAATAGTATAAAGAAATGCATAGAATACACTAACAGCTATAATTTATGGAGTGCTTAGTTACTGGGTGCAAAGCATCATGCTAACAAATAATCTGATTGAATTCTCACAATAACCCTTAGAGAGAGAAGGTTATTTTTATTTTTATTTTTCTTGGTACTGGGGATTAAACTCAGGGACACTCGACCACTGAGCCACATTCCCAGCCCTATATTGTGTTTTATTTAGAGACAGGGTCTCACTGAGTTGCTTAGTGTCTCGCTTTTGCTGAGGCTGGCTTTGACCTCTCTATCCTCCTGCCTCAGCCTCCCAAGTTGCTGGGTTATTAATATCCCCATTTTCCAGTTGTGAAAACTGAGGCACTAGAGAGAGAAAGCAAATTATCCAGTGGCATATAGTAGTGCATTCCTAAATATTAAAAATCCCTGAATTCTATGGAATAGGAATTTCCACCTCCAATTTCATGATGAAGGAAAGGAATCCAAATGAGGTGCCCAAGATAAGATTAAACATGTTCTTTTTTTTTTTTTTTTTCTAGTTCCAAAATTTGTGCTTTTCCACCAATGTCTTGTCACATCCATGAAGCATGGGAATGTTAGCCTCCCTCCACACACACCCTACCCTTGAACTTGAACCAGATGGAGCTGAACCCAAAGCTCCCAGCCCATCATCAGTATTATTTTTAACTGAACCCTGAACTGAACCGAAGGGAACAGTGCTCAAATTGAAACCAAACTTGTATATTTTTTCAAGCTGTTGGACTAGAATATTCAAATAGTCTTGAGACAGAGACAATCACATGGATAATTCTATCCTAATCTCTTCACTCTGTATATTTTCATTTGTCTAAGGTCACATGCTCACGACAGAGCGGAGGGATTCTTAATCTTTATAAACCATTTGAAGAAATATTTTCCTAGCCTGCATTTACCCTTCCTCTCTCTTCCAGGCTATGGCAGGGATTTGGATGTCCCTGTGTCTGCCAACTGGCACCTCTGTGCTCCTTACCTTCTTTTACAGCATATGAGTTTTGTCCCCACATGAGTGAAGTGAGACATGTATTTCCCACCACCCAGGGACAGGGAGCTGCAGCCTGAACTGGATTCCTTGGGTTCTCCAAGCAGAAATCTCATGCTTCTGGCTGAGGAATGGAAACTTTCCACCAAGGCCAGTGATCCTCAGTAGTCTGAGCAGCCTGGCTGGGGTGTCTTGGAAGCCAGGTGGTCTTCATCTCATGTGGACCAGGCTAGCACAGTTTGTGACCCTCCCCCACAGCAAGCGGGGGGGACTCTGAAGAGATTGGGGGCCTCTGGGGAGATAGTCATCTTTCCAGAGCTTTATCATTTTTTTTCCATAACAGCATCCTCCCTTTAAGGTGGAAAGTCCCAGCTGGCGGCTAAGGACTCTTAAAGTGTTTTTTTTTTTTTTTTCTCTGCCCAGCCCCAGGGTATGGGGCAGAGACTCCTCCCCTTTTGTGCCACTCTGCTCTGGGTTTGTCCTATCAACAAATGGTGCAATATATATGAACCCTAACCACGATGGGACTAGACTTTCCTAAATTGCATTCTGGGTCTGTTACTTGCTAACTGCTATGTTGGCTCTATGGTCCTTTTTGCTCCAGTTTTTCTACCTGAACACTGGTATGCCGTGATCATATCACCACTTTTGAGGATTTAACAAATTAATTATGAAAATCACTCTGAAAAGCACCTGGTGGTACACAGGAAGAGGGATGCAACTATTTGCCGTTTTTATTGCATTGAACTTGGGCTTGGACGATTCATCTCTCCCTCACCTTCAGTTTCTCAGATCATATAATTAAGATAGCAGTTCCTCTCTGCTTTGACAACTGATCTGAGCTGACTACCCTTCCTTGCTGTGTGGCCTAGGATCAATTTCTTGGGTTCTCTTAACTTCTATATACTTTTCTATTAAATGGTACCTGTTAAGTAGAGGGTTGTGTTAAAGAAGAAATGAGAAGCATGTAGCATGGGGATCAATACTACTATATAGAAACAGCTTTTAGAAATTAGCTATATTTGTTTATTTGTTTTGATGGATAAAAAAGAATTTTCTAAAGCATAATGGGCTGTATCACTGGGAAAGCCTTATAGGTTTCCTCACATTTTCCCAACCATGTCTTGTTCACAAACTTAGAATCAGAGAGGTTGGGATAGGTTGCTTAACTGATCAATACCACATATATTTACTGAGCACCTATGATGAACCAGGTACTGTGGTGGGTGCTAGGGACAGAGCAGCACTTAGGACCTTTCCCTCATGGGGATTTTACTACTGTGGGGGAGATAGATGACATAAATATATGATACAAGTTCAGATTCAATCCCTTTCTTTTGCAGATAGGGAAACTGAGGCTCAAGAGGGAAAGAGATTTTCCTAAAGTATTTCTGTGTCATAAGGAAGACTCCCAGGTCTTCAAAATGAGACCAGCCTGGACAATTTAGCGAGACTGTCTCAAAATAAAATTTAAAAAATAGGACTGAGAATGGTAGAGCACCCCTCGGTTCAATTCCTGCACCAGAAACAAAATAACAAACACACGAAGCCCTTATCCTTGACAAACCCTGGTTCCCCCCAAATCTTAAGCAAGGTTTGTTGAATCTTCTCGGGTGAGGGAACAATTTTAAATACTTTATACATCTTAAATCATTTAACCCTCATGTCAACCTTGAGGGAGGGAATTGTCATGAATCCCATTTCATGGATGGGGAAACTAAGGCACAGAGGTGTGGAGGGGGACAGGGTTGAACTCAGACTTCTGGTCTAGGGCTAGTGCCCTCAACCACTGTGCTCTCCTGCCAAAGCTGGCTTGCACACTCTCCTTACCCCCATCCTGGTCTCAACTACTTCTTCCACATTCTGAGTGGCTTGGGCTAAGTGCTCTCTGGCCTCAGTTTCCCCATCTGTGAATGGAGCAGGATCGGATTAGATTTTTTCAGGGCCTTTGCTGACCACCCTGATTTCCTGTCCCTTATTAGTTTATAGTTATTTTATTCACTTATTTGTTTTCTGCTTCCCCTACTAGGCTGTGGCAGCTCCCGGGAGCACGGAGCATCCTCCTTGGGTTCACTGCATCTCCTGAGCCCCTGGCACTTAGTAGATCCTCAATAAATATTTGTGGGTGAAGAAGGAGGGAGCGGGGGCGGCCGTTCTCAGCTTTCTAGAGCCTGCTCTTGAACTCCTCGGCCCCTCTTCCTTTCTCAGCCTTGGCCTCGCGCTCTCCCTCCTCCTCCCTCCCTCTCACCTCCCCAGGCAGACTCCGGCCCTCCATCCGGCCTGCATTTTTCCGGGTTTGATATCATTTTTTCCACTCTCCCGGCTGCTGCCGGCTGCCTCTGCCAACTTTCCACAGCTAGAGCCCTCCCCCGACCGCAGGCCGGAGACAGCTTGGAGTGGGGGAGACCCTCCTCCTCTTTGCTTCCTCCAGCTGAGGTTGGGATGGAGGAAAAAGTGCCATCAGTGACCCGCTGGCGAGGCTTGGGGGAGGGGGCGCCGCTGGAGGTTATCGCTCGGGCGACCCTTGCTGCCCAGCTGCTGGAACGTGGTGGCCCACGTGCGGGGCCGAGGCGTCCGGGCAGGCAGCTGGCTGGGGGCGGGGGTGTCAGGAGTCAGAGACACGATGCATCTCGTTCTCCTCTCAAAGCGGTGACACCCCTTTTCGTCCGTCTGGCTGGAAACTCTTGACCTGACCCCTAACATCCACCCTGTCCCTAGCCAGGCTGGCCCCTCACCACCTCCTTCCTTCCTCACAGTGAAGGGAAGCAGCGAGAAGCCTGGGCCCTGGGGTCTAGTCCTTACTGACTGGGTGACTCTGAGGTGCTCACTTCCCCTCGCTGGGCTTCAGTTTCCACGTTGGGAAAATGCGCGAATTGGGTGGATCCTGGAGATTAATGGATTTGAGTTTCATGTTCATATCCCATTTCCCCCTTAAGTCGCACACTAAGTTGTATTTGAAAATCTGCCCCTCCCCCTAATATTTCTCTTTTTTTCTATTCCATCCTTTTCTTCCTTTTTCTTTCCTGAATGAACCCAGGGCTTCTTGTATGTTAGTAAAACATTTCCCATTTTCCCAAATTATTATTATTCTTTTTTGGCAAGGGGGTTTGAACCCAGTTGAACTCAGGGATGCCTCACCACTGAGTCACATCCCCAGGACTTTTTAATTTTTTTTAAATTTTGAGAAAGGGTCTTGCTACGTTGCTGAGGCTGGCTTTGAATTTGTGATCTTCCTGCCTCAGCCTCCTGAGTTGCTGGGATGACAGGCGTGTGCCACTGCAATGGCCCCATTTTGCCAAATTCTTCCAGAGCACTGTGGATAATTTGGGCATAGACCCAGTGCAACCATCCTGGTTTGGAATCCTGGCAACTTCACTTGTAGTGGTTCTAGGATCCTGTGTGTGACCCTGACCTGTGCCTGCTTCCTAATAAGTCAAATCAGGTTAATGGTAGCACTTTCCTCTCATGTGCTCTGAAGATTAACTAATGTTTGTGATGGCTTAGCACATAGCCAGTTCCCACAAATGCCAGCAGGTATATTGTCAGAATGAGGGCTGATATTCCTTCCAGATATTTTGTGAGTCTATAATTTAATTCAGTGGGTCACACTGAATTGTGGTTAGTTGTGATCCACTGTTTCTCTTAACGACCAGAGTCAGGGGTTCTCCCCAATGGTTAGGAGAAAAGCCCAAGAACACAATTGGTTCAATGACTTTATTGACACCCAGGCCAGCAGGCTAAATCAGTCTACAGTCTGTGTAGATAGGCGTGCAGGAGGTGGAGACACCTGGAAGAGCCTTCTGGGCATCACACTGGTCAGGTTTATTGTGGGGGGTTTTTGAGGGTTGCCCAGGGACAAGAAAGATTTTCACAAAAAACGCAACCACCATGTAAAAAAAAAAAAAAATTTTTTTTTCTACTTTATGTTCAGCTTGAGACTCTGGCCCCATAGTCTGTCCATTGCTTCCTCGGAGTTGAAGTGTCCTCGAAGCTCTGCCATCAGGGCAGCGGATAGGAAAGGTCTTTGATGCCAACTCCATGCAACTGCAACCTTGCCCCTCGGTGGCGTCAGTGGAGCCCAGAATGTACCCAATGTCCCTCAACCCCAGAAGGGTGGGTGGTCTCAGAGTACCGCCAGGTTGTGGCAGGACTTGGAGCGGGCCTTGAGTGCCCGGCGTCGGGCGCTGCGGGCAGTTAGGCGTGCCAAGAAGCGGCGTGCGCGCTGGCCAAGGCTAGCCCTCCTTCGAGGTGCAGGGGGCTCCTGGGCGGAGCTGTCTCGGCGACGCAAGCGCAGCTGCCGCACCACGCCCTCGAAGAGCTCGGCCACGTTGTGCTGCAGAGTAGCTGACGTCTCGATGAACTTGCAGTCGAACACCACGGCGCAGGCGCGGCCCTCTGAGGGGCGGGGTCAGGTGAGCCACACGGGAAGGCGGAGAAAAAGGTAGAAGAGGTGGATCAGTCTCAACTGCAAGCAAGTTTTCCTGTGCCCATACCTAGGGCAGGTTTCAGGGGACTCAAGAGAAGGAGTTAGTTCACAGACTACTGACTGATACTGATAGCAGAATGAGGCTGGGAAGACAGGGAGGTTAGGAGCAGGTAGGGACCAGGTTGAATGTTGAGGCCTGAACTCCTGGGCATCAGAATTACCTGGAGGAGCATGTCAAAATGCAGGTTCCCGGGCCCACCCTCAGGAATTCTGATCCTGGAGGTTTGGGATGAGGTCTGGGAACCTGTGTTTTAACAAAATCTCCTGCAGATAATGTTGCGGATTTTTGGGGATGCCTGTCCACAAAGTACATGGTCTTCCAACTCTGTGATGCACTAGGCGGTGAGACAGGGGCTTAAATTCTAGTCTTCCATGGCTGATGACTTGTGAAACTGGCTTTCCCATTCTGAGTCTCAGTTTCCATATTTTTAAAGATTTTACTCTGTGAGGAGGGCCATTTTAAGATCTCTATGGACCCCACCAGAAATATGAAACATTAAATACCCCCATCCCACTGTAAATATAACTGACAGATAACTGAAAAAGTTTTGTAGTTGCTAGTTGACAAAATATTATGTTCCTTTTAGACAATTAAAGCTTTGGGAAATTTAAATTCATAATTTTCTTACTTCATTTTGGAGCCAATAATGGTCATTTCTCAAACATAAGCCCTTGAAGAGCAGGTAGACACTGGTGGATAAAGTGTCTCTGATTAAGGGCACGTGGCGCTATAGGGAAATTCGAAAGGAAAGGAGTTGAGGTCAGTGCTGGTTCTGAAAAACTCCGGCCCCTGCCAAGGAGGACCGAATGAGTGGGGCTGGAGAATACAGAGATTGGCTGAGGACCAAGTGGAGATGCCAAGGTAGGGCAGATAGGGAAGGGGACTGGCAGAACTTGGGGACCAATTTGCCCAGGTGAGAGAGGAGGCAGGAATGGCTCCTAGTTCTCTGATCAGGCAAGTAGCTGCGGGATGGGGGTGGGTTGGCAGGATGGGGGTGGGCAGGCAGGGCGAAGAGCCCCAAGGAGAGAGCCTGGAGGAGGGGCAGAGGGGCTGAGGGAAAGAGGAGGGTGGGTGGAAGGCTCACCTTCCACGGAGACTTCCCGGCAGCGGGCCAGGTCCGCCTTGTTGCCCACGAGGATGATGGGCACGTGGTCCGCACGGTGTGTGCGCCGCAGCTGGATGCGGAGCTCAGAGGCACTCTCGAAGCTGCCGCGATCCGCGATGGAGTACACGATCACGTAGGCGCTGCCCACCTGTAGGCACGACTCCTGGCTCCAGCTTTCATCCTGTATGGGAGGGACCCCAAGGCCCATCCTCAGAGGGCGCCTGGCCCTGGCTGAGAAGGAGGCTGGTCTGGTCTAGTGGGTGGGAGAGGGTGGAGGTTATATTCTGGACAGGTTTGGGGAACAAATTCTATCATCATTTCCTGTGTCACCTTGGGAAAACCCTTGATCCTCTCTGACCCTCTGTTTCTCTGTTTGAAAAATTGGGTGGACACTACATCACTTGATTCTGTCATTCACTGATCACTTCCACAGGCTGGGCACTGGAGGCATGAGACTGACTTGGTTCCTTTTCCTGCTAAGGGAGAGGGGCCCGTGTGGCTTTGCCTGTTCAGCGCTTTTGTCGGGTCTCTGAGGAGGGTTTTACCTTGTTAGACATTTCTGTAGGCCTCTGCAATCCAGAATTAAGAGAAAAAAAGAGAGAGAAATGAAGACAGGAGGTAGACTTAAGGGGAGGCCTTTTCCAGGCCAGTTTTGAAGTGAAAGGGGCTAAAAAGCAACTGTGGAGTGTAAGTTGAAGGGGATGGAAGTGACCAGGGTCACTTTAAGAAGTGGAGTCCTTTCAAGTTCTTTGGCCAAGGAAAGGAAAGAAAGGGAGTGATTTCAATATTCCACTTTGGATGGTGACCATTTGTCAGGGACTGCACTCTGAAACATTTATAAGTGTTTAAGAAGACACATTCCTGCCCTCCAAAAACTCCTGGTGTGGAAGGGAGGCTGTGTTCGTCAGCTTTTCATTACTGTGACCAAAATACCTGACAAGAATAACTTAGAGGCAAAAAAGTTTATTTTGGCTCACAGTTTCAGAGGTTTGGTCCATGGTCTGCTGTCACCAGTGCTCTGGGCCCAAGGTGAGGTCAAACATCATGGCAGCAGGTCATGGTACCAGGAAGCAGAGAGAGGCACCCCTCCAGTAACCCACTTCCTCCAGTCACACCCCACTTACCTATAGTTACCACCCAATCCATTCAGATTATTAATCCAGCAAATGGATCAATCCCATTAGGTTACAGTTCTCATAATGTAGTCATTTCACCCCTGAGCATTCCTGTCTTAACACAGGAGCTTTTGGGGGACACCTCATATCCAAACCATCACAGAGGTTAGAGGAATGGAGCGTTCTAATGCAATGTGGTGTGTACCATCCAGAGGGCGATATACAAGCGGCCACAGGAGCCAGGTGGACAGGACAGAGGGTCAGCAAACTCAAGCTGGCAGAGTGTGGGAGGGCTTGCCAGTGGACCA
The DNA here is from genome assembly GCF_902686445.1 of Sciurus carolinensis. Taxonomy (NCBI): domain Eukaryota; kingdom Metazoa; phylum Chordata; class Mammalia; order Rodentia; family Sciuridae; genus Sciurus; species Sciurus carolinensis. The sequence goes on from NC_062214.1 coordinate 25,548,200, forward strand.
GTAAGTGGGGTTGGAAAGGTTGAGCAGGCCAAGCAGAAGAGAAGAGATTCCAGACAAAGGGAACGTTGATGCTAAGGCTGAGTGTGGTAGAAGCATTGATTGTAAGGGAAAAGGAGCTAGAAAAGTTTTCTGATTACCAAATAAGATACATGAACAGGAAAGTATCAGATCTACAGCCAACATCATTGTCAAAGAGATGCATTCTCAACAGACACACTGATCATTCCCCAGGCCAAGGTACCATGGGGTGGAGTCAGACAGAGGTGGGTTCTCAACCTTGACTATGGATGGGTTCCTTCCTCCCTTGGGGTCCCAGTTTCCCCATCTGTAGGATGAGAAGGTGGGGCTTGATCATTTATTAATTATACAAATATTATGGAGGATTTGCTAGGTTTTATGATCACCAAAGCCAGGTGGTGCATGGGTTGGTAGGTGAGAAACCACTGGGAGTAGGATTCAAAAGCTAGATTCCAGACCCCACTTTTGGAGGTTCTTTTTCATTAGGTCTGGGGTGAAGCTTGAGAATTTGACTTTTAATACTTTCCAGCTGATCCTGATGGTCAGCCAACCTAGGGCACTACTGGGTGAGCCAAAGGCCCATCCAGTTCTGTACAATTATATCTGTTGACACCAGAGCATCATCTAGCCCAGGATGGAAAGGACAGATATTTATTCCAATAGGTTACTGCTACTGGGCCCTCTCTGGGAACTCCCTTTACAGTCACTGAAAGGGGAAACTGGGTTAGTTTCCTTATTTTTTTATTTTTTTATTTTTTTGGTGCTGGGGATTGAACCCAGGGCCTTGTGCATGTGAGGCAAGCACTCTACCAACAGAGCTACATCCCCAGCCCCTAGTTTCCTTATTTTATGGATGGAAAAAATAAAACAAAAGTTCAGAGAAGAGGAGAAAACGTTCTCAAGGCCTCACAGCAAGCTGGGTACAGACTTCTAGTTCCTGCTTTCTGGTCTAGTAGTCTTCATCCCTTCTCTCCAGAGTGGGACTCCTAATCTGATCACTTTTTTTTTACTCACTGGACCCTGCCCCACAGAATATTCAATTGCATCCAAATAATAGACCTGCACTCACCAGCCTGTGAGCTCCATGAGGCCAGGGCATAAGTCTGCCTGGTTTACTGCTGCCTCTCCAGCACCTAGCCCATGATAGACACCCACCAAGTGCTTCAGAATGAATGAGTGAGCTGAAGGTTCAGAAGGTGATGCTTCCAAAGGACATGGGTAGGAGCAGTCCTGGTGTGTACAGGCTACAGAGTGTAGGTTTGAATCCTACTTGCTCTCTGAGAAATTTTGACACATGACTTAACCTCTCTGAGCCTCAGTTTCTTCATCAGTAGAATGGGGATCAGAAGACCAACTGTATATTTCTTGTTTTGACTCAATGTCATACATCCAGTGAAAGAGGGTACACTGTAAAGGTCAGCTGCCATGATAAGAATCATGATTATTATGCTTATTTGGACTTGCATTACTTTTTATGCTTGTTAAGAGAAATTGGCCATTAGCTCCTGCATCCTCATTCTTCGGGCCTATCGGTGGGAATGTCAACCATTCTTGTCAATCACCCAACACTACCACTGGGTGGGGCCTCTTTGAGAGTTAAAGAAGAGTTCTACCCTTTAGAGAGTTGGAATTCCAGATGACTTTTGGATCCTTCTCTTTGCTTATATATATTTTCTCAAAGTTCCACAATAGGCATATATGACCTGTGTAGCAAGAGCAAAAGAAAATCCAAAGAAAATAGGAAAGTCAAAATACAGACATGTCCCTGTGTGCCATTAATGTCCTGCTTTGGAAGTGGGTAGGAAGGATACCCTTCAGTTTCTTTTTTCACTAGCTACCTAGTTGTAACTAACAAGAATTATCACATATAATTATCTGCCCCATTCAGCATTTATTCATGTTCCAAACTGGACTCACCTCGTGGAACTGCCTAAGAAAGTTTTACAATCAGTGGATGATGGGGTGGGGGTGTAGCTCAGTGGTAGAGCGCATGCTGGGCATGCTTGCCCAATTGAGGCCCTGGGTTGATCCCTAGCACCCAAATCTACCAAACAATGATAAAAATCAGCTGATGAGGAAGACAGAAGGAGCCACAGGAATGATTCACCATGTATCAGGCAAGAAAACCGTAGCTCCGAGTAGGTAAGTGAGTTGCACAAGCTATACAACTAGTAAGAGAAAGAAAGGGAGCTTCGGCCTCAGGCATCCTGGTGCCAAATGCAGTGTTCCTTCTGCGCAGTGTGAGTGGGTGGGTGGGGTCAGGTTGGTCATGATGCTGGGGAAGTGTGCGGGGGGAGAAGCACATCCTGGGGTGGGCGCCAGGAGGGGACCCAGGGAATGAGAGAAGGGATCAGGATTGTGAGGGTCTCTGTCTTTGGAAAGACTGCTTAGGAGCTGTAGGTTTTGGGGGAGTGCGCTCAGAATGGCCCTTGCCCCAAACCCTGCCTTGTATGTCCCAGGAGGGAATAGGAGTCTGGTGACAGGCCCAGTGCCTTTCCCCCAGGTCCTGCTTGCAGTGCCATACCCGTTTCTCGGCCTCCCAGGTGTCCATGACCACCAGTGTGGTGTCCTCGCCATCCACCGTGAGGGTCCTCTCATACACATCTTCTGCAACCAAGGGAAGACTGCATCTCAGGGAGGAGGGGCAGGCCTGGGGACATGTGGGGCTCCCTAGCCCCCCTTTCTGGTCCCATCACCCCCTCCATTTCTCTTTGGGAGTGCTCACCACACTTATTGATGTGTCTTTCCTGGTAGGTCAAGAAACTCCATGAGGAGCCCATGTTTCCCCGGCTGCCAGCACAGTCCCTGGCAGGTGGTAGGTGCTAGGAAGGTTGGTGTGGCGGATTGATCGCGTGCAGGTGGTGGGGTTAACCCGGGCTGGGAATCCTTCTGGTCCCACTATCTGACTTAGGGTGTGCGTCAGGCAGGTCTTGTTTCCTCTGGGCTTGGTCTGCCCATTTGTAACACATGCAGGTTTTAAGTCTGTACCCCCTTGTATGACTTCTCACTCTTGGGAGGGTTGAGACTGCAGAAAGAGCAGGGCCAGATTGTCCTCACCTCTTCTCTGCTTTAAACTAACCCCTTCCCTACTCACCCTGTGTCCTCTTAGCCAGTCCCACAGGGGTCTGTCTTTGTGTCTTCTGTCCCCGAATCCAATCATCCTGGGACCCTGGACCCTTCCAGCTCACTGCATTTCTTTTGAATAAAGCAACCCAGAGCCCAGAAATGGGGGTCTGGGAGTCTCCACTTTAGAGATTTTGCTGTAGGTCATGGTGGCCATAGTTGCGTGTCTGTGGGTCTGGGGACATCTGAGAGTCAGGGGGACTTGGGACTAGGAGTTTCTGAGCTGGGTAAAAATCTACCATTTCTTGACAGTTTTCTGAATTGCCCCCCTTACAACATGAAAATGAATCATACACAAGAATCATCCATGAAAAATGGGCAAATTTCTCCTATTCAAGGATTTCCCTCCTCGGACCACTGTGCAGGCTGCGTCCTGCACGATCCAGGTGAGCGTCATTCACGTCATGGTCTGCGTGAATGGTGCTCAGAGTTTGACAGTGAACATGACTCCTGCAACTGTTCTTTGGCAGCCCTGTGCCCCTGGTGACAGGCCTTTCACTCTTTGGGCTATATCCCAACCCATCCCACAAGGCCCTACCTCCCAGCTGTTCATGGTGGTCCCGCTCTTGTTTCCCAGCAAAGAGGCTGGCCAGGCTGGTCTTCCCTACACCAGGATCTCCAAGCAGCACCACCCGGTAGAGGGCTTCCCAGGAGCCTTCGGAGTCGCTGGATTCCGAGGACCAACCATCTGGGGCAGGTGAAGGTTTCCGGGCAGGAGGGTTGAGGGAGGCTGATTGGCCCAACCGGGGATGCTGGGATGGACTGGGGGTTGCTGTGCATAGGCGGCCAGGCTGGTGGCCCCGGGATGACAGGGTGAGTGGAGTGCTGGCTCTCCTGCGCAAGGGGGTCTTTGCTTCCTGCTGGGTGTTTAATGTCATCCTTGGTAGGGAAGGGCTTTGCTCACTCCTTCTTCCTTCCGTCCTCCTGAAAGAAGCAGGGATGGGCAGTTGCTTTGAGCCCCTCCTTCTGTAGGGTCCGGATGAGCTGTTGAGAAGGCTTCCTCCAGGGTCCCCTCTTGCTTAAATGGGAGGAAGCAGAGGTGCTTTTTGGGATGGGGTTTTCTGGCTTCAGGCCCAGGGTAAGTTCACCTGGAAGGGGTGAGTTGGCAGGGTGTGAACACACAAACACGCACATCCAGAGGCCATGTCCCATGCCTTAAAGACGGCCCACCCCAGGTGACAGACCGCAGCTAGGTCGATGTCCATCCCTGCACACCTCCACGTGCACAGACCTGCTCCTCCTTTAGAATATGAGACCCTTGTTACGAAAGGCATCAGAATTGTCCCCATCCGCCCTTCTCCCACTGGTCTCTTTCACACGCTCTGGGTTGGGGGTGCTGAGGTGGGTTGAGGGCCGCTGGAGGGTTTACTTCCGCTGCAAGATCCCATGGGGTTGGATGGGGTGGTTGGTGCCCTAGTAGGGCGAGGGGGGTCAGGGGATCCCTCTGGCTGTAACCCGAGTGCCCTGGTGTCATGGGAACGGCGTGTCCGGCCCGCCCCCTGCGTGAAAAATTCAGGAGCAGCCGGCGCTACAGCCTCCAGCTGTTGCTGGAGGGCGGGGGCTGCGAGCCCGCCAGGCCCCAGGTTTGGTGACAGGACAGGGTCCCGGCCGGGGACCCAGGGGGAGCCCACAGGGTCCAGGAGCGCATGTGCCATTTTCGGAGTCTGGGTCCGAGCTTTCCCAGCCCAGGGTCCCGGGTGTGAGTCCCCCGATCGCGGGGGAGGGGGCTTCCTGGTCCAAGGCTACCCGACCCTCCCGGCCCCAGGTCAGAAGACCCTCGCCCCGCACGCGGTTTCGAAGCTCCCCGGCCCCGCCGGCGCCGCGGAACCCCCCTGCAGGCGCCCGGCCAACTCCGCTCCAACTTGAGCAAGTTGGCGGCGCGCTGCGCGGAGCTTTACCTCGGCGTGGGGAGGGGTCCTCGTCCCCGCCGCCTCGGCCGCTGGGTGCTCCAGGCTGTACACCCTCCTCAGCGCGCAGCCCCTCAGGCCCGGCCCGCCCCGCCCGGGGCCGGAGGAGGAGCGCGACCCCGCCCCATCCAGCCCCGCCCCGCCAGGGCAGCCCCGGGGTCCCCGCCCCGAGGCCTGGGCCGCTCGGCGACCGTTTCGGGACTGCAGATCCCCGCTGACCCGCCGCTTCCAGGCCTGAGCGAGGTCGGGATGGCAGTGTCGGGGTAGCGGACAGAGAGGGGAAGGACGGGGACTCCGTTTTCCAGGGTCTGGATTCCCCTCTGCGTCCGCATCTGTCCAGTCCATCAATGTGGGACACCAACTTCGGCCTCACAAAATCCACTCTGCAGCGGGGTAAAGGTTCAGTTTCTTAGGTCCCAGGGTTTCGAGAATCTGCGTTTTATTTTTTATTTTATTTATTTTTTGGGGTACTGGGAATTGAACCCAGGGTTTCTTTCACGCTAGTCAATCAGCTCTACCTTTGGCCCAGCACCCCTCGCTTTGGAATAAGTATTTTAAACAAACGCCCAAGCCATCCTGATGTAGGTAGCTCTTGCACCACTTGGACAAACTCTGCTTTGGACAGAGGATTAATTTTGGGAAATGGTTTGGGGGAAAAGAGTCCAGAAAGTCTGTACTGAAGATTTCTGAATATCTGACTGCCCTGTCATTCATTCCTTTGCTCATTCACCAGCTGAGGAGCACTGGGGCTTGGGACTCAGGTCTCTGCCTTTCAGCCTATTGTCCCTTTCTGTCATAGTTCATGGCTTAAAAACCAGAACAAAGCAAACCAAACTCCCCAGCAATGTTGGAGGAGGAAAGACACTGATCTTGGCAGAGAGGCTGGCTGTGGGGCTGTGTGTGTGTTACTAGAGATTGAACCCAGGGATGCTCTATCCTTCTAACCACGTCTCCTGCTCTTTATTATTATTTTTAAAAAATTTTGAGACAGAATCTCACTAAGTGTCCTAGGCTTATTTGTACTTTGTGATCCTCCTGTCTCAGATTTTCAAGTTTCTGGGATTATAGGTGTGCGCCATCGTGCCTGGTTTCCTGTAACTCTTGGGGTGCATATGGGCATGGAGACCAGGCTGTACCTGTGGGTGGAACTTGTTGTCATGGCTGAGGGGGTTCAAGTGTCCAGCTTGGAACAACTCCTACAGCAGTGCCCGCAAGTCTTGTGTAGTTCCCAAACCCCTCATGCCTGACTTCCTTCCAAGGCGTGACCTTCTTGGCCTCCATTTCCCACCTGTGCTGGTGAGACCCCCTTCCTTCTTTGGAAGGGAGATAGATGACTTGGCTTCCAGGCCCAGCTCTGCAACTCATTTGCTGTGTGACCTCAGGCAAGTCAACTCCCATCTTTGGGTTTCATTTTCTTTATTTAAAACTGTATTCTGAACAGGTTATACCCTTGCTAAAATCCTTTGGTTGTCTAAAATACAAAAGCCTGAATTTGGCTTTCAAGGTCCATTGCGCTGACTCCTGTCCTCTGCGGGGTCATATCAACCTCTTCTCTCAACAAAGCTTTGCTCCACCCACTCTTTCCGGTGCCCCCTGTCCCTTCTGCATGGGATACCCTTTCCCCTACTCATCTTTCACAATGAAGCTTAGATACCTGACTACCAGACACCATTCTAGCCCTGATCATATATTATCTTAAGAGGTTCTCATACTTTAGTGGTGCATTAGAATCACCTGGAAGTCTTGTTAAACTGCGGTTTCCCAGGATCTACCCCCTAGAAATTTTGATTTGTAAGTTTGGGGTAGGGCTGGAGAATTTGCAAGTTCCAGTTGAGACCAGGGACTTACTGGCTGGGGACCACATTTTGAGAATCATTGTATTGTGTCGTTTAATGCCATAAATGAGGTACGTAGCTATTAATCTCTATGAGGTAGGTCTCTTCCCATTTTTCAAGTAGTTGTAAATGTATGCTTGTTTGAATGGTCCTTTCTCCTTGCCATTAGGAAGGGACACTTCCATTTATAAGCCTTGCAAAGGAGGTTTGTCATCATTTCACAAATGACAGCTTAGGGAGTGGGCATATAGCTCAGCTCGCAGAGCGCTTGCCTTGCGTGCTCACGGACCCGGGTTCGAATCCCCAGCACCTTGGAAAACAAATGACAGCTTGGATCCCAGAGAGGTTCAGTGACTTGTCTGAGGTTTCACAGACACTAGGAGGAGATGCTGGGATTGACTTCAAGTCATGGCTTTCACACTCTCCCATACAGGGAAGGTGTCCAGTTTCTGTCCCCAGGCATGGCTTCAGAAAACTTAGCCCCCAGCTGCAGAGCTGAGCAGCCTCTGGACGTTGCGGCTGACCAGTTCCCACAGAGCTGGCTGAGGTCCCAAGCAGCCTCGGGACAACATGGCCCCCCTACTGCCCACGGTCTGCCTTCTCCTGCAGCCCCATAAAGCCTGGTCCACAGTCAGCAAGTCTCAAGCACTTGGTTCCTCTTCTCTTGAGTCCTCCCTAGGAGCCCTGTGGCCATGACACAGCTACTTCTACTGATTATGGCTCTCTTGGTCCTGGCTCATGTGCCACCAGGTAACCTCACGTGTGTGTGTGTGTGTGTGTGTGTGTGTGTGTGTGTAATGGACTCCCAGGTCCTGGAGGACAGAAGGGTCTAGATCAATATTTAACTTCGGCCTCAACACTGACTTGATGGGCACTTTAGAGCAAGTTGCTGAATCAGCTGTACCTCAGTTTCCTAATCTGTAAAATGGGATTTCTTCAACAACTGTGCATTTCAAAGATACTGTGCATCAGTCACTGTTATGATTGCTGGGATTTTGACTGGAAGAAAACAAGTCCTTGCTTTCATGGAGCTGATACTTTGTTTGGTGGAAATAGAAAGGGAAACACAATGTGTCAGTGGTAAGAAGGAAAAAGGCAAAGTAAGGGGTTAGAGCAGCTTGTCGGGTGGTCAAGGAAGAGCTCTGATGGGGCTTGAAAACAACTTTTTGTTTTAGAAAACTTTTAAGTACACGTGGAAATAGAATAATGGGCAATGAGAAGTTTTTTTGTTTTTTGTTTTTTTTTGTATCAGGAATAGAACCCAAGGACACTTAACTACGGAGCCACATCCCCAGTCCTTTTTATTTTAATTTTTTAAAAAATTTTGAGACAGGATCTTGCTAGGTTGCTTACAGTTTTGCTAAGTTGCTGAGGCTGGCTTTGAACCTGCAATCCTCCTGCCTCAGCCTCCTGTGCTGCTGGGATTATAGGCATGCACCACTATGCCCAGGTTTTTTTTTTTCTTTTTTCTTTTTCTTTTTTTCTTTTTTGGGTGCTGGGGATTGAACCCAGGTGCTTAGCATGCTAACCACCTATGTGCTGTACCACTGGGCTACACCCTCAGCTCCAGAAGGTGAATTTTTAAAAAATGTTTTCATTATGGAAAAATTTAAATTTATGCAAAAATAGATTAGTGTATTGACTGAGGTTTTTTTTTTGTTGTTGTTCATTTGTTTGTTTGTTTATTGGTACCAGGGATTGAACTCAGGGGTGCTTAACCACTGAGACACATCCCCAGTCATTTAGTATTTTTGATTTAGAGACAGGGTCTCACTGAATTGCTTAGGGCCTCACTTTTGCTGAGGTTGGCTTTGAACTTGAGATCCTCCTGCCTCAGCCTCCTGAACTGCTGGGACTGGATCTGCTTCTTAATGGCTGTGTGATCTTGAGTAAGGTTACTAACCTGTGTAGCAGGGGTTATAATAAGACCACTATAATCATGTTGTGAAAAGTATTGAGGGTATACCTGTCATGTGGTTTCTACCTGGACAAAAAAATTAACCTCTAGCTGTAAACAGTGGTGCAACCTGTGTGTTAACCAGGACTGAAATCTGCAGGCTAAATTGTAATCAGAACACTCCCTACAACTGTTGGTCTAACAGATGGCTGGAGAGCTAACCTATGACCAGTGTGGCCTAACCTGGGGCCTCACTGGCCGTTGGTCTGAACTGTGACCCATGTGCTGCTCTGTGACCTGTGGTCTTCCTCTGCACAGGGAGAACTGAATTCAAACGGTGTTGGAAGGGCCAAGGGGCCTGCCGAACTTACTGCATGAGGCAAGAGACCTTCATGCACCTGTGCCCGGATGCTTCCTTGTGCTGCCTCTCCTATGCGTTCAAACCGCGGCCACTTCCCAAGCCGGAATCTGGGTAACTGCTCCAGGGACTGGCACCCTTGCTGTCCAATAAATCATACGTGGCCAGCTCCCTCTGTTCTGCTCATTCACCGAGCTTCCCTCCCCACAGGAAAGAGACAAAGTCCAGGGTGTGGGAGGGGGGGTTGGTGGAGGGAGACAAGGTGCCCAGGGAGAGTGGGCATCAGTGACCATTGTGAATGGTTCCGGTCCTGGCCATGTCACTCTCTGTCTGTCCAGCTCTGGAAAAATTACTTGACCTCTGGAACACCTCCCACTTCCCCCTCATCCATGTAAAGGATATGAGGTTATGTCAGGAGATTAGGACTTGACAGAAGGATGCAAAATCAAGGTGGAGTTAAGAATCGGTTAATGATGAATTGGTAATAAGAAGAATTGATGATAATAATAAGCTTCTGGCATTCAGACGGGGGTGGGGTGTTTGGAGGGTAAGGCAGCTTTGCTGAGAGAAGAAGGATTTTTTTTTGGGGGGGCACCAGGGATTAAACCTAGGGGTGCTTAACCATCAAGCCACATCTCCAGCTCTTTGTTATATTTTATTTAGCGACAGGGTCTCACTGAGTTGCTTAGGGTCTCGCTAATTGCTGAGGTTGGCTTTGAACTCACAATCCTCCTACCTCAGCCTCCCAAGCCACTGGGATTAGAGGCATGCACCACCGTGACCAGTGAAGAAGGATTTTTCTATGTTCCTTTACTTCCTGCTTAAACAGTTCAAGAGGCTGCAGATAGATGGGACCATAAGAATTTTCTGAAAGTAGTTTTCATATGAGCGATAGAGGGAAACATGCTTCTTCCAGGCCTGAGAATCTGTGGGACGGGAAGGCGGGGAGAGAATGTGAACAGAATCAGGGATGTAGACAGACACACAGTCTCATTGCCCTGGATCCATTAGGGTTGTATTTAGCTAAAAAACCCCAGGAAACTCAACTTGCAGGCCTTTTTATTTTTTCCTCTCTAATAAAAAGAAGTCTGGGGAGCTGAGGATGCAGCTCTGTGGTAGAGCGCTTGGGCATCATGCACAGGTGCATCCCGGGGGTTGGGAAGAGGGTCTGGAGGCAGACATAAACTGTTCATCTTTGGATCCTCTTGGGTCACAATATGACCCTCGAGACCTCAGGCCTCATGTCCTTGCTTAGAACAGGAAAAGGGTCGGGGAGGAGTGTTGGTATAGGCTACCACTTCTTTTTTAAAAATACTTTTTAGTCGTAGATGGACACAATATCTTTATTTTATTTATTTATTTTTATGTGGTGCTGAGGATTGAACCCAGGGCCTCACATGTACAAGGCAAGCCCTCCACCACTGAGCCACAGCCCCAGCCCCTAGGCTACCACTTCCTTCATCTGGAGAGCAAATACTTTTTCTGGAACCCTCTTAACAGACTTCTGTTCATATCCGATGGACCAGAACTGTCACATGGTCACTCCCGATGCATGAGAGACTGGGAAAAAAGGGGTTCTGTTTTTCTAGCCTCTGAAGTAAACTTGAACTTGGGAGAAAGGAAATCTCTGCCCATTTTTTCCCAGAAAGGGGCATGAATGTTAGGTAAGTTGAGGGAACACTGAGGGCTGGGGCAGGTCCCCTCCACAGTTCTTTGAGAGTTTCAGAGAAGAGAGCTGTCCTGGGTGGCCTTGGCCCCAGCCCAAGAATAAGACTGGAGAGTGGACCCTGCATGGTCAGGCTAAGAAAGGGGTGGTGACATTCAAAGTGCTTCCCAGCGGAAGGGGTGCTGATGAGGGGCAGGAACAGAATCTTGGAGGCCACTGGCTCTTGCCACATGTTAACCCTTCCGCTTCTGACCTGAGGGCCACCTGCAGATATGCTAGAGGTGCTGGGTGGAAGGGGACACCCAAGGGACTTGGGAGCAGCTGTCGACCCACCAGGGTGGAAATGCTGAATTATTTAAATCACAAAGTGCACCATCTGGATATCCGTGCTGCTTGCCTCATTTCCTGGGTGAGCTGTTGGAGGGCCCGCTGTGGTGGGGTCAAGGTGGGAGTAGAGGTCTCGAGCCTGCAAAGAGGGCAGACGAGAACTGGGGGAGGGCAGAGCCACGTGGGCTGCGCCAAGGCGACAGGAGTCTGGTATCATCACCAGGCCTCAAGGAGTCAGAGAGAGAGACCAGAGCGGTTCACCTGCAACGGGCCACAGCTGGAAAGCCAGGGACCGTCTTAGTCAAGGACCGTCTTCGTCAATCTCATTTCACGGTCTTGTGGTAAAGTCACAGGAACAGTACAAAAAATTCCTGCAGGCTTTCCACTCAGTTTCTCAAATATAAACATTTCACCACCTTTACCTTCTCTAGCTATACATGAAAATATACTAAAATACAATATGCATCTTTTCTGAACAGTTTGAAAGTAAATCGCAGGCACGGTGCTCCTTTATGCCTAAATTATACGTCTGCAGGTTTTTCCTGAAAAAAGACATTTTCTTATATGACCATACACAATATGATAAACTCAATTTTCCGGTGTTCGGAACTTATTCGGATTTCACCAGCTGGTCCCATGGAGGCCTTCGCAGAGGAAGAAGATCCCTGGGTCACACTTTACATTCAGTGGTTGTGGTTCTCTGATCTCCTTGAGGCACAGTCCTCAGGCTTTTGTGACAATGACGTTTTTGAAGAGCCCAGGTCAGTTATTCTGCGGATCTTGTCTGATGATGTTTTTGCATGATTGAATTCAGTTCCTGAGTGTTTGGCAGGGATGCTTCAGAAGAAGTGCGATTTCTCTCAGTGCGTCATGTCAGAGACAGCCATCGATTGGCCTTTTGAGGACCAAAGTCAAGACAAACAGACTAGATAGTTTTCTCGAAGTTAAACCCCTTACATGCATGACCATTTCCCGTGTCCAAACAGATTCTCATCTAAGCATACACTCAACCTTCTAAGTCATAAGAACACACCCAATAGGTAAAAGAGATGAGGCAATTCAAGGGTGGGGGGTTCCTCAAAATGCCTCACAGATGAGACTCAACAGCCCAGAGAAGGAGAATAATTTGTTTAAGACACACAGCTCCAAGGGAGAGAGCCCAGGACTTGGACTTATATCTTAGGATGTGAAGTCAAGGCCGTCTCTGAGGCGGAATGATAGTCACACATTGTTAGGACAGGTTAGTATGAAGGGGATGCTCCCTGATACTGCAGGTGTGCAAGGTGAATCCGTCAGGGAGGGGACACCACAGAAGGGCAGCTTGCTGTGAACAGGTAATGAGAAATACCACCCAGAGCACAGACTCTATTCAAGGAGTCATTGAATGACTGAGATAATGATAATATTCGTTACTCTTTATTAAGTACCAATTGCTTTACCTACATCATCTCACTTAATTCTCACAGTCATGTGATATTAGTATCTCTGCTTTTTTCTGTAAAGTAACCAAGGCTCTTAGAGAAGGGAGTTGCCCAGTTCAAACCCTAGTAAGCGGTTGGAGTTGACCTCTACTTTGATTCTCTGGCACCCATTTTGTCTTCCAGAGTCGCTCTTATTTGTGCTTTTAAAATAATATTTCTTCCTAATTGTGGAAATAATGCAAACTTGTAGGAAAAACTTAGAAAACTAAGAACAACAAATAAGAAACTAAAATCATCAGTACTTTCACTGTACAGAAGAAATACAAGTAAAAAAAGTGTAAAATGCAATTTAAAAATAAAAATGAAGTTTAACTGGATATTTGGTGTTATTTTTTTCTGCTTACTGATATGTCATGAAAATTTCATGCTATGCTTAATATCTCCAAGATAAGATTTTTTAAAGATGAAATTGCTTCCTAAAGAACTGCAAATCAATAAGAAAAAGGCAATTCAACAATAGAGTGCAAGTATTTAAATAGACATTTAACAATAATAAAATGTATGTAAGTCCACGGAAAGATGTTCGGTATCATTAATCATGAGGGAAATGCAAATTAAAATCACAATGAGATTCTGTACACATCAGAGTGATTAAAATAAAAAAGACCCATCATAGCAAGGTTGGTGAAGGTATGAATTAACCAGGAAGGTGACACACTGCTCATGGGAATGTAACGGGGACCACTACTTCAGGAAAACAGTTTCAGAGTTACTTTGAAAATTAAATAGAGGGGCTGGGAAGATAGCTCAGTTGGTAAAGTGCTCGCCTTGCAAGCACAGGGCCCAGGGTTTGATCCCCAGCACTGCGGAAAAAAAAAAAAAAAAACTATGAAAATTAAATAGATATGGGACTGGGGTTTGTGGCTCAGTGGTAGAGCACTTGCCTGGCATGTGTGAGGCCCTGGCTTGGATCCTCAGCACTGCATATAAATAAAATAAATAAATAAATGAAATAAAGGTCTACTGACAACTAAAAAAATATTTAAAAAAATAGATATGTGACTACATAAAGACTTCTCCGTCAATGTTTATTGCAGCTTTATTCATGATAGCCCATAAGTGGAAACATCCCAAATGCTCAGCAGGTGAAAGGGTTAATTGAATTATATCCACACAATACCATATTACTCAATAAACAAGAATAATTAAGTGATGCCCACAACTGAATTAATGTCAGAAACATGAAGTGAAAGAAGTCACACACCAAAGAACACAGACAGAATGTTTCTATTTGACATGATGTTTCAGAAAGGCCAAACTAAACTGATTTAAAAAGAAAAAAAGTTGAATAAAAACAAACCGAAAAAATACTGTTTTCTCGACACGTCTCTTTTTCTCAGCATGTGTATTCAAATTTGGGTAAATGACCTGCTTATGGCACAGCCCAGGTCCTCTCAAAGCAGACCATCCCCTGAGAGGGAAGCAGTACTTTTTCAGGCCTAGCAGTTAACCCCGAGATCAATGAGTTGCAAGGGAGATACTGCCCTCTAGGGGTTATTTTTGGATATTGCTAGGGACCTTTTTGTCCATTCCCTAGGGAATTTAGGGGGGTTCAAAACTCCACTATTACTTGGCAAGCATTGTGAGCCACTGTCCTAGAAGAAGATCGACTTGTTTCTCAAGTTTGTAGGTGAGAAACCCATTTATAACTTAACCCAGAATGAAGGCTATTTTGCAAAAAAAAATTTTTCCAACTGAATTTTCCTGAAATGAACCGGTATGTAAATATGTGATACAGTTTTGGTTAGAACATCACTGAAGCTCTTCAGACTTTGTGAAAGTCAGACCAGGAAGCAACACTGTGGGCAGTATCTGAGTCACCCCCTGCCCCGGGCACACCCACGTGGGTCTGCTTTTGATGCTATTGCACCCATGTTACGTATAGGAACAAGATCTATTGCATTATGTCTTTAGTATAATTTGCACATCCGAATACATGTTATAAAATAGCTTATATTCCCTTCTATAATAGTTAAATTCACTTTTATTGAAATTATATGAGCAAATAGGCTTCCATGTTTATGAATCATGTTTAATAACACAAAGGGGGCATTGAAAAATATTTGTTATTGAAAAGAAGCATTGCGTCTAATAGGGGTTAGTGAATGTTAAGCTCTCACCAACAGCTGGGACTTCATGAAAGGATGGAGTGGTGGTCTGACTCCCTGGAATCCCACCAAGAGGGCCCGCATTTCAGTGAATCCTTCCCTGCTGGACCTTGGGGCTCTGCTTCACACAGGGGATGGCAGGCCTATTCCTCTCTGCGTGCGTTTGTTGCAAGGATGTGGACACACAGGACCCTGTGTGTGTCCCGTCTGTTCATGCTCTGCTGTCCCAGCCTTGGCTGAAGTGAAGTCATATGCAGTCATAGGAAGTCATACACACACCAGGAAGCCCCTCACCCACTTCCTCACACCCTGGACACAATTATTGGACCAGAAGCGGCATCTCCCCAAGTCAAGCTAACCCCATAGACTGACCAGCCGCGTGTACCATGGTCCATTATGGGTGGGTCCAAAATGATGAACTGGATCAATCAGATTCTCTGTTACCAGTTTTATGTTGGGAATGCTGGGAGAATAAGGCCCTTTATAATCAGAGTTGAAGTCAACGTCAAAGCCAAGGCTCCACAGTAGGGCGGGTGGTGGGATAAGGCAAGAATTTTGAGGGAACAGAGCTATAAGAACATAGAAGCCGCCAGAGGAAAGACAGGCATCCTCTGCCATGGCACATAGCTCGTCCCTGAACTTGTGTTTCAAACCCAAGCATCAAGCCCTGTGCAGGCCCCTGCACGGCTGGCCTCTCAATCTCTGCATCTCTCTCCCGGTTGTCCCTGGATTTAGCTATAGAATCTTTCTTTCAGTTTCTTGAACAAGCAGCATCCCCTCACAAGATCAAAATATATGCAGTTCTCTCTATTTTTTAAATTTATTTTTGGTACTGGGGATTGAACCCAGGGGTGCCAGCACTGACCTATATCCTCAGTTTTAGTTTATATTTTCAGACAGGGACTTGCTAAATTGCTGAGGCTGGCCTCCAACCTGGGATCCTCCTGTCTCAGCCTCCTGAGTCTCTGGGACCACAGGTGTGCACCATTGCACCCAGCTCTCTTCTCTCTATTGGGAATAGTCTACCCCAAACTCTCACCCAACTCTCTGCAGGAATGATTGCCCATTCTACAGATCTCAGGATAAATGTAACCTCCTCAGAGAGGGCTGCCTTGATAGCTTATGGGTGTCTACCTCCCTTGTAACACCCTGACTCTCATTCTTCAACTACTATATGTAGTTGAAGTTGATTTTTTTTCCTGTTTTACTCAATTACGAGTTTATTTCTTGTTTACTGTCTTTTTCCGCAACGGGCTGTAACCACCTCACTGGCAAAGCTCGTGTTTGTTTTATTTCCTGTTGTATAACTAGAGACTCATATAGAGCTGGCACATAGTAGGTGGTCAATAAATATTTATTCTGTGAAGAAATATACAAATGGATATATGATTTATAGGGATTCTGGTTCAAAATTTGTGGGGCTGGGGTTGTAGCTCAGTGGTAGAGCACTTGCCTAGCAGGTGTGAGGCACTGGATTCGATTCTCAGCACCACGTATAAATAAATAAATGCAATAAAGGTCAATCGGCAATTTAAAAATATTTAAAAAAAATTTGTTAGCTCCATAATATTTTAGACACTCCGCTCTTTTTGGGGATTGAACCCAGGGGCACTTTACCCCTTAGCTACATTCTCAGCCCCCTCCCCACTTTTTTTTTTTTTTAAATGTTGAGGCAAGATCTTCTAAATTGCTGAGGCTGGCCTCAAACTTGCAATCCTCCTGCCTTAGCCTCCTGAGTGCTGGGATTAGAGGCGTGTGCCACACCTGGTTAGACACATTTCTGGCATATTGTACATGTCCATTACTTTCGCTCCATTTCTTCCTAATTTGAATCCTTGGTGACAGGCTTCAGTCCTGTTGAGGCTGGATTGACGCTTAGGACTCCCTGGTTCTGGCACCCGAATGATTTCCATGGTTGTTCCCATTGTGTTAAGTTCATGAGCCCTACTGACATCATCAGCACCAGCCTCTATTTCTTTTTTCTCTTTTACTCCATGGACATTTATCGAATGGCACCTGTGAAGGCATTATTCAAAGCAGTGGATGGAACAGAAATTCCCGCAGCTTACCTTCTGGGGAACAGCGGGGTTTTGACTTTGGTCTCGGTGTTCAGGTTTGGCCTTACTGTTTGGAAGAATGAATTGCCAAAGGTCTTATTAACAGTCATTTTCTCAGGCTGAGCTTGTGTGTGTTTGATTTTATGAGTTCATGGTTTACCCTTGTGTCCAATAAGGATAACGCCTTCAGCAAGCCACAGAGGGCCTGGCCTTTAGTTTTATGGTCCATATATGAATATTCACATTCAAATAGAAGTAGACACTGTAGGTATAAGTGTGGAGTGAAAAATCTCATGCACTTCACGTGTTCGAACTCATCAGCCATTTGAGATACATGCCTGGTTGGTACTGAAGGAATCGAATGCCGTAATGGTTAAAGATGATTGTGAAAAGTGTCCACATGAGGAAGGAAGTAATTAAGAACTTCCAATAATTCAACTTATGAGAAAATATAATGAGCAAATTTAGATTTCAAGAGAATAGGTTAGCTTGACAACCTTAAGAACATTGTGTTCAATCAATACCTTAATATTTTGAATATTGGAGATTTTGTTATAGTTCCAGTCTTTGTTTAAAAATGATCTTTATTACATTAGAGGTCATTAGAAATGAATTTCTTTTTTAGTTATTTGACTTCATTTAGATCATACATCTTTCAAGAAAAAATTCTGTTCGAGGATTCCTCCTATCAGGACGAATATGAGTGTGACTTTTGTTACCTCAAATTTCATAAACTCCAAAATCACGTACAGTGACATCGATGACAAATCATCTTCAGTTTATACACATTTTTGAACATAAAAACCACGAAGAATAGAGGGAAATATAAGGGGAAAGTGAGATACCCTACGCATAGTTTACTCTCATTAACCAATCTTTAAAATAACAGTTTACCAAGGCTAAAAAATAAAACATTGAAGTTTGTTGAACTTCTTGCTATAAACTACTACCCAATTTCGGCTGTTGAAGACAATATATTTTTGGCATTTTCTCAAGCTTTAAGTTTAATCCTAAACTTAGGGCTGGGGATATAGCTCAGTTGGTAGAGTGCCTGCCTTGCATACACAAGGCCCGGAGCTCAATCCTCAGCACCGTGCAAAAAAAAAAAAAAAAAAAAAATCCTAAATTTAAAGCTCTTTCTGAATGCATGCTTCTGAAATTCATTTTTTTTCCCCTTGAGTCACATTCTTCACAGGCTGGTGGCTGTGAGACCTGAGATTGAACATCTATTTAGTACATAGTGACTGTGGGAGTAATTGTTTCTGCATTTGGATATTAAACCTTTTTTTTTTTTTTGCGGGGCTGGGGATTAAACCCAGGGCCTTGCGCATGCGAGGCAAGCACTCTACCAACTGAGATATATCTCCAGCCCTCAAACCTTTAAAATGTAACTTTTGGAATTTTGTTTATTTGTTACTGGGGATTGAACCCAGGGATGCTTAACCACTGAGCCACATCCCTAGTCTTTTTAATTTTGAGACAGCATTCCACTATGCTGCTTAGTCCTTGCTAAATTGCTGAGGCTGGCCTCGAACTTGTGATCCTCCTGCCTCAGCCTCCTGAGCCGCTGGTATTACAGGCATGTGCTACCATGCCTGGCAACTTTTGGAATTTTTAACAATTAATAATGATAATTGCTTTTTTGTGATAATACTTCAGATTATACTTATATCCCAGAAATGGGAATCCCACTTCACCCCTAACCTAGTCTTCTACACTCTGTGATGCTGGAGTCCAAAATTATAATTCAAATTCAAATTATAATTATAATTATAGTTCAAAATTTTATTTTCACAGATTCCCTTGCCAGATAGCTTCCTGTTGGATTTTGCTAATGGAGGCCCTGGTGGGAGGCTGGAAAGTGGGGAGAGGGCAGTAGGAACTCCTTCTCTGCTTTAGATCCCATCTGCACCCCTGCCTCAGCTTGGGTGGTTGTGGGTCCATCTCAGGACTGTGATGTCCTTCAGAGGTACCAGCTCCAACCACAAGGTTTCCCTCTCTCCAAGCACCAAACTGGCACATTGTAGGCGCTCAGTAAATTTGAAGTTGAATAAAAGGATGGGTAAAGAGATATCCCTTCTCTGTATGTTCAGCCACCAGCTGCAAAATAACCCCCCTGAAGACTGGAATATATGCTACTCAGAGGTCCCTTTTTCACGAGCCTAGGTTCTGGTAGTACTTTCTGTTTTGTTCCTGCAACCCTAGGGATGGTTGATGCTGTCCGTAGGCAGTAATTTCTGGATTACACCAGCATTCCCTTTTGGCTCTTTTGGCTTTGCACCCACAAAGTCCTTATACAAAATCCCCTGTGTTGAAATACCTATTGTGGTTACTGTTTTCTCGCTGGGCTGTGATTGACACAGTACTTGGTACCAGAAGTGGTCTCAGGAACTGAGATGGAATTCCTGAAGGGTCATCCCTTTGACTTCAATTGTAATTATGATCTCATTGGTGATGGAAGATAGATTACTGGTCATCTTTGGTATGTGGTGGCACCGCATTTATTTGAATCACCACCTGTAGTTGCTTGCATTGATGTATTCAATGAGGGTAAGGTTCTGGAAGACCAGGTGACTGCTGTATTTTATTTTGGGAATGAGGGATGACTAGGGGGACTTTGAGGTAGGCTGGGGATTTCTTTCTTTTTTTTTATTATTTGTTCTATTTAGTTATACATGGCAGCAAAATGCATTTTGACTCATTGTACACAAATGGAATTCAACTTTTCATTTCTCTGGTTGTACACGATGTAGAGTCACACCATTCGTGTAATCATACGTGAACATAGGGTAATGATGTCTGTCTCATTCCACCATTTTTCCTCCTCCTGCCCCCTCCCCTCCTCTCATTTCCCTCTACACAATCCAACATTCCTCCATTCTTCCCTACCCCCGACCCCTGCCTTATGTATCAGCATCCACTTATCAGAGAAAATGTTTGGTCTTTGATTTTTTGGGATTCACTTATTTCACTTAGCATGATATACACCAACTACATCCATTTACCTATAAATGCCATAATTTTATTCTTCTTTATGGCTGAGTAATATTCCATTGTGTATATATATCACAGTTTCTTTTTTTATTTTTTATACCACAGTTTCTTTATCCATTCATCTATTGAAGGGCTTCGAGGTTGGTAGGTTAGGGATTTCTGAGAGCACTGAAGAGCTGACAGAAGGAAAGGACAAACACAAGGCTTTAGATTCCCAGTCTGAGTCATGTTCAGCACAGACAACAGAGGTCTACGTGGTCCTCAAAGAACCTCTAATTTCTTGTAACTGCAGAGAAAATAGGGCTGAAAAATCAGACCCTACATTTCCATATTCATACTGTGGAATTATGTTGGTTGAATGCAATATTTTATGTGAAAGTTAGGGCTTTGATTGGGAAGGAATGGTATTCTGCAACTTAGCAAGGGGTCATTTGGGTGGACTCGAAACAGTTGGTTTGTATGGGAATGTACGTTTCACTTTTAAACTACTTGCCCAGTTATTTCCATAGAGGTTGTACCATTTTAGATTCCTACCAGCAGTGTATGAGAGTTGCAGCTGTCAAAACTCGTTCCTCATCAACAATCCTTTGGTCAATCATTTTAATTTAATTTGTTTTTGTAGTGCTAAGGATTGAACCCAGGGCCTTGTGCATGCTAAGCAAGTGCTCTACCACTGAGTCACATTCCTAGCCTTTCATTTTAGACACTCTAATGAATATGTATGGTGGTATTTTATTGTGGTCTTCATTTGCATTCTTTGATGACTATTGCCTTTTGTACATTTATTTGCCACATGTATATCTTTTTATGGTGAACTATCTGTTCAAATCTATTGCTCATTTTGTTAATGTGTTGTTTGTTTTCTTTTTATTGAGTTTTGAGAGCTCTGTACATATTCTGGATAAAAATTTTTAATAAGACATTAATTTTGAAATATTTTCTTTTCTAGGCTTTATGACTGATTAATCTTTCTCATTTTTTCTGGCCTTGCATTTATTAAGGCACTTAATGCTCATAACTTTTATTTTTTAAAATTTTATATACAGAGAAGACAAAAGAATGTTTTAAAAATATATGAAATTATAAGCTGGGTGCATTGGTGCATGCTTATAATCCCAGTGACTAAAGAGGCTAAGATAGGAGGATTGCAAGTTCAAGGCCAGCATCAGCAACTTAGTGAGTCCATAAGCAACTTAGACTCTGTCTCAAAATAAAAAAAAAATTTAAAAGGACTGGGGAATGTGACTCAGTTATAAAGTGTCCCTGGGTTCAATCTCTAGTACCAAAAATAAATAAATAAATAAATAAATAAATAAATAAATAAATAAGAATAAGACAGGAAACACCTCAGTATCTACCACCCATTTAAAAAAAATTACCGTTATCCCACTCTATTCCTGTAGAGGTAAGCACTCTTCTCAATTTGTGTTTATTATCATCTTAGCTTTTATTAATAGTTTTATCACCTGTGTTCATATCCCTAGCAAAAATTTGTTTATAAAATTTTGAACAACTATAGGACCAATCTTGTTGGAATTTCATTGAATCCAGGAATGATAAATATAAAATTGACATTGTTATTGAGACTCAGTTCATGAACATAGTTATGTCTCTCTGTTATTTGAGGCTTTCTATATTCTTTTTTCCTTTCTTTATTTCTCCCTCTCTTCCTTTTCCTTTTCTTTTCTTTTTCTGTTTTTGAGACAGGATCTCACTTTGTTGCTTATGCCATTGCCTGTGAACTTGAGATCCTCCTGCCTCGGCCTCCTGGGTAGCTGGGATTACAGGTCAGTGCCGCTGCATCTGGCTTCACTGAACTTCTTGAGTCTGTGGGTTGATGTCTTTCAACAATTTTGGAAAATTTTCAGTTACTATCTTTAAAAAATATGTATTCTTCCTTATTCCCCTCTCCTTACCTGGTACTCCACTTAAATACATGGTAGACCATATGATATTGTTCCATAAGCCTTTAGTGCTTTGTTATGTTCATTTTGCATTCTTTTCTCTCTGTGTGTTTTGATTTGTATATTCTCTATTAATCTTCTACTATAAACTCAATCTGCTGTGAAGCACATCCAATGCATTATTCTTGATTTCAGATCTTATTTTTTTTGGTTTAGAGTGCTCAATTTATTCTTAGAGATTCCACTGGAGGTAGATTGCTCTGTGATGATCCCCAGTGAATCACAGCTACTGTTCAAGTCTTTGGGTAGTTTTTTTCTACATGGACTCTGGGTCATGTGACTTGCTTTGGCCAATGAGACTCTAGCAAACATAATACAAACAGAAGTTTGATAATTGCTGCATATTGGACCTTCTCCTCTTGGAATGAGCCTCTGCATAAGAAGCCAAAGTTAACTTCCTTGAGATGGAGAGGCCAGGTGGAAAGAGATGTAGTCACATGAGTCCCAGTTTTTCACACTGGGAGAAAAATCAGAAGAAACACTCATTCAAGGGCAGAACTATGAGAAACAATAAAAAGTTATATTTGAATCTGCTAAGTTTTAGAATGGTTTTGTCATATGGCAGAAAACAGATACCTTCTTAGGTATTAGTTTTAATTTTCCATTCTATGATCTTTTTAATCAATCTTTTCTTCTGATTTCTTTAGCCTATTTATAATAGCTGTTTTAAAATTGTTAATTCCCATAACTGTACTGTCTTTGAGCCTGCTTCTATTTGATTATTTTTATTCGTGATTGTGGGTCATATTTTTCTTCTCCTATGAATGTCTTATAATTTTTAAATTGTACAGATACCAGAAATTATATTTAAAAGAACCGTAGGAACTAGAATAAATATTATTTTTTCCTCTGGGAGAACATTCCCCTTCTGTTTGGCAGTTGAATCTGGTTGTTGATATACTTCTACAAACCAAGACAACAAAGTGTACTTATTTCTTGTGCAAGGAAAGTTTTAAGATTTCAAAGTAATGATTCACTAAACAAGGATGAGGTTACTAAGATGAATAGTACGACCAAGGACAGTTTGTATGAGAATGGCATTTTTACTGAGCTGATTTCTGAAAATAAATATAGATCTACCTTAACCCTTCTACCTTAAGAAGATTCTAGAAGAGCACAGGAGCACATAAATACATCTTTTGTTAGCTGCCAGAACAATGGTGCCACCCCATGGCTTGCAGATTTCAGAAAATTCCACTGGACTTTTGTGAGAGCGTGTTTATTGTTATGAAAATGGTGTTGACTTCCCGAACCCTCGTGTGGGGCTCTCCTGCGAGAGCGGGGTACACTAAGAGGAGACCACAGGGGGGTCAGCCAGAGATGTTTATTGAGGGAGCTCAATAAAAAGAATCCACCAGGCTCCATCCAGGGCCACTCCACCTGCGTTCTCCTGGCTCCAGGCTGCAAAGTGCTCACAACAGCCATGGCTTATTTTTCGGCTGGTACTTGGGCTTCACACAGCACATGTTGCCATTTGTGCAGTAAACGTAGACCTTTTCTTTCCTGGAACACCTGTGGCGGCATTTGCCACGAAGATTCCAGCATCTTAAGGCATCGCCTGGAACAAAGAAGAAAGGGGAGAGGAGATGATGTCAGTCTTAAGAAAAGGTAGGCTCTGAGTCAAGATCAGCAGATCGGCCACGGGATTTTCCAAAATTAAAACAAAAACAACAACAACAACAAAGAAAAAAAAAAAAAAGGAAAGAAAGAAAGAAAGAAAAAAGAAAAGGCAGCCTCTGGAACTAGAGGAATTGAGCAGGTGTCTCCCTTGTCTTTGACCCTTTCTACCTGTAATTATTTTCCCTTTACACCCCCTTTTTTTTTTTTTTTTTTTTTGGCTACTTACATTGCCCGTGAATCTAGACTAAGCAACAAAAGAGGACACTTTCAAAAACTGCCCTTCAAAGAACTATTCTGAGTCACTGGGAGGGGATTGTCTCAAACACCCCAACCAAAGAGGCCAGCGTTCAACCTCAAGTCTTAAGACAGAACCTGCTCCCGGAGGCAAACCCAAGGGTGTGTACCCATTTTTTTTCTCTACAAAAACTCCAGTCCCTCTTGGCTGAGAGTGATCTGGGTGTTCGTGTTCATCAGCCAAATAATGCCTTTATTCCTCTTAATTTTTTTTTTTTTTTAAATAGCATCACTGAGTCGTCCAGGCAGATCACAAACTCGAGATCCTCCTGCCTCAGTCTCCCGTAGCTGGGATTACAGACATGTGCCACCGTGCCAGGCTTAAGTAAAGCCTTTGATCTCTGTCTGCGTCCCTGGGGTGGTTTCCTTCTCACCACACTACAGAGGGCCCAAACAGGGAGAAAGGCGGGGAATACCAAGGGAAGGTTTTGTCCAGGGACACAGGCTCACGTCTTCTCCAGCACTACATTGATCCTGGCCCACTGTGGACACTTCATCTCAGAGGACAGTGGTGTGTCATGTTTAAGGGCTTGGACTATGGAAGCTCCAGATGGTTGGACAAAGATCTGGTTCTGCCACAATGAACTGGAAGATCTTGAACAGGTTGCTTCCTTACTAGGAGCTTTGTTTTCCTTTTCTGGAGAAGATGGCTAATAGCATCTATTTCAGAAAAGTTGATGTGGCTGCTAAATAAAATAACACAAACTAGCCGGGCACAGTGGCATATGCCTGAAATCCCAGTGGCTTGGGAGGCTGAGGGAGGAGGATCACAAGTTCAAAGCCAGCCTCATCAAAAGTAAGGCCCTAAGCAACTCAGCGAGACCCTGTCTCTAAATAAAATACAAAATAGGGCTGGGGGTGTGGTCCAGTGGTGCCCCTGAGTTCAATCCCTGGCACCCACCCCCTGAAAACAAAAGCAAAAACAGAAACAAACTCTACCAGCATTAAAAAGTTTAGGAAGGACGTGACCAAGTGAATTTGTAATCATGGGGAAAAAAAGGCCTTTTCAGAAAAAAAATCTTACCTAGAAGGGATGCAAAAGCAAATAATTTCAAACAAATAATGTTTTAAGAGAAATAAAAGATGAGAAAGAGGAACGATATAAGAGTGGATCTTCTTCAGGCTGAAATGGAGCAACAGGAACCATATTGACCCTCCTACTTTAAACAGAAGTGGGCAAAATGTGTATGATTGCATTTATTTTTATTTTTTAATTTTTGGTCCAAGGACTGTACCTAGGGGCATTTTACCACTGAGCCACATCCCCAGCCCTCTTTATCTTTTATTTTGAGACAGGTTCTTGCTAAGTTCCTTAGGACCTTGCTAAATTGCTGAGGCTGGCTTTGAACACTTGATCCTCCTTCCTCAGCCTCCCAAGCCACTGGGATTATAGGTATACACCACCATGCCCAGCAAAATGTACATGAAACAACAATTTCCAAACATTGGGCAACATTGGGCATCCTGCCATCCTCAAAAAAAAGGAAGCAGCCAGATGAATCCCACGATTATACTGGTTCACTTCCTGGAAGCAGTTTTGGGGTTATAGTGCAAGGAAAAGGGAACCCCTTGTGGTCTCACTAGGGTGAAGGATAGAACAGAAACAGAAGAAAAATTGAAGTCCAAGGAGGTTAACTCAGCTAGAATTTGTGGGTCATGGTATCAGAGACGAAGAAGAGAGAAACAGAGAGAGAAAGAGAGGGAGGGGTGAGCAAGCGTGCTGGGGAAACCTCCTGAGTACTTATCATGTTTTTTTTTTTTATTGTAAACAAATGGGATACATGTTGTTTCTCTATTTGTACATGGAGTCAATACTTATCATGTTTGAAGAAACTACCAAAGGCCTGTGGAAGAACCTCAAAATGAAGCAGGCAGAACAATTCCCGGTGATTGTACAAGTTGGGAATATTTTGTGTGCCTACCTCCCACAGTAGAAAGGTCTTGTAAAATCTGCAGTCTCTGGTACCCAGAAGGTTATTGCCCAATTAGCCCTAGATGAAAGGAGGTCTCTAAAAAAGTTTAAAAGTCAATTTTAAAAACATCCATCTGATTTCAAGTAACCTAACTGCATGCCAGAATATAATCTAACACTCTTTAAAGGAATATAACAAAATACAGCAACCACAAGTGTAAATTTGACAGTGTATATAGCTGCCAGCCCTACAGAAAAAGTCAGGAAAATATGACTCATCAATCAACTGATCCAGAAATGACAAAGATGAGGGAATGAGCTGATGGATATTATAAATATGGTCCATATGCTAGAAAAGGCACAGGAAGAATATGGGCATGATGAGAAGAAATGAAGATGTAAAAATATTCACATGGAAGTACTTGAAATGAAACATTAGTGAATGAAGAGTTCATTTCATGAGATCAAGGGCAGATTAGACTGAAGAAGACAAGATGAATGAAGGTGAAGACCTAGCAATGGAAACTATCCAAGAGGAAGCCTGGAGTGAGAGAGAGAGAGAACAGAGGGCAGGACGTGATGAGCAGATTAACATACATACAGTTGGAGTACCGAGAGGAGAAGAGAAGAGAGAGACAGAAAAAGCGCGGGAAGAAATAACGGCAAAGAAATTTCACAGTTGACAAAAATGCTACATGCACAGAAGTAGGATCCTCGGTGAACTCCAAGCAGAATAAAACCTAAAGAGAAGCACGCAAAGGCACATCAGAACAAAATTGCTAAAAATCATATTAAAGAAAAAAGTCTAAGAGAGCCAGAAGAGAGGACGCATTAAATACAGAGGGAAAATGATGAAAATAATAGAAGAATTCCTATCAGAAACTGCATACTGAAGACAATAGAGAGAGGTTTTTAAAGTAACGAAAGAAAAGGCCAGGTGCAGTGTTGTACGCCTATAATCCTAGTGACTTGGGAGGCTAAGGCGGGAGGATCACAAGTTCAAGGCCAACCTTGGCAAGTTAGCAAGACTCTAAGTAACTTAACGAGACTCTGTCTCAAAATAAAAGTAAAAAGGGCTGGGGTGTATCTGAGTGGGAGTATGCCCCTGGGCTTTCAATCCTTAGTACCAAAAAAAAAAAAAAAAATCAATCCAGTATTCTTTCTCTCTTCCTTCCTTTCTTTATTTTGTACCAGGGATTGAACCCAGTGGCACTCTGCCACTAAGCTGCATCCCCAGCCCTTTTTATTTTTTATTTTGAGACAGGGTATCACTAAGTTGCTTAGAGTCTCACTAAATTGCTGAGGCTGGCCTCAAACTTTTGATCCTCCTTCCTCAGCCTCCCGAGTCTCTGGGATTATAGGCATGTGCCACCGAGTCTGGCTCAACCCAGACTTCTTTACACAGTGTATTGTGGAGAGTTGGAAGTTAAGGTGAGAAATTTTATCACTGAAAGCTGTTGCTACAGAAAGTGTTAAAAGAAGTTATTCAGGCAGAAGAAAAATTGTATCAGATGGAAGACTGGATGCCTACATAAAAGAATTGATAAATATGTGGGCAAAAGGGAACAACACTTGTCTCATTTAAAAATATAATTGTATAGGGCTGGAGATACAGTTCAGCAGAAGACCGTTTGCTTAATTTGTGCGAGGCTCTGGGTTCAATCCCAGCACTGGGGAAGAAAAAGATAATTGTTTAAAGCAAAATAGAGCAATGCATTGTGGGGTTTTAGCAGGGGTAGACGTGAACTGTAAGACAAAGGCAGAAAGGCAGAAAGGAAACGGAAGTGTGCTGTTTCCAGCTCTCACACTCCCAGAATCACCATTCCAAGGAAAACCATGAGTAGATAAAATTGTCTGTTGCAAACCTTAGAGTTTGCTCAAGATCTGTGCAGGAATTGGACAAGAGGGGCCTAGAATATTTTGTTACATTGTGCAATTGCTTCTGTTCATTAACAAAAGGGCAAAATGCTGGGAAACCCTCTTTTCCCGAGTCAGCAGTATTAGAAACTTTGTATTGAAATCCTTATC
Source organism: Sciurus carolinensis (assembly GCF_902686445.1). NCBI lineage: Eukaryota > Metazoa > Chordata > Mammalia > Rodentia > Sciuridae > Sciurus > Sciurus carolinensis. The sequence continues at coordinate 25,575,789 of NC_062214.1, forward strand.
ACCAGAGGGGACCATTACTTCTTCCCCAAGGAACCAAGTCTTCCCGTACTGAAAACCAGCCTTGATTTCTGTTAGGTGCGGTTGTCAGATGAGGAATTTGGGGGTGCAAAATTCCACCTACTTCTTAGTTTTGTACTTTCCGTGGAAATGGGGCCCGAAGCCATTTCTCAGCCTGAGGCCTGTGGTCAACCCCTTTCCCGCGATGTGCTGAGGCTCTGCTTTGCCTAGAAGTCTACCAAACACTGCTTCATAGTCTACGCAGCATCTAAACTCGGCCCTTCCCCTTAGTCTTTAGCAAACCCTGATCTGTCTTTATTTGGCGAGATGGTTACAGGATGAGCGTGGGGAGCCATCTGCGTGCCCTGTGGGACCTGCTTGACGTTCTGGTCATTTGGCAGGGAAGCCTGGTTTTGGGAACTCCTAGTCGGAATCCACTGGTTGGAGAAGGCCCGATTCCTGTGGGGCCCTGTCCCAGCTCACTGCTGAAGCTCGAGCCCTGGAGCGGGGAGTGGCCTACCAGAGCCGCACAGGCTGCTCACCCCACCCATGTCCTGTGTTTCTGAAGAAGCAAGCACCCAGACCAGACTCCTCCCACACCGCACCTCACACCCACCCATGCCCTCTGATCTGTACCCCTATAAATAAAGCAAGGGGGGGCTCCATCTTGTTACAAGCCTTATCCCTCTTAACCTGCCACGCCCCCGCTTCTTAAAATGTATTTCTGGTCTTTTTTTCTATTTTGCGGTTCTACTTTCATAGCTTTCATTTCACAGCCAGCCCATCCGCCGATGGGAAGCGTTTCCCCCATGGGCCAGAGATGAACCCCTGATAACATTGATTAAGTTACTCATTTGCTTCATGTGATTTTCAATATCTGGGATTCTGCATTTTATTTCACAAAGAAGATAAGGGAAAAAAAAAACACATCATTTAACAATAACACCTTGATTTTTAACTTGAGCATTGGGGTTGATCAGGGAGAGGAAAGATAGTAAGGCTTTTTATTTCAGCCTCTTTGGAGGCTACTTAGCAACAACTTACACATTTTAAAAATTACGCATCATCTTGACCTAGCAACTTCCTCTCCAGATGTCTATCCCCGGGGAAATACCCATAGATATAGACCCAGAGGCCTTAGCACAGCAGGTTCGACTATCCCCAAGTTAGACACCGACCCTCAGAGAACTTCTAGTCTAGTGAGGGAAGAGAGTCAAAGGGCCATTAAAGAAAGAGTCACCCAGGGAGCTGGAGTGTGGTTCAAGTTACAAAGGAAGAACTGGGTGCTCTGTGGACTGAGGGTCTGGCTAACGGAGCTTCCTCCCCACTTCCCATCACACCCACAGGAAGTTGAAGGGAGAGGCTTGCGATTATTTCCAGAGCACTGGGAAGTTGGAATCCACTTCCTGTAGCAGCAGCAGTGCAGGCCTGAGCCCGAGAGAGCTCGCATCTCCCCTCTGCCAGCCTTGCGGGGACAAGCTGGGCACAGAGGCCTTCTACTGCTTCACTGCTGGGCCTGCGGGCTGACCTGAATATCCAGGAAGCAGAGATAAGTCGTGGGACAGGCAGGGCAAGAGGACCTCTGGCTACAAACACCCGGATTGTTCTGGAGAGCTCCTGCCTGTCAGAGCATCGCTCAGGGAAACTGCTGGTGCTTCAGAGAAATTCTTGTCTTCTGCGTGGACACAGCCCCTCATGGGACTGTGGGAAGGGGGATTTGAAATGGCCGAGAGACGCGGTGAAACATCTCTCTCTGCTCTCCCGTAGCATAAAATGGTTCTGGAAAGTCTGCAAATTCCCTTGTCTCCGGTGAAGACAGGGAAAGAAGTGATGAGTTGAGACCCTGAGGGACCTGCCAAGAAGCAGCCTCCAGTGACGGAGGCAAGAAGGGAGGGTGTGAATAGCCTTAATCTGGAAACCAGATGGAAGATTTGACTGAAATCAAGGGTCAAGTCGGTGGGAACCCTTGACAGGGCTAAGGGATTTCACTAGCCATGGGATCTGGTAGCTAGTATTAGAACATTCACTGACCACATCCAGTGAGAGCTAACCCAGAAGTCAGTGAGGATCAGGCAGAGGGCCTTAACTACTGCCTCCTGCTCCTGCCCCAGGGCCTTTGCACTTGCTATTCCCTGCAGCCTGCATGTTCTTTTCCACGGCTAACTCCTTATGCTCCCTCAGGTCACAGAGAGTCATGCCATGAACCCTCCCTTAAAAATGACAAATCCTCCTCTTCCTGGTATTTGCTGTCACCTTTCCTACCTACTCTGCTCTTTGAACTCATCACCCGATACACCATGAGTTTCAGTTATCATTCTAAAAAATTCATTGGGTCCGTAGAATGTAAGGTCCAAGAGGGCATAGATTTTGCTCATCTTGCTTTGTTCTGTTTTGGTCACTATTTGGTCACCTCTAGCACCTATCACAGTGTCTGACACATGAAATCCTTTCAGCTGTATTTACTGAATGAACCAACTCGTTAATTGATGACATATCCAGTCATTTTCTCCCAAGCCTCAATGGTATCCTGGGAAGGGGAAGAGGGGACAGAAGAAAGAAGACATGCTGTGTGCAGACCAAATTCAAAAGAGACTGAAGCCAAGTATGGTGGCACACATCTGTAAGCTCAGCTACTGAGGAGCCTGAGGCAGGAGGATCACAAGTACAAAGACAGCCTGGGTGACTCAAGGAGACCCTGTCTCAAAATCAAAAATGGCAAGGGCTGGGGGCGTTGCACAGTGGGGGAGCACTTGTTTAGCATGAGTGAGGCCCTGGGACCAACCCCTGGTACCAGAAAAATAAAAAAGCAACAATAACAACAACCCCTCCCCCCGCAAAAAAAAAAAAAAAAAAAAAAAAAAAAAAGAAGAAGAAAAGACAAACATTTAGCTGCTGAGTTGAATTTAATTTTTTCTTTTATTTGCTGGGGGTGGGTACTGGGGATCTAACTCAGGGGCACCTGACCCCTGAGCCACACCCCAGCCCTATTTTGTATTTTATTTAGAGAGAGGGTCTCACTGGGTTGCTTAGGGCCTCACTTTTGCTGAGGCTGGTTTTGAACCTGCGGTCCTCCCGCCTCAGCCTCCCCAGTTGCTGGGATTACAGGCGTGCGCCACTGTGACCAGCTAGCTGCTGAGGTCAAAAGGCACAGCCCCGGTGCAGCCTCTCCTGCTCCTGCCTCCCACCAACTCCTCCATTATCAGCAGAGAAGTTCCTGGGAATGTTCAAATGAGTTGTAGAAAATAAAGTAACTGCTTATTTTTTTCCCCAGAGGGAAATTTCAGTGCGTTCACTGCTGTTCCTTTAACCTGCTCTTCCTGCGCACTCATGATGCTGCTAGAACCTTTGGAAAAGCGAGGAAGCGGACTCTGAGCAACCCAGGGGTCCTGGGGCCGCAGAGTTAGACAAAGCCGGGCAGCTCTGGCCCGGGTCCTGGGCTTTCTTGGCCAAGCTGGGTGCTGTTTCAGAGCCACACAGACACAAGGACCGAGGTGAACTCGTTGAGGGCGCCCCGTGTTCTGGCTCTGGAGCCGTAAGCGGGCCTTGGGGAGGGCAGGAGCCTCTGCAGATGAGTGGGAGCTGGCAGGCGGCTGGTGCCAGGTCGGGCTGGCAGACCTGCCAGGGCCCTTTTCTGGCTAAGCCTGCCCACAGCCTCGCCTGGCACTGGACACCAAGATCGGGACCTTGGACACGTCTTCATCTTTCCCCCGGCAGCTCCCCAAACCCAACCCGCGCCTGCATCTTGGGACAGTTTCCTGAGGGCACCCTGCTCTCCCCACGTCTGGACCCTTGAGCAAGCTGACCTCTGCCGGGCACCTTCCTACTTCCGCCCCCTCTCCTTCCCTTTCTCATGTCGTCTCGGTTCTCAGGACTGGGGGTGTCCCTCCAGGGCTGCGCAGCCCTCTGCCTTGGGCCTGGTCCTCTGGCCTCCCCCTGCCGGCCTGGGTGGCCAGGGCCATGTGCTTTATCCCCGTGGTCCTGGCTCCCAGCAGAGCCAGTGCAGAGACAGCAACAGTGAACAGGAGCTTTTCTGTCCCATCACGGTGGCTGAGCTCTTTCCTGGGGACTATTTAGCAAAGGCGCTGCTATTGCCCTGTCCTCTCCTGGCTTCCCCTACCCACCCGTCCACGCTTCCTCACACCCAGACCACTGGCCGCACACGCTGAGCGGGGAAGGAGGGTCCAGTGACTGAGGGAGAAACTCGGGTGTTGTGGTATTGGTCCCTGAGATCTGGAACCCGGCAAGTCACCTCCTCTGAAGGGTGCCCCTCGCTGGTCTAGGGAGCCCGTCCTCCCTGACCTGGAGGCCGGCCTCAGTCTCCACATCCCACCCCTCCCCAGAAGGGGTCCAGGTACCTGGAGTGAGCTGGGAGAAGAGCAGCAGAGCCGCCAAAGTCAGCAATAGGAGCTTCATGGCTGGAGCCGGGCAGAGCAGCTAGTGGAGCGGCGGCAAAGCCGAGGGGGAGGGGCAGCGCCCGCCCCCGCCAGCACTCCCTCTGGTCCCCGGAACTCAGATGCCCAAGGGGACAGTCCCACGCCTCAAGCCCATGGTGTGGGTCACTCATCCCTGCTGATAAGCGTCCCTGTACCTTCTTTGTCAGCACGGTGCTCGATTCGGGGGACCTCCCTTGGACTCAGGATTTGAAAACTCAGTCTTTCCTCTGGTCGCCTCAGCCCCTGGGTGGAAGTGGGCTGCACCCTGTTGTTTCTAATATGTGTCCTGGGGGTCCTGTTTTTGTTCTTTCAAACTTTGGCAAACAAGGTGCAACCAGTTCCCTCTATTAAAACCACTGGTTTCAACTACTTATGAGTCTTCTCTTTCCTGACTGGACCCTGCTTGATACAAAGGTGGAGTGGGACTGGGGGCCATGGACCAGGCCTGTAATCCTAACAGCTGGAGGGAGGCTGAGGCGGGAGGATCCTAGGTTGGAGGCCAGCCTCAGAGACTTAATGAAACCCTAAGGAATCTAGGGAGACCCTGTTACAAAATCAAAAAATAAAAAGGGCTAGGGATGTTGCTCAGTGATCAACTACCCCTGGGTTCAATCCCTGGTATCAAAACCAAAAAACAAGCCAAACCAAAACAACAACAAGAGTGAAAACTTACGTAGGTTGACAAGATAAAGTTCATTTCCGTTAAAGAGCCTCATTTTTCAAATGTGCGTTAGTTAAGGCTCAATTGGAGAAGCAGAACCACTATCAGCATTTCGGAAGAAGGAATTCATTGCCAAAAACAGTATCGGTTTAGTCGTGGGAGGAGCTGGGAAAGCAAAGGCTTGAAAAGGATCAGAGAACAGTCACCAACCGACCTCACACAGGCAAATGGGCCAAGGACACAAAGCAGGTCCAGAGTTGCATTGGGACCGTGAAGGGAAGACTGCAGGTCATAGAAAAGCTTTGAGTGGTGAACCTGGACCCTGGGGTCATTTTTTCCCCATATTTTTTAATTGACGCATTATTGCTGTACGTAATGGTGGGGTTTGCTGTTATGTGTGCGTACATGCACACAAGGTAGCAATATAATTTGGCCAATATCATTCCCCTCTGGGTCCTTTTGGTCAGCTGGGGAGGAGAGCCGTCATGGAACAGGGACTAGTGAGGATCGACCCCAACCTGCAGATCCCCCGGGTCTGTCCCTTGCCACCTCCACCCAGCACCAACCTGCAGAGCACAGTGACTGCTGCTTCATTTCTACCTCTCGGATCTCATGAATCGAAAAAAGAAAAGTTGACCCCCAACCCTAGCACACTTCCTTACGGGGAAGGAAGTTGAGAAACGTACTTCACCCTGGGGACGGCCGCCTGAGTAGCCGCAGCCCGCGCAGCAGGGTTCCACAAAATGGTTTTCCAGTCAGGCAGCGGAGGGCAGGCAGGCAGGACACCCGTCCTCCCTTAGGGACAATGAACCTATTGGACTCTTTTCTCCCTGAGAGGAGAGACCCTCATGGCTTAAAATGCCCAGATACATGGAGGGCTTTTGTATCCGGGGGCAGAGAGGAGGAGCTGAAATGATTCAGTGACAAGTTCTGACTCTGCTGCTAACTTTCTCTGTGACCTTGGGAGAATCACTGTTTTCTGGGTCTCGATCTCTTCGGTCAAGGATTTGGAGCCTGTGGGCAGTGGGCTCCATGCGTCCATCCGCTTGGGTGGTTCTTTAGATGCCGAAAAGACGCAGAGGGGAAGGGATGCAGGAATCCGGGATACCAAAACGACTCAGGGTATCTGGCTCATCACCTCTGGGTTCTCGGGCTGCCCTCCTCAGCCGTGGAGTCTAGATCGCAGACCTCCCTTGGCTCCAGCCCCCGCCACACTGCGCGGCTCTGGCGCACAGCGTGGGCCTGCTCTCTGCACCGTCAGTGCACTGTCTTTGCTTCTGAAGTCTTCTTTATTTTCCTGAGCACCCATGACAGGTGTCATCGCCACGGGCTATCTTAGGTGCAGGGGACACAGGAGCCTGGTGAGGAGGCACGTGCACGTCTCAAGACACACCTCAGACGGTGTAGCTTATTCACAGAGTCAGGAGGCCGATTTCTCAACCTGATCAGGAATCAAAGAAGGACAAATTCTAAAGACAGTGAGGTATCTTTTGTCCAATCAAATGGGTTGGAATATTTAGGCTACGGGAAAAAGCAGTACCAGATCTTGGAAAGGCAAACAGGGCCATCCTTTTGGGAGGGTGTTTGCTGATACCTAAGTCTTTAAAATGTGGCCACCCTGCAATCCGCAACCTTGCTTCTACAACTGTGTGGCGGCCTCCACGTGATTGGCAGTTATTTCCCTTTCTGTGGCGGCCCCTGGATTCTCCTTTAGGGTGCTGGACTTCTTCTGGTCTCAGCTCAAAAGATTCAGGTAGGGCTTCTCATCTTGCTTGTGGGCTTTCCATTTTTCCACTGAGCTTATCTTTTAAAAATATGAATGAGCTGGGTGCAGTGGTGCACGCCTGTAATCCCAGTGGCTTGGGAGGCTGAGGCAGGAGGATCGAAAGTTTGAGGCCAGCTTCAGCAACTTAGTGAGGTCCTAAGCAATTCAGCGAGACCCTGCCTCTGAAAAAAATGTAGAAAGGGCTGGGGAGCCCTGGCGTGATTCCGTCCTGCGTCTCTTCTCTAGGGCAGCAGCCTATTTTCCATCTGCCTTCTCTCCCACCTAAGTGTGTGCTACCACCCCATGGAAGATCGATGGACATGGACATGAGCCCTCTGAGGCCCCAGAACTATCTTTTTGGTTGTGAACTAAAGGCTGACAAAGATGATCACTTTAAGGTGGATAATGATGAAAATGAACACCAGTTATGCTTAAGAACGGTCAGTTTAGGGCTGGTGCAAAGGAGGAATTGCACATTGTTGAAGCAGAGGCAATGAGTTGTGAAGGCAGTCCAGGTAAAGTAACACCGGCAGCATTGAAAACACCTGTACAGCAATGGTTTCCCTTGGGGGCTTTGAAATCACACCACCTGTGGTCTTAAGGCTGCAGTGTAGTTCAGGGGCTGTGCATGTTAGTGGGTGGCACTTAGTAGCTGTGGAGGAAGATGCAGAGTCAGAAGATGAAGAGGAGGAGAATGTAAAACTCTTAAGTGTGTCTGGAAAGTCATCTGCCCCTGGAGGTGGTAGCAAGATTCCCCAGAAAAAAAGTAAAACTCGCTGCTGACGAAGACGACGATGAAGATGATGGTGATGATGAAGATGATGGTGATGATGAAGATGACGATGATGATGATTTTGAGGATGAGGAAACTGAAGATAAATCTCCAGTGAAGAAATCTGTACGAGATGCTCCAGTCAAAAAAATGCACAGAAATCAAACCAGAATGGAAAAGACTCAAAACCATGAACACCAAGATCAAAAGGTCAAGAATCCTTCAAAAAACAGGAAAAAAACTCCTCAAACGCCAAAAGGACCTAGTTCTATAGAAGACTTCAAAGCAAAAATGCAAGCAAGTATAGAGAAAGGTGGTTCTCTTCCCAAAGTGGAAGCCAAGTTTGTCAATTATGTGAAGAATTGCTTCCGGAGGACTGGCCAGGAGACTATTCGAGAGCTCTGGCAGTGGAGGCAGTCTCTTTAAGAAAATAGTTGAAACCGTTTGTTCAAAATTTCTGTCTTCTTTCATTTCTATAACAGTTGCTATCTGGCTGTCCTTTTTATAAGGCAAAGTAAGAACTTTCCCTACCGTGTTTGATAAATGTTGTCCAGGTTCCATGGTCAAGAATGTGTTGTCCAAAATGCCTGTTTAGTTTTAAAGATGGAACTCCACCCTTTGCTTGGTTTTTAATTATGTATGGAATGTTATGATGGGACATAGTAGTAGTGGTGGTCAGACATGGAAATGGGGGGGAGACAAAAATATACATGTGAAATAAACTCAGTATTTAAAAAAAAAGGGCTGGGGATGTGGCTAAGTGGTTAAGCAGCCCTGGATTTAATCCTTGGTACCAAAAAAATATCATATATATGTATATACATATATACACACACATATATAGTGCTGAAGATGGTTACCTTTTGCATTTATGAGAAAATTCCACTCTTCTCCTGACTTCTCTCCTGGCTGGAGCATCTCTCTGACCCCAACTCATACCCATTTCTCCTCACCCACCACTCTTCAGCCATGCTAGCTTTCTTTCTTTCCACTGAACACTTGCTCCTAGTCTGGGCATTGTGCTTGCGATTTCCTTTATCTGAAATATTCCTCCTGATTATTTCCTGACTGGTTCCTTCCTTCTACTCATGTTTTAACTTAAATATCAACCTCAACCTCTCCTGGACCATGAACTTTGAGGTCAGATGGACTTGACTTTCCATTTGGGAGCTTTCTTACACTGTGTAAATTACTTAACCATTATGTACCTAGAGTTTTCATCAATAAGAAAGATCTTTTAGGACTGGGGTTGTGGCTCAGTGGTGGAGCGCTTGCCTAGCATGTGTGAGGCACTGGGTTCCATCCTCAGCATTGCATATGAATAAATGAATAAAAGAAAGGTCTGCTGACAACTAAAAAAATATTTTAAAAAAAGATATTTAAAAAAAACCATTTTTAATTGACACATTATAATTAGATATACACTAGGAGAGTTCATTATGCCATATTTCAACATGCACAACACATAATTTGATCAATCTCATTCTGTAATAGAGATCTTAGTGTGACCTTTCTCACTGAACTATTAGGGTCATAAATGTCAAGTGCTGAGGACAATACATGGAACAGGGTGGCTTCTAATTCTTAGTGAAGAATATACTATGACATCATCATAATTGCTTAATACACATCAAATTTAGAAATATTACAGAAAATAATATCTAATAATGCCTAGGGAAACAAGTCTGAGAAGACCTGAGCCCTTGAAAGGACAGAACCTGGGCTGGCAATATAGCTCAGTTGGTTGAGCACAAGACCCTGGGTTCGAGCCCCAGCACCACCAAAAAACAAAAAAACAAACAAAAAAAAAGAAATGATAGAACCTGGAAGCTTTTTTCCCTCTTCCATCTGGAAACTGAAGGGTGGGCTGTGCTGGTTGTTGGTTGAGGAATCCACCTGTGTCCTCCTTCCTTGTAGCTTGGCCTGCGTGGCAGGATAGGAGGGTTTCCCGTGTGCTAGCAGAGGGGCCAGGACTGAGCGTTCCAGCCAACCGCAGGGGGTGGGCAGGAGGTGGTCTGGCCTATTTTGACTAGGCCTTGGAAGAAGCCCTTCTGCTGAACTCTGTGGGTGCAACACCAGAAGACCCGGATGCCTTTTCCCTCCACGGGAGGCATTTCAAAATTTCAATTGTAATCCAAATCAACCTTAGACATGTTAGGCATTCAAGTCTCTGAGATAAGATAGAGACAGTACTTCTCACTTTTTTTTTTTTTTAAAGACAAGGTCTTGCCATGTTGTCTGGGCTGGTTTTGAATGCTTGGGCTCAAGAGCTCCTCCTGCCTCAGCCTCCTGAGTAGATGGGGCTACAGGTCTGCACCACCACGCCTGGTCCCACCTATTTACCACGCCTGGTCCCACCTATTTTACCATGCCTGGTCCCACCTATTTTCCCATGCCTGGTCCCACCTATTTTTTTTTTTCCCCGCGGTGCTGGGGATTGAACCCAGGGCCTTGTGCTTGCAAGGCAAGCACTCTATATCCCCAGCCCCCACCTATTTTTGAGGTTAGTGTAATTTGGACTCTAAAGCCCAAAGAGGACAGGATTAGAAAGATGGGTCTCACTTAGGAACACAGATGCATAAATCTCAGACACAATATTGGTATAGAAAATCTGGGAATGTGTAAAAATGTTAATACTTTGAGACAGGTTGAGTATTTCTTAGGAATGCAGGTTTGACTTACAGTTATAAAATCAGTTAATATACTTGGTTATATTAAGGATCTCTGGTTAGAAATGTCAAATATAAAAAAGTTCACAGCATTTTAAGTTAGAACTTTACAGTATGTTAATAGCATTTTAAAGTATCAGGAATAAAATGAAGATATGGCCTAGGGATGTAGCTCAGTGGCAGAGTGATTGCCCAGCATGTGCTAGGCCCTGGGTTCCATCCCAAGTATGGCACTGAATAAATAAATATTAAATATATATAATAATATAAATAACAAATAAATGGTAAATATATAATATAAATATTAAATATATATGTATCCATATCTATATATGTATATATATATAATGTGACATATACATTATTGAACTTTGGGGTAAACATGGTGGATTGAATATAAGTTCCTTTAGTTATTTAAACCCTAAATCCCACTAAACTATAGCAACTACAGGAATTTAAAAATATCTTGTAGACCAATAAATCAGAGGATAATGAGGTGGAGAATTTGGAAGCAAGGGAGTGGTTTGCTGAGCTGGAAATGAATTAGCAGCCCAGAGGAAACTGGACTATAGTTGGCAGCGGGGAAAGCCAGGGATCGACCTACATTAAACCACAGAATAAACGAGCTTGGAATCTGGAGGTATCATGAACATGAACACCTAGGAAGAAAGAGAAATGTGGGGGAGTTAAGAGAAGGGGGTGGTTAAAATAATGTTTAAGAATCCAATCCTTAGACTATCTCTTCTTCTCATACAGACAACCATCACCTATGATAGTGTAATTCCCCCAAGTGAAAAAAAGCTTGAAGACTGTATAGCCAGGGAGAAAGGAGGGTCTCTGACCTGAAGGGTCCCAAGCATCACTGAGGACAAACTTGGTAAGTAGAAAACAGAAGGACTTGCAGAAGCATGGACACTGACAGCTGGGAAACCTTAGCTTCCAGCCTTCATTCCATGATATCTCCCAGAATCCCTAGCAGGAGATTAGTAGAGCAGTAGCAAAAGTCTGAAGATATCGACCTCGGTGTTTCTCACTAAATGCCCCCTGATGAATCACTTTATTGTAATGTCACGTTGGCAAGTCCCACCAATGTACTTAATCAGCATTTTAGTCCCTCATACTTAAATATTAACAAATAAATGTTATCATCAATGATCTCTTATGAAAGTTAGAGACCAAAACCACACAGAACAGAAGTATTCATGGAGTTTCTAAACTTTTCAGTGGCACACAAATATGAGTAAGCAGTTAAGGATCAGTAGCCGTATGATTGTTGATTAACATAGAACAGACTAACCAACCAGTTCTATGAATTAGATTATGCAGAAATGGAAATATCATTAAAAACTTCAGAGAAATCATGGATGCAACTGTGAAACAAGTATAGGATGCTAGAAAAAGGAAAATTCAGGAAATGAGTATGCAAATTAAAAATATGAAAGCAGAAAATGGAAAAGAAGGATTAATAGATAACCTAGAAGATAAATTTGTTAAAAATTCCTCATAAACTAGAGGGGGAAAAAGGACAATGGAATGAAATGCAGGAGGAAAAAGTTGAAAAAAATTAGAGAATTTTTGTTCAGTCCATGGGACCCAACACCTGAAGAATAAGAATTCTAGAAATAGATAATGGAAAAACAAAATGAGAGGAAAGAGATTATAAAAGAAATCCTGCAGAACAATGGAAAAAATATGAATAGACATTCCACAGAAGAGATGAGAGGGCCTTAAACATATGAAAAGGTGTTCAGTTTCACTCAAAATGAGTTTTTAAAAACCATTTGCTGTGGTCTTGTGAATTGTGTCTTCCCCAAAATATATGGTAAAGATCTGACACCCAATGCTTGTGGATGTAACTTACTTGGAATTAGGATCTTTTCAGTTTTAATTAAGTTAAGGTGAAATTAGGGTGGACTCTAATCCAGTGATGGGGTCTTTTTAAGAAGAGAGAAATCTGGAAAGAGACAGAGAAAGTGTGCCATATGATTATGAAGTTAGAGATTGAAGTTATGCTACCATGAAATAAGAAATGCCAAGCATTGGCCATAAAGAAGAATAAAATTAGGGCATTTTCTGGTAAATGGATGAAGTTGGAAAATATCATGCTAAGTGAAATAGGCCAAGCACAAAAAAACCAAAGGCCAAAAGTTTTCTCTGATAAGTGTGTGACGATATATAACGAGGTGGAGTGGTTATATAATGAGGGGGAAGAGAAGAATGAAGGAACTTTGGATGGTGTAGAGGAAAATGGGGTGGGAGTGGGTGGGGGATGGAAAGGTAGTAGACTGAGACAGACAGTATTACCCTATGTATCTGTATGATTACAAGAATGGTGTGAATCTACATTGTGTACAACCATAGAAATGAAAAGTTGTACCCCATTTGTGTATAATGAATCAAAATGCAGCCTGTAAAAATAAAAAAAAATTTAATTAAAAAAGAAAGAAAAAAAGAAATACCAAGGATCATTTGCAACCACAAGGAGCTAGGAGAGAAGCATAGAACAGATTTTCCCTCTGTTTCAAGGAGAAAACAACTTTACCAACATCTTGTTTGGATTCTAGAACTGTGAGAAAAATTTTCTGTTTATTAAAGCCACTCAGTCTGTGGGAACTCAGTCCTAGAAAACTCATATGCCATCATATCAAATTTATTATTACAAAGGTACTAACATCTTTAGGTGTTCATGATGATGATGAACATCAATGAATGTGGTGACTTCTTTTGAAATGGAAGTATCTGTACCCTTATCCTTTCCTCCTTTCTGGGGAAAAAATATACAGGTCATTTAGTGGAGAAAATTCTTAGTGTATTCACCTGCCTTCTTTTGGATATTGAGTTTACTTCGGGAGAAATGAAAAAGAAAAAAAATGTCTCAGTGTCCTATCCCATCCCATCCCATGTCCATCTCCAACTCCAGCCAAATAAGCCATTAGAAAGAAGGCATTTTTGTTACATCATTAATATCCTGAATAGTTATTGAGATAAGATACGTCACATGTTAATGTTGAGTGATGCTGCAGAGTAGGCCCCTGGCAAGCTCGGGACAACACAGGAAACTCTGCTGAGTCTCATCATGTCTGGATGGCACTCAGAGTCTACGAATCCAACTGGAAGAAGGTGTTGTAGGCTACCTTGGTGGTGGTAATGAGGGGCCGTCTGTAGTTTATCCAGAAAGATAGCCAGGCTGGGCTGCCTTTCCTAAAACTTTTACCTGAGCGTCCACTGCAACCTGACTGAGGGTGCTGGTGTTGTCAAAAGCAGGATCCACCGTTGCTCACATACACACTGGGGAAGCGTATGGCAGCTTCCGTGGTGCCTCAAGATGTCAATAAAACACTACCAGTCAGGCCTCTACCACAAACATGGGAGTGCCAGCTCCCAGGACTCCTCAGTATCGAACCTTTCTCCCTATTCAGGATGTGGTAGGTGACCCCCATTATTTGTTCTGAACACTGCATTCCAGGTAAAAGTGAAAGGAGAAGGAGAAATATTTGTTGAGAGAAGCTAGTTAGTTCCCCTGATGCCTCTGGAATTTCAGGCCTGAGATTTCCCTTCAGAGACCCTAGGGTAAGAGAAAGTGGTGGCCAGGTCTGCTGAGACGGGTGGGGTCGAGGGTCTCTTCTCTCCTATCTGGACCACAATGGATTCACGTGGGAGCTTCTTCTGTGGAAGCGAGTGAGATATGATAGAAGGCATAAGAGATATGCAGAAAGGAGACATAATGAGATTGTAATTCAGACATTTTGCATTCTTTTCTAGGCCTGTCTCTCCCAAATTCCTGGGAAATCTGTTGGTGCTATTAATGAACTCCCAATAAATAGATTAAACACAGAGATTTATTTTGAGAAACCTATAATTTAGCTTCCAGCACTATATATTGATCACATAATGAAGACCAACCACATCAGTGTGAGGATCCTGAGATTGACCAGACCACCTAAACCATCTTGAGCTCACCAGAGTGATACACTCCTGAATATCTTCCTATACTCAGCCCTTACCAAGTTTCCTTTAAAAGAAAAGCTGGGAACCCAAAAAGTGTCTCATTTTCTAGGAGGCCTGCATTCTCCCTTGGATACATATTCCTTGATTTGCCCCCAAAGGCATCTCTCCCTTGAGATTGCCTATACTCTCCCTTGAATGCGTATCTATTTTCCTAGCTATACCTCTGTCTGTGCCTTTGACTGGTATGTGCTGAAATTCTTTTCATTTCATAAGCCAAGGACTCTGTTGGTCCTGAGTTAATTTCCCTGTTCCTTGTGGGAACTCCTTGGAACCTTCTTCAGAGACATCTCTTCTGTGACATGAAGAGTTGAGACTAGTCAACTATTCACTCTCATCTGTGAGAGTGTCCCATGACCTCCAGGTTTCCCAAGGACAGGTCAGAAGTACCTTCTCAATCATGGTAGGCATCCAAATGGGGTTCATTTGTGGGTTCTTTGGAGGCATGTGTAGGGAATATTTGACTTCTTTTTTTTTTTTTATTGTAAACAAATGGGATACATGTTGTTTCTCTGTTTGTACATGGCGTAAAGGCATACCATTTGTGTAATCATAAATTTACATAGGGTAATGTTGTTTGATTCATTCTGTTATTTTTTTCCCTTCCACCCCACCCCCTACCCCTCTTTTCCCTCTATACAGTCCTTCCTTCCTCCATTCTTGCCCCCATCCCTAACCCTAACCCTAACCCTAATGCTAACCCCTCCCACCACCCATTATGTGTCATCATCCACTTATTAGCGATATCATTCGTCCATTGGATTTTTGAGATTGGCTTATCTCACTTAGCATGATATTCTCCAGTTTCATCCATTTGCCTGCAAATGCCATAATTTTATCATTCTTTATGGCTGAGTAATATTCCATTGTATATATAATACCACATTTTCTTTATCCATTCATCAATTGAAGGACATCTAGGTTGGTTCCACAATCTGGCTATTCTGAACTGAGCAGCTATGAACATTGATGTGGCTGTATCTCTGTAATATGCTGATTTTAAGTCCTTTGGGTATAGGCCAAGGAGTGGGATAGCTGGGTCAAATGGTGGTTCCATTCCAAGTTTTCTAAGGAGTCTCCACACTGCTTTCCAGAGTGGCTGCACTAATTTGCAGCCCCACCAGCAATGTATGAGTGTACCTTTCTCCCCACATCCTCGCCAACACCTGTTGTTGCTTGTATTCTTGATAATCGCCATTCTAATTGGGGTGAGATGGAATCTTAGGGTGGTTTTGATTTGCATTTCTCTTATTACTAGAGATGTTGAACATTTTTCCATATGTTTGTTGATTGCTTGTAGATCATCTTCTGTGAAGTGTCTATTCATTTCCTTAGCCCATTTGTCGATTGGATTATTTGCATTCTTGGTGTAGAGTTTTTTGAGTTCTTTATAGATTCTGGAGATTAGTGCTCTATCTGAAGTATGATTGGCAAAGATTTTCTCCCACTCTGTAGGCTCTTTCTTCGCATTGCTGATAGTTTCCTTTGCTGAGAGAAAGCTTTTTAGTTTGAATCTATCCCAGTTATTGATTCTTGCTTTTATTTCTTGTGCTATGGGAGTCCTGTTGAGGAAGTCTGGTCCTAAGCCGACATGTTGAAGCTCTGGACCTACTTTTTCTTCTATAAGATGCAAGGTCTCTGGTCTGATTCCGAGATCCTTAATCCATTTTGAGTTTAGTTTCGTGCATGGTGAGAGATATGGGTTTAGTTTCATTCTGTTGCATATGGATTTCCAATTCTCCCAGCACCATTTGTTGAAGAGGCTATCTTTTCTCCATTGCATATTTTGGGCCCCTTTGTCTAGTATGAGAAAATTGTATTTATTTGGGTTTGTGTCCGTGTCCTCTATTCTGTACCATTGATCCACCTTTCTATTTTGGTACCAATACCATGCCGTTTTTGTTACTATTGCTTTGTAGTAGAGTTGAAGATCTGGTATTGCGATACCCCCTGCTTCACTCTTTCTGCCAAGGGTTGCTTTAGCTATTCTGGGTTTTTTATTCTTCCAGATGAATTTCATAATTGCTTGTTCTATTTCTGTAAGGTACATCATTGGGATTTTAATTGGAATTGCATTGAATCTGTATAGCACTTTTGGTAGTATGGAAGAATTCCTATCAGAAACTGCACACTGAAGACAATAGAGAGAGGTTTTAAAAGTAACTACTGCCTGGGCTGGGCTGTCTTCCTCTGCAACGTTCCCAGGGGCCTGGACCTACCTCCTGGGCCTGGGAGCCTCACCCTTCGCAGGCGAGTCTCCTTAGGCTGCCTCTCCCAGAGAATCTGCCCGCAGTCCTGGAAACTTCGCTCCGCCCCTAGGCATGTCAAGGTGCGGCTCTTCCAGCAAGAAGCCACCTAGCTCCTGGGACCCTGCTCTGCACCTAATCGCCTGGCTATGCGGCCCCTCCTCTGAGCCGCCACCTGGAGCCCTGTACAATAGCTCCGATACCCAGAGACCTGCCACATACCTCCTCCTTCGGACAGCGGCTGGGTTTCCGACGCAGTCATTAGGAGCCCAAGCAATTCACTTTGCGTCTCCCCCTCCCGCCAACCGCCCGTAGCCCTAGGCAGTCACTCCAAGTCCAAGTGACCCGCCCTGTTCCTCCTCCTCCTCCTTGGGGTAGCCCCCCCGGGTGTTCAGGAGCGGTGGCTCCGAGACCAAGTGACCCACCGCGCTCCTCCTCCAGGCAGGCCACCGGTGTTCAGGAGCGTTCGCTTTTAGTCCAATCAACTCACCACTCGCCTCCTCCTCTGGCAACTGCCTGTGACTCTGATGCAGTCACTCCTAGACCAAGCGACCCGCCACGCTTCTCCTCTTCCTCCGGGCAACCCCCCGGTGTTCAGAAGCGGTTGTTCTGAGTTCAAACAGCTTGCCACGCAGCTCCTCCTCTGGCAACCGCCTGTAGCTCTGATGCAGTCACTCCTAGACCAAGCAACCCACCGCGCTCCTCCTCCAGGCAGGCCACCGGTGTTCTGGAATGGTCGTTCTGAGTTCAAACAGCTCGCCACGCAGCTCCTCCTCTGGCAACCGCCTGTGGCTCTGATGCAGTCACTCCTAGACCAAGCGACCCGCTGCGCTTCTCCTCTTCCTCCGGGCAACCCCCTGGTGTTCAGAAGTGGTCGTTCTGGGTCTAAACAGCTCGCCACGCAGCTCCTCCTCAGGCCGCCGCCCGGAGCCCTAGTGGTTGCTCCGAGTCCAAGCGCTGTGCTGAGCCGCCTCCTCTACGATGATCCCAGTTGTCCGTGTTTACCGCTCCAGTGGGGGGAGGGGTGTCTCGCCGAGCAACTCTACTTCACAAAGTTCCCTGTGTTCTGGGGCTACTGTCCCATCCAGGACGCCTCCCCAATGGGAGAGACTCACCCGGCGGCTTTGAGTTGGTCCCAAGTCTCTCACTATCTCCTCTTTTGAATCTTGCGTCCTGGAGCAACGTGAAATGCAGCCGCCCCCTAGTCCGCCATCTTGAAACTCTGGAATATTTGACTTCTGGTGACCTCTACCAGTTCCAGCTTTGGGGGGCCTTTCACTCTGGAAGAAAGACCTCTTAGAGAAAGGTGCCCATCAGGATGGTTTGAGTTTGACCAGGTCAGTGGTATGCTCCACCTCCTTGACAAAGCGTTTTCTATGAATAATGGTAACCGAACTTACAATGTACTGGGCCCAATTTTCTCAGGAAATGCCATGGATTCCTCTTTCAGTCCATCTGCTACCATACAGCTGCATCACCATGTACTTACCCAGTCCTCTGTGGACATTTAGGTTGTTTCTAATTGTCTGCCTTGTAAAGTGTATTGTGATGATGATTGTTGTAATTCGAACTTCATTATTATTCATAATGGTCAATGTTCATTCAGGAAAATAGAAACCAAGGCAGTATTTCTTTTAAAAAAATTAAAAATTTTGTTCTAATTAGTTACACACGACAGTAGAATGCATTTTGACGCATCATACATAAATGGAGAATAATTTCTCATTCTTCTGGTTGTTCATGATGTAAAGTTACACAGATCATGTAATCATATATGCACATAGGGTAATAATGTCTGATTCATTGTACTCTCATTTCTACCCCTTTTCCCCCTCCCCTCCCTTCACTCCCCTCTGTCTAATCCAAAGTATCTCTGTTCTCCTCCCCTGCTTATTGTGAATTAGCATCCGCATATCAGAGAAAACATGTGGCCTCTGTTTTTTTTTGGGATTAGCTTATTTCACTTAGCATGATAGTCTCCAGTTTCATCCATTTATTGGCAAATAATTTTATTCTTCTTTAAGGCTGAGTGATATTCCATTGTGTATATATACCACAGTTTCTTTATCCATTCATTTGTTGAAGGTCACTAGGTTGGTTCCATAGTTTAGCTATTGTGAATTGAGCTGCTATAGACTGTGTCACTGTAGAATGCTGATTTTAAGTCCTTTGGGTATATGCTGAAGAATGGGACAACTGGGTCTAATGGTGGTTCCATTCCAAGTTTTCTGAAGAATCTCCATACTGCTTTCCAGAGTGGTTGCACCAATTTGCAACCCCACCAGCAACATATGAGTGTACCTTTTCCCCCACATCCTTGCCAACATTTATTGTTGCTTGTATTCTTGATAACTGCCATTCTGACTGGAGTGAGATGAAATCTTAGAGTAGTTTTGATTTGCATTTCTCTAATTGCTAGAGATGTTGAACATTTTTTCATATATTTGTTGATCGATTGTATATGTTCTTCTGTGAAGTGTGTGTTCAGTTCCTTGACCCATTTATTGACTGGGTTACTTGTGTTTTTTTGGTGTTAAGTTTTTTGAGTTCTTTATATATTCAAGGCAGTATTTCAACAAAGAGAACTGAATGTAAAGAATTGGAAATAATAATAATATCATCATCATCATCTGACTAAAAAGAAAGAATTGGTTAAATGGGCATTTGGGGATTGACAAAGGAAAAGGGGACATTGAGGTAACACAGAGATAGTAGTTATTGGAAGTAGTTGTTCAAAAAGGAAGAGGCTGGGTGCACTAGTATCTAGGACCCTGCAAACCTGGGCCCCAGGCCTTGGAGGAAGTGCTACCTTGCTGCTGCTGCTACTGCAGAGTTCAGAGGAGCTTCTCTGTAAATCTGGCACTCTGACCTGTGAAGGGGGGACACCTGACAGCTGACGCTGACCCTTAAGGGAAAAGGGAACACAGGCATGTTGGTGTTGTGCCCAAAGGCTCGAGACCCCACAAGGACCACCAGAGACCACGATCAATGCAAGCAGCAAAGAGTCATTTATTAGCAAGTTCGAACCTGGTCCTCTGCGTCCTTAACCAGTGACGCTAAGAGAGGCCCCGAGCCCTCGTTAGCAGGGTTTTTATAATGAAAGGCAAGCAGTTTTACAGTGTTCTTTTAATTGGTTAACATTTGAACAGCTAAACATTAGTCCTCCTCTGGTTGGGTCCGGCCAATCTATTTGATTCTCATTGGGTCCTGCCAGAACTGAACAGTCCTAGTGGAAGAAGGGAGGAGGGAAGGGGTGAGCTATGCAGGAGATGAGTCGGGGCTAAGCCCCGCTCCCGTCCTTGATGGATAAGGTCTCCAGGCAACCGCACATTCCTCAGACAAATATCTCTTAACAACCTTGGTAAGCACAGGGGCCCAGCAGTCCTGTTTGTCCTTGAGACAGTTAGCAGCACAGATACCACCCTGCTCTCAACATTGGCACACACCAGTAATCCACCACTAGGGAGGATCACTTGAGCCCAGGAGTTCAAGGCCATCCTAGGCAACATAGCATGACCCTGTCTTAAAAAAAGATGGAGACTGGCATTGACTGCTGCTTCCAGGTGAGGGGTCATTGCTGAGGTGACGTTGACAAAAACAGGAAGCAAACAGGAAGGAGCAAGTCCTGTCTTCCTCCTTCAGCTGTGCAGTCTCCCTCTATCGCCCCCTATTGGCAGAGTCCTATAGGAACCAGAAGGAAATGAGAAAATGGTTTGCAGAGCTTAGCCCCTGCCTCCCAAGCCTGTATGGATGAGCAGGTTTCAAATTGATACAGTGACTTAAGAACTGGCATGCTATTCCTTTAACATTATAAGAAAAGGATGGGCTATCACTTAGATTTTGCTATATAACAAACCACTAAAAAATGCAGCCGTTTAAACATTCAGAATTCATTATTTCTTGTAAGAACGTGCTTTGGCTGGGCAGATTTATTTTGGTCTGGGCTGGATGGTCTAGAATGGGACCACTCATGTGCCTCGTGGTTGGCTTGATGTCAACTGCAGATGACTTGGCTACATGTCTGTCATCTGCAGTAGGCAAGCCCTGACTGGCTTCCAGGGTAGAAGTGACAGGGTTCCCAAGAGCCAGGGCAGAGGTGGTGGTGCGTGGTTCAATTTCCAACAACTTCTAAAACTTTTACTTGCATCCTCTAGCTAATGTCTCCTTGATCTAAGTCAGTCACCTGGCAAGCCCAGATTTAAAGGTGGGGAAAGAGGTTATCTCTTGACGGGGAGGAGCTGCTAAGTATGGTGGATGTCTTCGAAATCTAGCACAGAGTTACAAAAAAATAAAAAAGCCTCGCTATGAACTGATCCAATGAGTGCAGGTGATGAGAACTGCCAAGGGCCCTGGACAGAATATGAAGCCTTTGTAAAAATCGGAGCAAATCTTTGTGCTTTGACTATACGAGGAGCAAGCTCCAAGGGGGGTTGTGGTTGGCAAGGGCCACAGAGCACACTGGGTGTAGTTGTCAGGGGAAGATGCCTTGGACCCCAGTGCGTGAGAGGACTGGAGACTGACAGTACAGCCCCGAGACTCCTCGGGGACATTGAGGTAACACAGAGATAATAGTTAATGCAGCAGAAGTCCTGCCCCACTATATGTCCTGTGCCTTGTCAGCACCAGAGAACTGCAGTGTATGAAGAGTGGGTTGATTTTTACGTCCCATCTGCTTCAATCTGCTTATGGGTGAGATTGAATCCTAGAGAGAAGTGACTCTCCCAAGGTCACTAAATGGAACAGCCAGGACCGGGAACTGAGTATTTTCAACTCTGCCCTGTCTCCGCCCTTAATGCCCAAATCCTTCCTCACAGTGAGCCCTTGAGGCAGTGGCTCCTCCTCTCTTAGAACACACTTCAGCAGACATGTTGTGCTGAGTGAAGGGTGTCCGCCCTTCTTTTTTCCCATCTCCCAGACTGGGAAAGTGCGTTTGAAAAAAGGAGCTTGCTGAATGGAGAAATAGTGGGAAAGAGGGGTGGGAGGGGTTGGGGGGAAGGAAAAAATAACAGAATGAATCAAACATCATTACCCTATGTAAATGTATGATTCCGCAAATGGTATGCTGTTACTCCACATACAATCAGAAACAACATGTATCCCATCTGTTTACAATAAAAATAAATTTTAAAAAAAGTGATGAACATGAAAAAAAAAATTAAGAAAACCCTAGCAATTGACTGTATTTAATTTATGAAATACTTTTGTGGGGAAGTCCTAAAGAAGGAACTCTCTGAAGACTGTTATATTAAATATTAGAACTCTGCATAAGTTTTATGACATTTACTCTGAAAAAAAATAAATCTAGGACAAAAGTTGAGAAGAATAGTTGTCAGTTGGCAAGATTATATAAAGACCGGGGAAGAGTTTTAGAGGACACAGTATTTGTCCCTACTCCCTACAGGGAATTTCTTATGTTCTAAAATCTGTGTGTGATAAGAAGTCATTTGAATATTGCTTTGTAAGACTTCCTAAATACTGCCCAAAGGATTTGTTTATTTATTATGTCTACAGGATGTTTTCAAGAAATATTTAGTGACATGAGAAAATCAGAATTACAGGAATAGAAACAAAATTGTAAATACAGTGGCATTTCCATTCTGTAATTAGATTAAGCAAACAAGTAGAGATGAATTTTAGGGAATACATCATAATGTTTATGTTGGGGGTTAAATTATAGTTTATTAAAAAAAAAAAAAAAAAAGAGCATGCTTAAATCACAGTAGAATCACGACCAGGGTGGATTTCTGAATCGGGTAATGTAGGGCTTTGTAGGGCAGAGTAAAAACTGTGGAGTGTTCTAGAGGATTTTTAAAAAAAATATTGTTTAAAAATTTTTTTGTAGCTGTAGATGGACAGAACGCCTTTATTTTATTTGCTCATTTTTATGCAGCTCTGAGAATCGAACCCAGTGCCTCACACATGCTAGGCAAGCGCTCTGCCACCAAGTCCTAGCTCCAGCCCTCTGGAGGATTTTAAGCTTGGTTTTAACAATGACTGACATTCATTTTAAAGTGATATCTGACTGGGTGTTGTCTGATTTATTGTTGTTGATCACTAAAGGGCAAAAGTGGACACAAAGTTCTCTGATGAGGGGGACGTGGTTCTGAGGAGGACAGGCTGTCCCAGGACAGGCTATCCACGTGGGAAGCTGAGGCCCCATCGGTGGCACATGACCTTGTCGACTAGAGGGTGCAGAGTGCAGAGCCCTCGTCCACAGCTCTGTCACCTAGTCACCTCATCAGACCTGGGACGGCTCTGTGGGCTGTGTAGAGTCATGAGGACTTTGATGCTCACATTGGCTCTGCTGCTGCTCTGGACCCAGATCATTCCAGGTAACCTAGGCCTCTTTGGGGGCGGGGAGAGGATATGGACTGGATCTTGGTCGGGGCACTTCGGAGTCTGGAAGGCTGGCCAGACAGGTAGCAAGAGGACAGACAGGATGAGCCCTCGGATGCTGGGTTAGAACCTGTGCCAACATTTGTTAGCTCTGTGCCGCCTCCAGAGAACCACTTGGCTCCTCTGAGTATGAACTTACTCTTCTTAGTTTAAAATAACAACTTAGGTTGGGGAGGTGGTGGTCAACATTGAACACGCTGAAATTTTGGTGTGCAATAAAAGTAGTTTCTATAATTCTCCTTCTTTCCCCCAGTGCTGGGGATTGAACCCAGGACCTTGCACTTGCTGGGCAAGCGCTCCACCACTGAGCGACATCCCCAGCACTGTTTTCTATGATTCATCCGAGTGTTCCCGGGGATGTCCATTTTGCTGATAGGAAAAGTTGGGGGTTGGAGAGGGCACAGGGGCCGTTCATAAAGCCAGGAGACAATTCTACTTGTCTTTTGTAATTTAAAACAGCTTCTTAGATGTATTGAGTCTGATTTGGATAAATGTTTGATCTTTCGGTATTTCTACTTTCACCCCACCTTCTTCTTCCCGTGATGGTAACTGGTTGGAGGAGACAGTGGATACGCCATTACTTAGCTAAATAATTCATTTGGAAAATATTGTTCAGTGGCTTCCACATGCTGGGCCCTGTGAGAGGTGCTGGAGATACAGCAGTGACCCCAAGCAACCAACCCACCCACCCACCCAAATCTCCCTCTTCTTGGAGCAATGAGAAAAATAAAGAAGGAAGGGGATCACGGTACCAGGACAGGGAGTTTGCAATTTGGAAAGGAGCATGAAGGGGATGTCTCATGAAGGAGGTGACACCTGGACAAAGACTGGAAGGGGTGGAGATGGTCAAGCACGTTGGGAAGAGCATCTTTACCAGCTAAACTACTTACTGCAGTGTACTTACTGATAATGCCAGATAAGTTATTAATTTTCTATCAACCTCTGAGGTTGAACAATTTGTTTTTGCTCAGTAATTGTTTATTGTGAATTCACGATTCTAGGCCATGAGTTCAGTCTGCTGCACTCATTGTCCCCATTGAAGTATAGATCATCCTATTCTTGGTCATTGGAAACCTTTTCAATTTGCTTATAACTCTTTTTTTTAACCATTATTATTTTTTACGTGACAGTATATTTTGAAATATTGTACATACATAGAATAAACATAACTTGTTCCAGTTAGGATCCCATTATTCTAGTTGTACAGGATGAGGAGTTACATTGGCTGTGTATTTATATACGAGAATAGGACAGGAAAGATATGTCCGACTCCTTTGATGGTCTTTCCCATTACCTTCCTCTGCCCTTCCCTTGATTCCCCTTTGTCTAATCTAATGAGCTTCTAATCTTCCCCTCCCTTGTTGTGGGTTAGCATCCACATATCAGAGAGAACATCCTTCTAGTCTTGGATAGCTCCCCTGGTATCTGGATGATAGAATGTTTCAGACCTGTTTTATAATTTCCTGCCCCAGAACTGGACTCAGCTGTATCTCCGAGCCCTAGTTATATTTTATGTTTTGTGGGATATAATATTAAAGTCTATAATGTAGGTTCTAGGGGTACTAATTTCCATTGGTTGGTTATTGTTTCTTCACTTTTTCAGAGACTGCAGCTAGAAAAATAGCAATCTTCTGTGTTTCTGTCTAGAATAAAATGATCGTGAGTTCATTCTGATAGTTCAATTCAAATTCAGAACTCAGGTTCAGAACCAATTTCTATATCACTTTGATATATGTATTTTTTAATACTGAGAATGCTAGTTCTCAAGGTCACAGGAGATGATAGAATCAAAATATCCCATATTAGTTATTTACCTGTCATCACATATATAATAGTGGAAATATAATAATTCCATTGTTACCACAATAGCATATTATTCAAACTCATCAAAATTTTTGCCTATGTTCTCACCATTATTCTTCCATTTTTATATTGTACTGTATCTATATTGTCAGAACAAATAGCTGTTACCTTCTCTAGGCCCTTATTTTATTTTTGAATGTTTTTTAGCTGTTGATGGACCTTTATTTCATTTATTTGTATGCTGTGCTGAGAATCGAACCTGGTGCCTCACACGTGCTAGGCAAGCGCTCTACCACTGAGCCACAACCCCAGCTCAAGGCCCTTATATTAAGTCCTCATTTTTTGGTACTAGGGATTGAGCCCAGGGGTGCTTAACTACTGAGCTACTTCTCCAGCTCTTTTTATTTTTTATTTTGAAACAGGGTCTTTGTAAGTTGTTTAGGGCCTCGTTAAGAGGCTGAGGCTGGCCTTGAAATTGAGATTCTCCTGCCTGAGCCTCCCAAGTCTCTGGGATTACAGGAATGTGCCACTGTGCCCAGCTTAAATCCTCATTTAATTTTAGTTCTATGAGTAGTTGTGTCTTTACTATTTAGTTCTACGTCAATGCCCACCTCATTTGTTTGCTTTCCTTGGGTTAGGGACGTAGCTCAGTGGTAGAGTGCTTCCCCAGCATGCACGAAGCCCTGGGTTCAATCCCCAGTACCACAAAAAAAGCAAGCAAGCAAGAACTAAACATCTTACAGCACTAAAGTGCTTTCCTTGCTAGATTCCTTAGGAGAGGTACATGGTAACAATATTTCCCAAGTTTCAGTGATGATGACTCTGCTTTTGTCCTTTGTCCTTGGAAGTCAGTTTAGTGGGATGTAACATTGTTTGCTTACTTTTCTTTCCTTGTGTATCTTAAATATGTGATACTAATTTTTTTCTGAGGCAAAGCGGCATTGTCAAAAAGTCTAAGTATAGTCTGATCCAGGTCACCTTCTGGGGGTGATCTGAATGTCCCACGCACTTTTTTTCTTTTCCTGTAATGTACGGTGATTTTACTAGAATTTATCTCATTTTGGGCCAGTGCTCTCAGGCAGGATGTATGCCCTTTTAGTATGTTTCCAAATGCTGTTCTGGTTTCAGGAAATTTTATTGAATGTAGTTTGTAGTCTTCGCTCTGCTTTCTTGTTCATTTCTTTGCCAATTCCTTTTTTTTTGTATGTTGGATTTCTGTCCATCATCAGTATTTGCTACTTTCCAAATTCCTTTCTTCCTTTCTTTTGGATGAAAACATCTCATCTGCTATCTTTCTCTAAGCCATGGTCTGCTGCAGTGTTTGCTAATATGTTCCTTCTAGTTCTTACTTGTGAAATGAGTTTTTAAAAATTTTGAATCCTTTCTGTCATTTTATATCTGAATTTATTTAATGCTAGCATTTTTTTTTTAAGACAGGAAGTTACTCAAGGTGTTGGCTGGTGATACAGATTTCAGTCCTTGCTCTTGACCATTATGACCCACTGAATCTCTGAAAGGAATATTCATGAAGGGCTGGGATTGAGATGGGGGTCCAGTGAGCACATGAGACTTTGTTATCACCCTGGGTACCTAGCTGACCCCTCCCTCTATGGTTACCCTCTTACTGTCTGACCCTCTCTTCTCAAACCTGGGCTCAATTTCCCTCATGACTGGTAAAAATTCCCTTATTTTTATTGTTTGTATTAGGTGGCACTGAGAGATGTTGGAGTCTCCGTGGCTCCTGCCGTGACAGATGCATCAAGAATGAAAGGGTCTACATTTTCTGCATGAGTGGCAGACTGTGCTGTGTGAAGCCCCGGGACCAGCCAGATTTATCATGGCATTGAACTGTGAAGTTCAAGGTCATGAAAACGAAGATAAACCATCCCCGAGTCTAACCTCACTAGATTCCTGAAGTCTATTAAAAAATGTTTTGCTGACTTCTGTGTTTGTCTCATGGTATAGTCCAGCTCCAGCCGAAGAGGTGTGGGTAAGGAAGGACAGCCGGTCCGCCATGTCTGTGGGCTCTGTATCGATGGATTTAACCAACTGCTGATGGAAAATATTTTGGGAAAAATTGTGGTTTAGACATGTACAGACTACTTCTTCATCATTATTTCCTAAGCATATAGTATATTAACTATTTACACAACATTTACATTGAGTTAAGTATTATAAGTAATCTAGAGATGGTTTAAAGTTCAGTCATTTCTTAGTGACTATGGAGGATTAGTTTCAGAACCCCCATAATACAAATTAGTGTATATACAAGTTCTCTGTATAGAATGGCATACTAGTTACATGTAACCGGTTGGTGCACATCCATTTGTATACTTTAAATATACATACCCAATATAATATAAATGTTACATTAATAGTTGCTATATGGCATGGTTTAGGGAATAATGACAAGAAAAAAGTTTGTGTATGTTCAAGAAAGACAATTTTTTTTCTGAACAATTTTCATCCATGGTAGCTTGAATCCATGGGTGTGGAACCCACGGATGATAAGGGCTGATTATATATGGGAGAAAGTATGTAGATTATATGCAAATACATTGCCATTTTTATATAGGGAACTTGAGCGTTTGCAGATTTTGTTATCTGTGGAGGGTCCTGGAACCAATCACCTGTGGATATTGAAGGACAACTATATATACAGAAGAGGAAACTGGACCTACTGTGTGTTAGGGGCTTTGTATTCTTTACCTTACCTATTTCTTAAACATTTTTATAGCACTGTTGAGGTATAATTGACAAATAAAAATTATATATATTTAAAGTGCGCCACATGATGATTTGATACACGTAAACATTGTGAAGTGGTTACCACAACCAAGTTAACACATCCATCACCTCTGTGGCTACCGTATTTTTAATCATGGTAAGAACACTTAAGATCTACCTGCTTAGAAAATTTGAAGTAAGGCGTATGGTTTAGACATGAGGTGTCCCACAAAAGCTCATGTGTGAGGTAGTGCCAGGTAGTTTAGAGGCAAAATGATTGGGTTTTGAGAGCCTTAACCCCATCAGTGGATTAATTCCCTGTTAGGGATTAATTGAGTGGTAACTGAGGACCGGCAGTTGTGTGGCTGGAGGAGGCAGGTCCCTGGGGGCATGACTTTGGGGTATCTATTTTGTCCTGGTGAGGGGAACCTGTCTCTGCTTCCTGGTATCACACCTGATTCCCTCTATCACACCTTCCGCCATGATGTTCTGCCTCGCCTGGAGCCCTGAGGAATGGAGTCAGCTGTCGATGAACGGGGACCTTTGAAACTGTGAGTTTCACTGAAATTGTTCCTGTCGGGTCTAATGGTTTGAAGGAAGGTCTTCACCAAAAGTCATGTCAAAACTTCATCTCAAGCAACAATGTTAAGAAGTGTGGCCTTTGGAGGTACTTGAACAGGATGGGATGGCCTTGTCAAAGGGCTGGGTGGAGGAAGTTGGCCCCTTTTTTTCCTTTCCACCCCTCCCATCATGTGAAGACAAAGCACTCTTTCTTTCCAGAAGCTGTAGCAACAAGGCTCCGTTTAAGAAGCAGAGATGAGGCCCGTCACCAACCTCCATCTTGAATATTCCAGTTTTCAGAACCATGAAAAAGAAATGTCCTTATCTTTATCTTCAGCTGCAAGTATTTCATTATAGCAGCATGAATGGACAAAGTCAGTCACCAAGCCGTGCATTAGATTGCCAGAGCTTACTCATAACTGAAAAGTTTGTGCTCTTTGACCAACGCGTCCCCTTCTCTCTCCTCCTCCAGCCCCAGCAACCTCCATTCTACTTTCTGCTTCCATGAGCTGGGCTTTTAGAGCCACGTCTAAGTGAGACCATGAAGTATTTTTCTTTCTGTGACTGGCCTACTTCACTTAAGATAATGTCCTCCTGGTTCATCCATGTCATCACAAATGGGAGGATTTACTTCCTTTCATGCTGAATAATATTTTATCTATCATAGCCCATGTTATAATTATCCATTCAGCCTCAACAGACACTGAAGTTGTTTCCGTATCTTGACTGTTGTGGATAGTGCTACAGCGCATGTGAGAATCCAGACGTCTCTTTCACACACTGCTTTCATTTCCTAGGGTATGTACCTGAGAGTGGGATTGTGGACCATACGAGAGCTCTATTTTAATGTTTTGAGGAATATTGATATTATTTTCCATAATGGCTGAGCTGACTTACCTCCTCACTAACTCTGTACCGAGTTCCCTTTTCTTCACATCCTAACACCTTTCATCTTTTTGATAATAGTTTTTCTGCTAAGAATGATACCTTGCCAGGCATGGTGGCTCATGCCTGTAATCCAGTGACTTGGGAGGCTGAGGCAGGAGGATCATGAGTTCAAAGCCAGCCTGAGCATCTTAACAAGACTCTGTCTCTAAATGAAATATAAAAAGGTATGGGGATGTGGCTCAGTGGCTAAGAACCCCTGGGTTCAAGCCCTGATTTAAAAAAAAATAACTTGTGCAAGGTGATACCTAATTGGGTTTTTTTTTTTTTTCTTTTTCTTGTGGTAAGGGGGAATTAATTTAGGAGGGTTCAACCACTGAGCCACACTCCCAGTCCTTTAAAAATTTTTTTTGAGACAGATTCTCACTAAGTTACTTAGGGCCTTGCTAAGTTGCTGAGGTCACTGTGGCTTTAATTGGCTTTTCTCCGATGATCAGTAATTCTGAGCACTTTTCATATATCTGTTGGCCACTTGTCTATCTTCTTGGGAGAAATGTCTATTAAGATTTTTTGCTCATTTAAAATGAAATTCTTTGTTTTCTTTCTGTGGAGTTGCTTGAGCCCTTGTTCATCTTGGTTACTAACCCTTATCAGATGAATGGATTATGGATGTTTTCTCCATTCTCTGCGTGTCCTTTTCACTTCCTCGGCTGTGCAGAAACTTACTCGCTGGCTGTAATCCCACTTGCCTATTTTTGCTTTTGTTGCCTGTACTTTGGAAATCATATATATATATATATAAATAAACCACTGACTAGACAAATTGCATGGAATTTTTCTTCTAGTCGTTTCATCCTCTCCGGTTTTACATTGTATCTCTAATCCTTTTTGAGTTGATTTTTAAATACGGTGAGAGCAAAGGGTCTAATTTCACTCTTCTGCATGTGGATATCCAGTTTTTCCAACAGCATTCTCTGAAGAGACTGTCCTTTCCTTATCGCATGTTCTTGGCACTTTTGTTGAAGATCAATAGACTGTAAATGCAGGGACTTATTTCTGGGCTCTCTGTTCTGTTTCATTGGTTTGCCTGTCTGCATGTTTGTTATGCCGGTACCATGCTGTTTTAATCACCATAGCTTTGTAGTAGATTTTAAAGTCGCATTGTGCGACATCTC
This sequence comes from Sciurus carolinensis, assembly GCF_902686445.1. Lineage (NCBI taxonomy): Eukaryota > Metazoa > Chordata > Mammalia > Rodentia > Sciuridae > Sciurus > Sciurus carolinensis. Next base: position 25,605,884 of record NC_062214.1, read on the forward strand.
CAGCATTGTTCAGTTTGGTCAAGATTGCTCTGACTATTTGGGGGTCTCTTCTGGTTCCATATGAATTTTAGGCTTGTGTTTTTCTCTCTTTCTTTTTTTTGATCCTAGGGATTGATCCTAGGGATTGAACCCTCTGAACCACATCCCTAGCTCTTTTTATTTTTTATTTTGACATAGGGTCTCACTAAGTTGCTGAGGCTGGCCTTGAAGTTGCCATGCTCCTGCCTCCTGTGTAGAATATCTTTGGAATTTTGATAGGGATTGCATTGAATCAAGCACATTATTTTGGGTAGTACAGACGTTTTAGCAGTATTAATTTTTCCAATCCATTCATATGGGATATCTTTCCATTTTATTTGTCTTTTCTTCAGTTATTTTATGCATCTATCTCTTGCTCTTTTTTTCCAGTACAGGGGATCAAACCCAAGGCCTTGCACATGCTTAGTGATCATTCTACCACTGAGCTGCATCTCCAATCCTTTGTTTTATTTTTATTTTTAGGTCTGTCTAAATCACTCATTCTGACCTTGAACTTGTGATCCTTCTGCCTCAGTCTCCCAAGTAGATGAGATTATAGGTGTGTGCCACTGTGCCCAGCTGATCAATGTTATATATTTTCTATGTAATTTCCCCCCCCCAGTGCTGGGGATTGAACACAGGACCTTGTGCTTACAAGGCAAGCACTCTACAAACTGAGCTATATCTCCAACCCCAAATGTTGTTTATTTTCTATGTATATAGGTCTTTTACCTCCTTGGTTAAATTTATTCTTAAGCACTTTATTTAGTTTTGTAGCTATTATAGATAGGATTATTTGTAGTTATTATAGATAGGATTATTTTCTTGATTTCTCTCTTTGGACAATTCATTGTTAACTTTTTTTTTTTTTTGATACCAGGGGTTGAACTCAGGGGCACCAGACCACTGAGCCACATCCCAGTCCTATTTTGTATTTTATTTAGAGACAGGGTCTCACTGAGTTGCTTAGGACCTCTCTTTTGATGAGACTGGCTTTGAAACTTGCCATCCTCCTGTCTCAGCCTTCTGAGCTGCTGGGATTACAGGCCTGTGCCACCACACCTGGCTAAGTCATTGTTAATGTATAGAAACAGTATAGTTTTTGTATGTTGTCCTTGCAACTTTATTAAGTTCATTATTTATTTGCTTATTTTTTTTCATACCTGCTATCACAGTGTTGCCTAGGCTGGTCTTGAACTCCTGGGTCCAAGTGATCCTCCTGCCCCTACCTGTTGAATAGCTGGGGCAGTAGGCAGGTACCACTGTTCCTGGACTCATTACTCTTTTTGATGCTTTTATAAATGGGATTAAACCTTCCTTTTTGAACAGTTAATTGTTCCTCTATTCCTTTATATGAAACTGAGAGGTAGTCATTGTCATTTCTTTTCGTTACGGATGGGGACACTGAGACTCAGATAGTGAAGAGATGCACTCAGGGCCACCCACATAACCAACATGAAGAGGGGCTACGACCAAAGGCTGGTCCGTGTGACACAAAGGAGCGGGTAGAGAATTTTTGCAAATAGCTCCTTGCCCTCTCGACCATCACTGACGTAAGTGGAAGTGTTCATTGTGTTTACCTGGAATCTCTCAAATGAAAATCTGGGGTAGATAGATTCTCACAGGAGCTGAGGAGTGAAACAGGAAAACAACTTTCTCTTTATGTATGTTATTATAAATTCCACATTTAGTTTACATTTTCAACAAGCATGTACCCACCTAGCTTGGACAATCCCCTTGGGTAAAAAAGTATGATAAAATAGAGAAACTACTCACTTCCCTTCCTTCATCTGATGGTCTCTGCAGAAAACGCTTGCATATCTTTTGGTTGTTTCTTTGAATTTCACTTCTGTCTCTTCCATCATTATTCCATCTCCTCCATTAATATTAATTAGTATGGTTATAGTGTTACTTCCTAATTTTCCAGTTTGGGGTATTTTTCTATTGAAGTCCTGCAATGAAAAATGGGATTTAATTGTCTTTCCTTCCCCTTGAATATATTCAGAATCAGCAGGTATTTTACCAATTTTATCTTCCTAGACACCTCTCCCCCTGGGCGTTTGGACCTTTAAATTAAACTTAAAATTTAAAGGTATTATCCTGGGTCACCATTTATATCCTCCTGTGGATCTCTTTGACTCTCTTCTGAGACGAACACCCTGCTTTCTTTTATCCTGACCCTTTCTCGATTTACTCCTTTATTTGGACAACGCGTTTCCTGGTGGCTTCCTGAAAATGTCTGATTTCAATGTACTAACTTCACTCGGGGTGGTCTGACTGATCATTCCATACTGGGTATTATTTTACCTGAGAATCGTGAAGGCGTTACCCATTGTCTTTCAGTATCTGGTGTCATGGTGCAGAAATCTGAAGCCATTCTGCTTCTCCTTCTTGCGGGTGATGTGTTATTTCTCTCTGTAAATGCATGAGATGTTCTCTTTGTCTCTGAGTTTTAAAAATCCCATGTGGTGTTATTTAAATCAGCACGCAGTGCGTCCTCTCCATCTAGACACTCATGTCTTCCGGTTCGAGGGCCATTTTTTTTTTTGTCTTGGCTTGTTTCTTGGATGGTTCCCTGATCCTCTTTTCCCAGTTCTGGAGTTCTTACTTTTCAGATGTTGAACTCCCCAGCAAATTCTCTAGTTTTCTTATATTTCCTCTACTTTTTTTTTTTTTTTTTACCTTTGTCATTTTATCCTAATTTCTAGAAATTTCATCTTTGTGCTTTTCATTTCTAAATGTGTTTTACTTCTGATATTTCTTTTCTAATTTGAAGGAAGTCCCACATAGACAAACAAGTAGGCATTGTCCTCAACACACCTCCTTTTGGGTGTTTGCTTGAGAGCAGTCTCCCTGGCTTTAGAAAGGAAGAGAAGGATAAAAGGGGCGGGTCCAGGCCTCATCAGAATGACAAGAGAAGAGGCTGCTCTACTTTGAAACTGGGGAGAAACTTGAGATGATTAATTTGAAGAAGAAAAGACCGAACTCAGGGTAGTTGAAAAAGAAGAAAAGACTCATGGTAGTTGTCTTCAAGCATTTGACACTGAGGTGTTTTTGGACTCATTCTCTGTGGAGGACAAAAATAGGAATGATGAGAATCCTGACCCAATAGAAATCACTTCCTAAAAATTAGAGGGGTCTAATGATGGAGGGTCCCATATTGACATGTACTGATTTTCCATTTCTAGAAGAGAGAAGACAAAGGTTGTTTAGAGAAGATTCTTTTGATGTGCATCAGATACAACAGACTCTAACGCTAAGACTCTGCTCAAAAACTTAAAAACAAAAATGACTCCGTATTTCCAAAACCTGCCATTTCCTGAACCAGTGATTTCCAAACTTTTTAAAAAAGCAGAATAAAACTGCATTTTTTATCTTTTAATTAATTTTAATTGACATGCACTATTTGTGGTATAATTCAATATGTGCAAATAAGGAAAATTTTCTGCTCCATACAGACAATAACTAGAGGAGCAGAAAACTTTAAAACCAGAAACTTACAATACATCAAACAGATCAATACATCAATACATTTGAATCAATATACAGATCAATACATTTGAAACTCAATACATCAAACAGATTGACTTAAGTAGAACCGGAGGGTGCGGATCCCTGCCTTTTTAGCCTCCTCCAGCTCCCTGATTTTGACCGGAGACCCAAATCTATGTTTCTTAACATTTATACTCAAGGACTTTAAAAATCTTATTCCTAAGCAGGTTTCTCCTCAGCACAGGAAGCAGGCAGCAGCGGCTCAGCCAGGCAGCCTCTTTAGCGCTTCCAGCCGGCTCACCAGCTTTCCTGCCTCCCCTCTTCTGGCCACACGGCCCCCCAGCCTGACACACTTTCTTACACACTCTCCTTCGCCACATTTCTCTGAAATCCAGTCTGTTTCAAGGACTTAGGAAAGGCTTTCCATGAACCCCTGTCTAGCTTGGCGTTGGCGATCCCATGATCTGTTCTACTGTTTGATGGTTTAATGTGTGTGTGTGTGTGTGTGTGTGGTGTGTACATTTTGATTCAACACTGCCCACTCAATTATCTAGAATACAAGTAATAAATGTTGGCAAGGATGTGGGGGAAAAGGTGCACACATACAGTGCTGGTGGGACTGCAAATTGAAACACTGAGATCTGGAACCATTTTCCTAAGGGAAGAGTGGTTTCTTGCAGCTAACTGCCTGGGTAGAGAGGTTTCATACTGTAATGTGCATGCCTATCACACACTATATAGTTAGTTTATAGAGAGACTCCTCCCCGCCCCCAGTTTCTTGAACATATAGCATATTGGTGTCTTAGACCTGGTCAGTCATGGTATTAATTATTAAACACTAAAACTTGGAATAATGTCAATTATGTAGTACACCACATTATTAGTGAAGGGAGAAGATCAATATGATCATTATGCAGAAAAAGCATTTGATGAAATCTAATACCTTTCCAGGATTAAAAAAGAAACACACACACACACACACACACACACACACACACACACAACAAAGGTAAAAGAAAATTTCCTCAACCTGATAAAGGGTATTTATGAAAAAAATCTAACACCATACTTATTAAAAGTTACAACCACAGAAATTAGGCGAGAAAAAGAAATTTAACAGTATTCACTTGAGAAAGAAAGAAGAAAAACTATCTGTTTGCAGATGGCAAGATCTTGCGCACAGAAAATCCTAAGCCAGTCATGGCAGTGAATGCCTATAACAGCTTGGGAGGCTATGAGGGAGGCTGAGACAGGAGGATCACAAGTTGGAGGCTAGCCTGGTCAACTTAGTGAGACCTTGTTTCAAAAATAAAAGGACTGGGGATATAGCTCAGAGACAGAGTGCTTGTCTACCATTCAGAAGGCCCCCGTTTGATTTGATCCCCAGTACCACACACAGCCACACACATAATCACACACACACACACACACAAGAACATCCTAAAGAATACACACGTGCGCACACACACAATTAGAACTAATAATAAATAAGTTCCCTTTCTATTTTATGGAATAGATAGTTTGAGGTATTATCTGGGCTGGTGGGTTTTCTCTCCTCTCATATCCAACCTTTGCCAGGAAGCCAGCCAGGTCAGTTGCTGTGATTATTACTTTTGCGCATTTTAAAGTATGAGAGAAATGCTAAGTGTCTTGTCCAAGGTCAAAGAGCCACATGGTGTTGGTTCCTGAACTTGGGTCTCCAGAGAACAAGGCTCTTCCCTTCTAGGAGGGATTAGTCCCCGCCCCTCAGAGCCTCCAGGAGACACACCTAGAGCAGACACACAGAGCAGTCGTGGGAAGCAGCAAAACGATTTGAGTATCAAGCGTACGTAACAAGCATGGGGGTCTTGGCACTCCCAACAGGGGCGTGAGAGAGGGCTCAGGCAGAGAGGCCTCCACGTGTGTCGGGGTCTTAAGCCCCCTTGCTCTTCTCCACCAGCAGCAAGGGAAGGGGACACTCCCCAACAAGGCCAGACCGGGAAAGGTAGGACTGGCTGACTGCCCGCACCCAGCTCTCCGGGCGGAGGACAATCAGACGCGTCAGGGAGACCAGTCACAGCAGGAAGTCCTTTATTGAGGAAGTCACACAGCTTTTATGTAGGGTGGGGGCTAGGTGGAATCAATCAGTTTAAAGGTCAGCAAGGCACGGTGGGCGGGAGTTCACACAGGCCATAGGACTATATGGCCAATACAAGCTGATCGCGGAACTGTTGTTAACCAATCCCTGATGGTGGTCCAATTTATCGTCATTAACCTTTGAAACCGCCTTTGAGACCTTGATCTTAATCACCCACCAGGGAGTAAGGAGTCAGCCTGAGTTAGTTAAGGTGTCGTTAGTCCCAACACACATGGGGTTCAGGAAATGAAGTTCAGGTGCATGTGCTGACATAGCTGGGGAGTGTGAGGGGTGAATGGGAGGCCGAGCCTCCCCTGGGAGCCTCCCCCTGCAGCATCGGGCTGCTGGGAAGCTAAACACAGAGTCAGCACTTGGGGGCTCTGCCTAATCTCCACCCCACAGCTCAGAGTCAAGTCCCTGGATCCCTGAAGGCAGGACAGAGGAGAAGGCTGGATCGCAAGTCACTGCAAGGGACCTCGTGGGGCGCTGGGTCACCCACCCACCCCACTACACTCCTAATGCTCCACTCCTTGTGTTTCACATGGGACTTCGAGTAAAAATTTCCATTTAAAAAAAAAAAAGAATGTCCTTTAAGACATGATAAGCTACTGGACTAGTCTCAGTCCTCATTAATGGATGAGGAAACTGAGGCCCAGAGAAGTAAGGGACTGGCCAGGGCCAACCTGCAAGTTCTCAGGGCGGTCTTTCCTCTTGGTCTATCCGGGGTCACCCAGGTGTGCTCTGAAGCCCTGTGACCTGGACCCGCAGCCTCCAGGTCCACAATCCTGCTCCTTATGCTCCAAGTGCTTCAGCTTCAGGGCCAGCCCCACCTCGGGGGCTCCCCCAACACGTGTGCAACCCACAGGCACCCCTCTCCCCATGCACAGCTGCGACTTCTCACCTCCCAGAAAGCTGCAACCTCACCACTCCTGGGGAGACTGGCCCAGGTGTGTCAAAACCCATAGCAGCTCAGGAGGCTGAGGCAGGAGGATCACGAGTTCAAAGCCAGCCTCAGCAAAAGTGAGGCCCTAAGCAACTCAGTGAGACCCTGTCTCAAAATAAAATACAAAATAGGGCTGGGGATGTGGCTCAGTGGCTGAGAGCCCCTGAGTTCAATCCCCAGTACCCCAAACAAAACCCCAAAACCAAAACACCCATGGTTTGAACTGTGGGCCCAGGGAGATCTGTGGGGCAGCATGTGGAGGAGGAGACCAGTGAGTGCAGGCCCCGCCTGGGGTCCCACTGGATTCCTGTGTCTCTCTGCAGCCAGACAGCTTCAGACACACCTGGGGAGCAACAGACCAGATGCAAGAGGTTGCTACCCATGTTGGCCTGGTCTCCCTGACCAGCCTCTCCCCTCAGCTTGGAAAGCACAGAGCCCAGGGCTCTCGTCCAGGAGCCTCATCCAGGCTGCACCCCATTTCTTGGGGCAAGAACCTAGAAAGACAAGGAAGAGGGAAGTTCCCAGAGGCGCCCAGAGTGCCCTGGAGAAAACCCCAAAGGCAAGCAGCCGAGAGCGTCAGGGCCTGGGAGCTGGGGTAAGGGACCCGGGAAGAAGAGCCAGCTCGCCCCACCCCACCAACCCCAGGGTCCACACTCCAGCCTCGGGTCACCAACGCACTTGGGTCCCAGTGATGCACAAAGGGTTAAATAGCAGTTGCTGGCCCTGGTGGAAGTGGTTGTCCCCCTGAAGGAACTGGCCCTAGAGGGGCCTGGAAAAGGAGCTCAGAACCAGCAGGACTGGGCGAGGCCATCTCCCCATGACCCTGCCTATGCTGGTCAGCTAAGCCAGGACTCAAGCCAGGCCTGGAGCCAGACTCCAAGGGCAGGGAAGCCCAAGAGTGACCCAGGGCCTCCTGCCTTCCGGGGCTCCTAGGAAGAGTGACCTCCCTCGACCCCTTGGGAGCAGCTTTCCCCAGAGGATGCCGACACCGCACTGCCCCTCCTGGCCCCCCAGGGCTCCCTCGTCACCTCGTGCCTCCCTTTGCAGTGTCCCTGCTCGGTCTCCATGGGCCACACAGGTCCTCCCGCCATGTCCTTCCAGACACCTCTGCAGGTCCTCCTGTGCTGCTCAACTGCTCCAGAGACAGCGTCCCCACCCACTTGGCTTCCCCACCTCTCACGTTTTTTCTAAAAATGTGCCTTTGTTGAATTTCACCATCTGGGAGGCAGCGGGGGTGCCCGGCCATGTTTTCCTAGTCAGAAACCACACGGCGCAGGAAGACCCGGGCTGAAGGCCTTCAGTACACAAAGCAGTAAAGGTCAGGCTGTAAGGGCGGGTCCTCCCCGGGACACTGACTGGCTTCTGTCTCCCTTATTCCACTTTCCCCGACCCCCACTCCATCCACCAGCCTCGCCCCCTCCTCCTCCCAGACCAGGTTGAGTCTCGTCCCAACGTCAAGAGCGTCAGCTGGGGCTGGAGTTGGGGCTCAGTGGTGCAGCGCTTGCCCGGCATGTGTGAGGCATGGGGTTCGATTCTCAGCACTGCATATAAACAAATAAATAAAGGCTTAAAAAAATAAGAGCGTTAGCTAGCAAATATTCTGTCACCATGGGAAGTGGCCCAGCAGCACGTGTGATTACCCCCAACTCTCCCGTGGCCCACACATGAAGACTATTCTCAGTACTATTCTCCACTAGAAGGAACTAGGATTCCACATCAGGACAGCTCTGGAATATCCCACCATGACCAAAAAGCAACACGAACCTTTGTGCTCTATGAGGTTCTGCCTCCTTTGAGGTTTTTACAGCACTTAAGAAACTAGAATCCTGCCGGGCGTGGTGGTGCACACCCGTAATCCCAGTGACTCGGGAGGCTGAGGTAGGAGGATTGCAAGTATAAGGCCAGCCTCAGTAACTTAGCAAGGCCCTCAGTAACTTAGTGAGGCCCTGTCTCAAAACAAAACATAACCATAGCTTCAATGGTAAAGCACCCCTGGGTTCAAACCCTTGTACCAGAAGAAATAAATTAATTAATGGCAGAGTATTAAAAAAATTTATAGAATTTTTAAGTTTAGAGGAAGAATTTTTGATTAGATGAGTATACAAGTATAGAAAATGTTGGTTTACATAAGGTAGAGAAAAATCCTTAAAGAATAACACATTTTTAATAATCGAGCAGTAAACTGGAACCCCCTCCTCTCCCCACACGGAACCCTATCAGACATGAAGAGAGCCCCACAGCTCTGAGCACCCAGACCGGCCTCTCTCACTGGCTCTGGGGCCCCTGCTCCAATTCTGTGTCTCAAACACCCTCGCCCTCCATAGCACCAAAATCAAGTGGTATCTTCTTCTTGCCCCATCGTCTGCCCAGCTTCCTGCTGCCTCTCCTTTTTGCCTCGGGCCTCTCTCTGTTCCTTTCTCTCTTTTCCTCTATCCCAAATGTTGATTCTTTTGTTTGTTGGTTCACTCGTTTATTCAGATTTCTTTTTGTTGTGTGCTGGGTACTGAAGAACCCAGGGCCTTGCACGTGCTAAGCACAAGTTCTACTACTCGTACGCACTGCATCTTAGCACAAAAAGACCCGGCAGGACAAAAACCTCATGCGTCATCTCAGCTCTTTATTCAGGGGATGAAATGGTGACCCTGGACCCATTCTCTGGGTGGAGGATGAGCCCCTGAAAAAAGAAAGGGACTGGGTTTATACAGGTTATTCTGAGGGGTGGTCTAGGGAACACGTGTCAGTTTGCTTGGACAGTCAGGAATGTGAGCTTTGTGGTCAAGGTCCGTGGGAAGGGTCTGAGGAGGATTTACTTTGGAGGAGATTATGCCTCCTGGAGACTGTTTCTTTTGGGGATGATAAGACATCCTCTCTGCCTGCAGCCAGTTCCTGGAAAACATTGTCTTGGGAGATGAAGGCTGTCCATGCGTGGCCTTCTTTTTGACTCCCTTTTCTTTTTCTCAGGCCTCATTATTTGGGGAATTTCTTATTCTCCATATCCATTATACACCCCCAGCCAGAAATATTTCAGGGCATCAAAAATGCATCCGTCAAGCCAGGCACAGTGGCACCTGCCTGGATTCCCAGCGACTCAGGAGACTGAGGCAGGGTTTCACGTTTGGAAGTTTATAGGGCAGGAAAGGTCAGTCCTGCCTCCAAGTCTGAATTTCAGGGACCACCCTGTCTTCCACTAGGCCAGCCCCAGGCAACAGTATTGTGTAAGGGCCCAAAGCACTGCGGAATATATTTAAAGGGGTGATGCCTATTGGATTGGCCCCAGGGCCAGACTCCTGGCCTTGAACTTGTGATCCTCCTGCCTCAGCCTCCTGAGTTGCTGGGATTACAGGCGTGTATCATTGCGCCAGCTTGCAGTTTTTTTATATAGAAGAAAATGAAGCTTATCGAGTTGAACCACCCATACAAAGCTATATAGCTGATACAAGGCAGGACCAGGGTTTTAATCCAAGTTTTTCTTCCATACTGTAATACAGCACTTACTATATAGAAAAATGACTGAATAAATTGCACTTACTATTTTAGCCAAATTCATGGGTAAAACCTCAGACATGGTCTCTTATTCTTATATAGCAATATCTATCTTTCATGATATTAATACATGACAAAGAAAATCCCTTGTGTTCCTCTCATGAGTCTGGAAAATGAAACGTTAGCACAGATAACAATAATTAGCTATTCTTGTTTGTGGTTCCAATAATTTAGGAGCTACTACTCAGAACAAGAGGCCCTCTGATTCAAATATAAAAATGATTCAAATACAAGAGTATTCTAGTCACAAACACAAAGATCTAAAATCCCACTTATGCCGTTTCTGTATAGTAAGAAGAGAAGATGAATCTTAAAGAGACAGGACCACCATAAGGACAAAGGGCAGGTGCACTCCCAAGGTCTTAACTCTGACCTATTACCCACCAGAAGTATGGTATGAATGGCCCTCCTCAGTCCCCCAGCAATCCTATCCACTAGACACCAGGTGCATCACAAAAGCCAGGAGTCTTTACCATGATGTCTCCAAGAATAAACTAGGCGAGAGAGTAAGGATATTGGGGATTACCTTAACCTGTGGCTCATGAAAAGTGTGGAATGATTTTCTTCCACCCAAGTGCTCTCTCAACAGCCCAGCCTTGTCCCAGGCCAGGATGTCAGTGTGGGATGGTGGCCCCCATAGTGGAACACTGCAGTCCCTGGATAACTCACTATTCATTCTTCAAGGCCAGGATGATTGCACAATGCCCACCACCAGTAGAAAGATTTTTTAAAAATTTATATATATATATATATATTTAGATGTTGATAGACCTCTATTTTATTCATTTATTTGTATGTGGTGCTGAGAATTGAACCCAATGCTTCACACATGCTAGGCAAGTGCTCTACCACTGAGCCACAACCCCAACCCCAGATTTTTTTTTAAAGCAAGCAAACAGGAATTTTATTAAAAATAAAGGGGAAAGAAAGACCCAAAACTCTGGGCACAGCGTACCCGGGAGGGGCAAGAGTGTCCACCCCCTTTACTTATGAGGGACCAGCCTGATTCTCCTCTTCTTCTCGAGGGGAACCCCACTGCCCGCTGTGGGCTCCCATTAAGGCCTTGCCCGTGTGTTTTCCCTCACTGACAGGCAAACCGTCAAGTCAGGAGTTCCCATCTCCTGGACCATTAAGAGTGGCCAAGGGATCAGCAAACCGCTGCACCAGCCTGGGGTTGCAGATAAAACACAGGACACCAACATTCTAACTCAACGGACTGTACTGAATTTCAGTTTTCTCAATCTGGCCCACTGGTTTTTTTTGTGTGTGTGTGAATAAAACTTTATTGAACACACACACACACACACACACACACACACACACACACATACACACACACACACACACACACACGAGTGGCGGACATCCCAGAGACGTAGATGAATACAGTTCAGGTGAAGGGGAGTCTCTGTTTAGTCTGAGGAGCAATCAGGACATTTTGTCTCATAGTCTCTCATACCAGATAGGGTGAAGGTATTTTAGGAGCATCTTCTGTCCTATTGAACACAGCTGTGGGTTCCCATCAGTAATAAACACAAGGGATTCAGGTTGTTCTTTTGTTTTGGAACCTTATTTTGCTAGTCAGTTTCCATAGGAGCAAACTTGAGGGCATATATGATAGGGCTCTTTAATCTCCCTCCCTTCTCTTCCACGCCCCTTTCTTCCCATCCCTCCCTCCCTCCCTCCCGCTTCTCTTCTGCCTCCCTCCTTCCCACCCCTCCCTTCTCTTCCACTTTCCTTCCCCACTTCTTCCCTTCCTCCATCCCTCCCTCCCCCCTTCCCTTCTTTTCTTTCATCCTTCCTTCCAAGGACTCAGCTTCTCCGCAGTCCTTTCTCAAAGGAGAGGAAATTGGTTCCATTCCCGGGGACTGATTTCCTCACTAGTCATCTTTGGAAGTGAGTCCCTTGTCAATAGATGTAGAGGGTTGAGTTAATTATGGCAAATTTATCATATTGGTCTTATGCAGAGTCCTGCTATTGTTTTACTTAACTGATTTATTGACTTTTATGGTCATTATCAACCTTCATGCACCTTCCACGGACACCTCTCCTGATGTTTTAACGTGTATGCTCTATTAGGTGTATTGGCGCAAACTTTTGCCAAGTCAACTTTGTTGAGATGTGATTTATATAAAATAAAATGCACCCCTTTTAAGTGTGCAAATGTCAATGGGCTTTGGCTCCTGAGTGCAGAGCACTCTGATCATTGTGGAACTGTCTTTGCACCCATCTCAGCCAATGCCCACCTCCTCCCACCAACCCCAGGCCACCTCTGTTAAGGTTTTGTCACTGTGGATTAGAATTGTGTTTATAAAGGTTCATACATGTGGACTCAGTCTGTATGTTCTCTTCTGGGCTGGCTTTTTTCACTCAGTTTAATGCTTTTAGATCATCTATATTGTGTGAAACAATGCTTAATTCCTGGTTGCTGGTGATTATTTATTGCATGGATACACCTTGATCTACTTGCTTACTAGCCGACGGATAGTTAGCTTGTTCTCTTACGAAGAATACAGTCGCAATGGGAACTCAAGGTTTGGTGTAGACAGAGGTCTTCGTTTCTCTTTGATAAATGCATGGCAGCAGAATTTCTGGGTTGTATGGTAGGCATATGTGTGACCTTATACCAAACCGTCAAGCTGTTTTCCCACGTGGTCACACCCTGGCGATCGGCAGTAGTTGCTAATGTCCATCCGTGTTTGTGTGCATCTGATTCCCCAGCGTGTTGTGGCTGCAGTTATGCAGTTCTCCACGGTGTGTGCATGCAACACATTTTTTTTTGTAGTATTGGGGATTGAACCCAGGGGTGCCCTTTATTATTTTTGAGACGAGGTCTCACTAAGTTTCCCAGGCTGTCCTTGAACTTGTGATTCTCCTGCCGCAGCCTCCTGAGTCAGTGGGATCAAAGGTGTGTGCTACCTCGCCTGACTGCACCCATCACATTTACCTTCCAATTCTCAGATGGAATCTAGGTCATCTTTAATGCCCTGACACTATAAACCTTGCTTTAACAGATATTAAAAAAATATATACACATATATATTGGGGATTTTGGATTCACTTGAACCACTGAGCTACATCCCTAGCCCTTCTTGTTTTTCATTTTCAGACAGGGGTCTCACTAACTTGCCCATGCTGACCTTGAACTTGTGATCCTCCTGTCTCCATCTCCCAAGGTGCTGGGATGACAGGTGTGCCCCACAGTGCCCACAGACATCTATGAGATGTACAAATGGACAACAGTTCTCTTATGGACACATGGGGATTTCTTTGGCATATATACTTGAAGGGGAACTTTGGATCAGGAAAAATTGCTTATCTAAATTGGACCAAAGTCATTAGATTCTTCCCTAGGAGGCTGCCTCCCGCTCAGAGGAAGATCCTGGTGTTGTGGGGTCTGGCACAATCACCATGTTTAGGTTCTTTTTCTAAAGAAGAATACAAAGGTAGGAACAAAAGTGAATGAGTGTGTTCAGAATAAAATGTGAAATCACAATGAATTACCGGGGTTTCCTTAGATAATCTCCCTAAAATGCTTACTTGTGAAAGGCTCCTGGCTGCCCTCTGGCTTCCTCTCCCTACTTAGAACATTCTGGAACTCCTGGCACTCACAGGGCTCCCAGGGACTGAGGAGCCCTGAACCCTCATGAGATTCACAGTCCATGCATCCCTGATCTACCCTCCACCGGCATGTCTGAATAATCTCAGAATAATGCGGATTTAATGTTATTCCCAAATTTTGACAGTTTTCACAATTCTAAAGTGTGCCTGTCTAGATCCATCCTGACACCTGAATTTGTATGATTCCTGAGTTAAGAATGGTTTTTACTAAAAATAATAATATTTAGTGATGTGGATAAGTGATAGGAAATTCAAATTTCATAGTCTATTAATCAGGTTTTATTGGAATAAATGCACACCCATTTGCTTCCACGCTGTCTGTAGCTGCCTTTGTGCTACCACTGTGGAGTTGGTAACCGTGAAAGACTGTGTGGCCTGCATACCCTAAAGTATACGTCATCCAGCCTTTACAGAAAAGTCTGATGACCTTCGTTCTACAGCATTAATTTTTCTTGGAGACAAAAGTCTTACTCCATGTCAGGAAGAAGATATTTCTCTTGGTGGCATGTCTTTGAAATGATAGACATTGCCGTTATTTTGCAAAAGGCACTTGACTTTTCCGATCGACCTGCCAGGCTTAGGTAGTAGTTAGCCGTTACCGTGTAACATTACATTTCATCCCAAACTCAGAGGCTTAAAATAGTGATGATGCTTTGCTGTCACTGTGTGTCAGCAGGTTGCTGGGGTTTGGCTGGCTTGCTCTGTGAGGCTGGCGTGGCCGGGGCAGCTCTCTCCCTCGCTGTCAGTCTGTGGGTCACTGGAGCTGGCTCTACTCATGCATCTCTGGTCCTCTTCAGGCACAGGCTTCTCATGGTGACCGCAGAGACACAGTAGGGCAAGTGAGAACACCCATCACTTCTTAGAGTCTGGGTCACCTCGGCCCTCTGATGGGTAAAGCAGGTCATATGCAAAGGCAGTGAAATACATTCCTCCCGACGTGCGGATTCAAGTACAGGTGAAGAGCTGGGGTCAATAACGCTGGGTTTAGAAATACTGCCGTCGTGTTGGTTTTCTTTGCCCTCAGGGAGGATGCTCCTTGCTCCTAAGAAACATGCGCTGTTAAAGGCAAAGGCTGTGGCTGTCCTGTTCATTGCCTTGTTGTGAATGCTGAGGGTCTCGTTTCCAGTAGGATAGCCCCAGAGCTACCGAGGTACTTTCCTCTGCTTCTGCCCTTCCTTTTATATCCTTACAATGAGCCACCAGCATATGGGACATTGAAAGATGTCCTTTTTATGAAAAGAACCCAAGGTACCCAGAGGTCTCACTCCTTTTCAGTCTGACTTGGTGTTTTCCTCTTCATTAATCAGAACTAAATTAAAAATAAAAACATGTGCGCCCTTCTCTTCTTCTAAGTTGTATCTTAAAACTCTTCAGAGGCAAAGCTGCCCTCTCGGTAACCCCCCTGCCCTCCCTCCTGGCCTGCTCAACCGGTGGGATGGATCACTTGCTCGGCTGTCTGATCTCTAATGACTGTTCCTCTTTTGGTTCACTGATCATGGATCTGCCCTGCTCTTCAGGGCAATAAATACCAGCCTGGCCCGCCCAGAATGGAGCCTTCTGCCTGCTCTGCCGGCCTGGAAGCTTCTAGCCCTTCTCCAGCTCTTGCCGTTCATGCAGCTCCTTTTCCTGTTTTTGACTGTTATGGTGCTCCTGGCCCAGGGCACCCGAGGTAACTCTCGAGCGTGTGTGTTAGGGGACCTGATGCGTGTTCAGGGGACCTCGGGGATTCTGAGAGCTGAGACTGGGAGAATGGTCTGGCAGGCTCCGTGGAGGCTGCTGGACAGTCTCTTTAGTCAAGGGGAGTTTTAGTTCTTTGGCACCAAAAGATCTTTCCAGCTCCCATTATTTGACCCCTCTGACCACCTCTCTGATTGGTTCTGAATAAGTTGAACTTGATGACCCAGGGATATGATGGGGGGTGGTAAAGAGAGAGACTTGGGTCTGGAGTATAGAGAATGTGGTGGCTTCCCCAAAACATTCCCTAAGAGGATTTGAAATTTGATTTCCTGTTGTCTCCACGAAAATGAGTCCTAAATTTCTAAGTGTTTGAAGATTCCGATTCTACTTTTTCACTCGGGTCCCAATATCTGGGCTACTTCAGGTTGTTGATTTCTCAGGGAAGTGGTTTTCAATTCCCTTGACTGGTTGAGGCCAGTGAGAAGCCCCAGGATGTTGTAGAGAAGACAGTGTGAAATTCTTGGAAGTTTTATGGATGTCAGAGAGGACTTACAGTTGTTCCAAAGGGTTTATGTCAGACTCCTGTTCCTTTCCATTAGCATGGCCAGTGGTGGTACCAAAGGGCAAAGGGTGAACGTGGCTACTTGATATTAGGTACCTGGGCACCTTATAATATGGAGGAGATAAAACCCTGGAGAAAGGGGTTCCCCTTGCCTCTCTCAAGGGAGCTGTCCAAGGAGGGGAAGCTGCCTAGTAGATTCCATGTCACTGAGAGCTTGGAGAAGACAGAGTGGAGAAGGGAGGGACAGGGGTCTGTAATCTCACTTAAACTTCGGGATATCCCGTGTGGGCTTCTTCCCCAAAGACCTCTTTTCGCTCCTGGGATTTAGCCTCTCCTTTTTCCAGCCCTTTGCTTCCTTCCAGGACTAACTCTGCTCCCTTTTTCCCTTCTGCTTTCAGTCACCAAGTGCTGGAATACACGAGGCAGGTGCAGAATGACCTGTAAAGAGAAGGAAGTATTCTATATATTGTGCAAATATGAGGGGAAGTGCTGTGTGGAACCCAAGTACGTACACTTCAAACCCAAGGCCCCGAATGCTTACTTGGAAACCTTGAGTTGACTTCTGCAGACTGACTGCCTCTTCCCACCTTGAGTCTCAATATCACTGGAAATCACAGTTCTAGTAAATCACTCCTGGCTGTTCACTCTTTCTGTCTGACAGTTCCATCCAGTTAAACTTGGAAACAAATAAAGAAGGAAAAATGTATGTGTGGGTTAGAGAGAACAGATGAACCAGCCGGTGGTAACAGTCTCATCCTTTGGCAATGTCCCTAACCTGCCAGCCCCTTGTTGGTCCAGAGGACATTAATAAGGAATGTTTATCATACTCATTTAGTTCTTTTTTTCTTCTAGATTAAAACTCATAGAACCTTCTACCACAATGAACCTGTTCCAGGTTTGGTTGTCCAATATGATAGCTCCTAGCTGCAGGTGGCTACTGAGCACTTGAACCATGGTAGTGTGGTTGGGGAGCTGAATTTTGACGTAGTTAGTGACATAGCTGAAAAGACTAGAGATTCAGGCTGAGGCAGGCTGTAGGCCCCAGGTCCTGGGTATTCTAGGGGAGTCAAAGAGGCAAGCAAGAATCCTTGGTGAACACAAGAACTAATTCTTAGCCCACATCTTCTCTCTGCTTTCACATCAACGGCTTCACTCTTCTCCTGGTCATAATGCAACTTGACTCTCCAGGGACTCCAGGATCACACCTCTTATCCCCTGGAGGGTCATCCTCACCCTGGAGGGAGCTGGGACCAGGTGCTGTGGGGACCCTTGCTCCATCTTTTTTCTTTCCCTCTAGCTGGGGCCACTGGATGCTGGACTGTAGGATCGTCCTTTTCCAGGATTGATCCTGAACTGAAACAACAGAGATTTTGCCACTTTTTTGCCCTGTGATCTGGGTCATGGCCCCACATATCTCCATCCTTGATCAGACCCACCAGAAGGAGCCTGATTCTTCATGGTGGCTCAGGAAGTTCCATTCTGAGTGGCGCATCTCCTACCTGCCTCTTGTAGGAGAGCTTTATGAGCCTTAGGGTGTGGTTCAGTCACCCAACCTCTGGATGAAAAACTCCAGCTTCAGTGTCTGAGTCTCACAGAAGCTGCCAAGGAAGGAGTGTTAAATTCAGGACCAGAAGATCTGGGTTCAACTCCTCTTGTGATCACCTGTCAGCTGCGCGACCCTCGGTGAGCCATCTACTCTTGTCTGCTCTGTTTTCTCATCCCCAAGCTGGGGACCTGTTTACTCAAGGGACAGGCTGTCACGAGGATTAAAGGAGAGAGAAGATAGGAAAATGCCCAGTGTAGAGTCTAGCGTATGTTCCCTCCTCCTCCTCCTCATTCTGTTTTTTTTTTTTTTTTTTTTAACTGGAGATTGAACCCAGGGACATTTTACAACTAAACTACACCCTCCATCCTTTTTATTTTGAGACAGGGCCCTACTAAGTTGCTGAGGCTGGCTTCAAACTGGTGATCCTCCTGCCTCAGTCTCCCAACTTGTTGGGATTACAGGTGTGCACCACTGTATCCAGCTACCTGTGGTTGTGAATAGATGTAAATTGAATCTAGGATGATCTCAGTCCCCAATTTTCTCCTTTCAGGCCCCGCCTAGCATTTCTCTGCCTTTAAAACAGCCAATCACTCTTAGAACAGAGATGAGACCCCTGACCCCACACTTTCTCTCTAATTATCTCACCCTCCTGGCTCCATTTCTGCCCCACCCAGCTTGGGTACCACCATCTGGCTCGTGGGCTCTCTCACCTCTCTGCATAGTGTCAACCTCAGGTTACCAATCATGAAAGAATGACCCCCACATGCTTTCTCCATGTGTGCTCTTTAGCAGCCGATGATTCTTAGAGAACATTGTCTACCCTGCCTCACTGATTTCACTGGAGGCTCAGGGCCTTGACCCTAAAAGAGCTCCAGACACTGCCCGACCCATCTCCTGCTTTTCCTTAAGCTTCATTTCTCACTCTCTGAAATGGTTATTCCATGATTTCCCCCTCTTCCCAATCTTCTATTACTCCCCCAAGAGTATAGAAACCACCAGAAGCAAATGCATGTTCTCTTTGCTAAGTCTATGCTCCCTTGCATCTGCCTATAACACCTGTCCCACTGTTGTTTACAGAGAAGGAATGTCTATCCCTCTCCCTGTCCACCATCTCCTCTTTGTGGTCCAGGACTTCTCCTTCTATGATGCTCTTCAGTCTTCTCTTCTGTGCCAGACCTTTCAATCATACTGAAAAAAAACCAAATGCTCTACCACCCACCATCTTAAAACATCTCCCAGTTCCGTATTTCTCCCTGGACAGAGTCCCACTTCTTTGCAGTTCTTCAAAGAAAACCTTCTTAAAATGTGTTTGTTTTATCCATTTAAAATTTCCCAATCGTTTCTTCAACTCAACCAGTTGGATTGGAAGCTACCACTGGAAGTTCTTCAGTGAAGCTTCCCAGCGCTCTCCGATGTTGCCAATCCCAACAGACCCACTCATTTTCCTCCTCCTGATTCGGAGCAAGAGTTTGACTTGTGGGCCACGATCTCCTCATTGAAATGCTTTCTTCGGTTGACTTCAAAGATACTGGATCCTCCCGGTTCATCTCTGATGTGTGGCCATTGCTTTTCAGTCTTGTCTGCTGGCTTCTCCTCCCCTTCCCAAATGCTGGGATCTTTTCTTTTTTCTATCTGCTCCTTTTTACTAGATGCCTTGAATACTTTCTCTGTACCGAGCACTTTCCAAGCCGTTTCTCCCATACCAAGCTGTCCATCGCCTCTGGACTGGCATAGCTGCTCCCCCGAATGACACCTCCATTTGGTGCCTCCTAACATATCCAGAATGGAACTCCTGGAGGGGACTCTGCCTCCTCCAGCCCTGTGACAGTTTTCTTCTTCCCATCCTTGGATGGGACAGCGTGCACCCAGGTCCTCCAAACCTGGGCGCCATCCTGGATTCTGCACTCTGGCTTGCTCCGTTCGATCTGTCAGCAAGTCCCGGGGCGCCACCTTTCAAATACATCCCAGGCACCCACTTCTTTCCAACTCACTCAGGCCACTATCATCTTTGTCCAAATTCCTGTAATGGTCTCCTAGCTCACTTCTCTAATTTTCCACATGGCGTCCAAAAGACCAACCACATCCTGCCATGACTCTGTTTAACACCAGAGAATGGCTTCCTGTTTCCCTCAGGATAAAATCGAGACTCCTCACCCGGCCAGGAGTCCCTGCCCAGCCTGGCCCCATCTACCTCTCCATCCTCCTTAGATTTGGGCCACCTGGCTTCCCTTGTGTTCCTGATGTCAACCTAATCTCTCCTGCCTTGGGACCCGGCTGAGTGACACTCCTTCTGCCTAACGAGGCACTGCCCTGAATCTTGGTCTCCTTGGCTCTTCCTGTCTTCTGGGCCTCAATTTGAATGTCAATTTGAATGTCCTATCTAACAAGGTCCTTTATATCACTCTGCTGGTTTGTTTCTTAGCACTCTTCAGAGATTAGCTATCATCTTGTGTGTGTTTGTTTCTTATTGTCTGCCCAGGAAAATTAGGATTTCACGACATCAGGGTCCCCGTTGGGTTTGTTCACCATTCTGTCCTTGGCACCTGGCAGGCAGGAGGGATACAATAAATATTTGCTGCCTGTGTGAATATCTAAGCTCTAAGAATGTTCACTTCCCACCCAAACAGGGCTCTCTTGCTACTTTCTTATGCTTTCCCACAGTCTGAGACTCAAACCTAGTTTTTTAACTCACTTCATCATCTATAATTTAGCAAAAGCTCCTCTTCCCTTGATGTGGAGGAAAGGGTGGCAGAGCCTTAGTTTAGGGTCCTTCTGGAAGGAAGGGGGTCTAAGATACCAAAAGTTGCTTCTTGAGATTAAAAAATGGGGGGATTTACAAAATCTGGACTCAAATGACCCTCATAAATATCTAGCGTAAAACAGGACAATAAGTAATCTGCTGTCCTGCTTGTGGTTAGGTACGTGGGAGCTGGGAAGGGTTATTTTGAATCTGGGAGGTATTTACTCCAGAACTTCTTTCTGATGAGCACTCAGATCCAGAAGAAAGGACTTTACCCAATCTGGGCATTGAGGGGTCTGGGTACATTGCAGGGGCGGGTGGGGTGGGGGAGATGGGTGGGAAGGTGAGGTGGGAAATAGCATTTGTATCCAATCGGGCTCATCCCCATTCTGGTTACATTTATATTGAGACAATGTTCTGCATTTTGAGTCAACAAAGCTTTGTCTGTCCTTGGGAGACATTCAAGAATTTATGGCAAGGGCTGGGGAGATAGCTCAGTCGGTAGAGTGCTTGCCTTGCGAGCACAAGGCCCTGGGTTTGATCCCCAGCACCCCAAAACAAAACAAAACAAAAAAAACCAAACAAACAAAAAAAAAGGAATTTATGGCAGCCGGCTGTGGTGGAACACACCTGTAATCCCAGTGGCTCTGGAGGCTGAGGCAGGAGGATCTCAGGTTTGAAAGCAACCTCAGCAAAAGTGAGGCCCTAAGTAACTCAGTGACACAAATAAGTACAAAAAATAGGGCTGGGGTTGGGACTCAGTGGCTGAATGCCCCTGAGTTCAATTCCTGGCACTGTTCGCCCCTCAAAAAAAGAATTTACGGTAGCCTGCACTGTCTTGATGCCTGAGACTTTCAATGCTTTCCTCCTGTTTTCTCACCTCAGCCACTGAGGCCCCTTGACTCTTCCTCAGCCACATTTTTGTGCAAGCCTTGCTGTTTTGGGGGCTGCTCTCTGACCCTCACTCGCATCCTCTCTCCTCATTTCTGGGACTCCAGCCCCGAGTTTTGCTGCTGTTCCTTTAATCTCCCCGCCAGGTGGTCCCTCTTCCTAGCCCTCATCTCACGAGGGTTCCTTTTGGAATTCAGCAACATTCCTGCCACACTTTGAAGATGAAAACAGCTTGAATTTTTTATTGCTTGTGATATTAGAGTTCACGGGGGACCAACCTAAGCAGAAAGGGCATTTCTTAGAAGGATATCGGGTAGCTCATAGAAGTGACTGGAAGTCTAGGAGATCGGAAGAGCCCAGGGAGAGTAGGCAGCAGTGTTAGCCTGACGAGGTCCTGCGCAAGCATTGCCACCTTGGCCCTGGATGCGGGCTTCCCCCTGGGCTCTCGTGTCACCACTGTGAGTATTTCCCAGCTTCCCTGTGGTTTTGGTTTTGCTCTTTGAGATTCAGTCCTTTGCTGGATGACGCTGTCGGCTGAGCCGGGGTCACACACTTGTTTGCTAACCGTCCCCAGAGAGTATTCACCTTTAAAGTTCCCTGTGGTGGAAGGTCAGCCCTCTCTGCATCAAGACCCAAAGAAGAGAGTAACTCCTAGGTGGAAAGAGGCGAGTGTCCACAGACGCAGCCAACGGCCACCAGCGGGATGTGGCCCAGAGCCCTTGCCCTCGCCTGGGGTGTTCTCCCTCCCACTTGGACCTGTCTGGTTGCCAGGGCTAGGACTAGGGCGAGGAGCGGGGTGCCCGGGGTGCCACACATGAAGAGGCACTCAGTCTCAGGGTGGTGCAAACGTGTCCTTAAATGTCACTTCTCAGCTACCTGTCTCACCTCCCCTGAATCCCGACCCTGCCAGCTGTGTCCTGCACTTCGTGGCAGCACCCAGCCCACCTGGACTTAATATGTGCCCAGGAGGGTGCTGTGGTGGGCACCTGTAGGTCCAGGTCCTCAGAGGCTGAGGCGTGAGGATCGCCGGAGCCCAGGAGTTGGAGACCAGTCTGGGGAACATAGATTCCATCTCAAACAAACAAAATGGCAAATGTGTTCAGCATCTGTCTTCATGACAATTCCCACGAAGATGACTGATTTACTTTCTATATCCGGAATAGCATCTTGGTGCAAATATTGTTTATGTTTTTTTTTTTTTTGTGGTGCTGGGGATTTGAACTCAGAGCCTTGTGCTTGCGAGGCAAGCACTCTACCAACTGAGCTATAGCCCCGGCCTGCAAATATTGTTGAGTAATTGTCTTAACAAGATATAAATCTGACTTAAAATAGACAGCAAAATTGATCTCACAAAAGACTCCTTTTAGGTATATATTCCCATTGGATTAGTCTAAGTGTTGGATATGCGATAACTGTAGGATTGGTATTAGAATACATATTGAAATCAAAGGACAAGGCAGCAGGGGTGGGTGGTGGTCTCATCTGCTGCTGCGAGGGTCACAGGTCAGCACTTCCATCCTTAATGAGGAGGGTGGAGGGCACCCTCTTGGGAATCAGTTGATGTCACCTTAACCGTCTGGTGGTCTTAAGAGCAAGATAGGATACCTTAATAAGGTCAGCTACACAGGGTATTTAGCTTATTTTTTAAACAAAAATTGTGGGAAGGTGATGTATCAAGAATTTAATGCCATAATTCATTGCCTGATACTTTTTTTTTTCTTCCATTTTACTTGAGTAGGCATCAGCCAAAAAAGAGTGAAAAGATAAGATTTGTCTGTCCTGTTTTTGGAAGGGAAACCAGGACTTTCCTTTCTGAATCTGGGCCTTCCTTTTCTGCTGCAGAATTCAAAGCAGGTGCAGACATGTTCGGGAGCTTTCCTGCAGCCAACCCCGGCCTGCTATCCAGTTTTTGCTAAGGGAAACCTAGGAACAAGGAGGCTATTTAGACTTGATTGTCTCAGGAGAAGGAGGAATTTTTTTTTTTTTTTTTTTAAGGACAAAAGAGGGAAGGGTCGTGGTATCTGGGGCATTGCGTCTCCTTGGAATGGGAGAGGAGATGGGGTTTGGTTCCAAGGGTGTTTGATAAAGCACCCCAAGGGGGCAAGTATTTGGATGGGGTAACCTGGAAGGTAACCACTGTGGGGAGGAGAAGCAGCCAAGGCCTGGATGGGGTCAGCCATGGTGAAGAGCGATTCTCTAGCTGTTCAGAACTGCATAATGAACAGCCAACAGGATCCAGCAGTCACATCCTGATCGTACGAATAAAGGGAAATAAAGATCATCGTTACCAGAAAGGACCCGGTTCTTCCTCATTTCCTAGGAACATGAGGTCCTGTGGGATCAGACTTGAGATCCCAAAATAAAGGACATCGGCCATCTCACCAACTCTGCGAGAGGTGTCTCAGAGCTGGACTTTAAACAAATAAATGCAGCATTTCCTGAGATTTGGTGTGGTGGTTACTTCTCATGTTTCTCTTTATATTTTAAAGAATCGTAGAGAAAATATTCTCCAGTGGCCTCTTTTTCTTTCATGGGGCATGCTTGGAACAGGCCACATGGGGACATGCTGGTGCCGAGGGTTTGTCCAGAGTCCAACCCCTCAGCAGTGCCCTGGCCCCACCTTCAGGCTACGTGGGCCTCATGTTTTCTTCCCCCAAGTCTCAGGCCCCACCTGGGAAGCGAGGAGGTGATGGGTACACAGAAGTCCACAGGACGCTAGGATTTTAGTTATTCCTTTTACCTTCTTGTCATATTCTTAACCTGATAGGTTAGTGGGAGAAGTCCATGAAATAAGGTCGAGGCACAGCCTCCCCGGGAGCCTCCCTGGGAGCAGGCTAGCTGGTGTCCCCACCGCTCCCCACGGGCTGTAGGCTGGGGAGGCTTTGCAACAGCTAAAAAAGGCAGCTGCACAGATCTGAGGGCGTGGGCCGTGCCTGGTCTTCAGAACTGGCCGGAGCAGGCTGTGCCAGCGTGGGGGACTTTAAAAAGCCGGAGGCTGCAGTCTGTCCTCATCTTGGCGGGTCCCAGAGACACTGTGCAGCAAGGACGGACGAGTTGGCTCTCTGACCAAAGCTGGCTTCCTTCCCCATCTCGTGGCCCCTGCTCCCCACACCCTGTTGGGCCACTTCCCTTAGCCTTGGCCCAGATCTCCCAGCTCAACAGGGGAATCATGTTCCAGGGTCACGGGTGCAGAGGCCTGCGGGCGGTGGTGGGGGTGGACAGGGCTCTTGGCTGCACATTGGAAGATCTGGGAGCAGAGACGTGCGCATATAGGTACTAAAACACAGAAGCACACGCTCACGCCAGTTATGGGCGAATACACACTGCACGGAAGGACGAATAGGTGTGCACGTGTGCATTCATATACTCACATAGACAACACACACACACACAAAATGCACAAATCTGAGCATACACACCAGTGCACAAACTCACATATACATGCACAAGGACATATGAACAAAATTTAAACGTAAACCGACACCCAAACAAAACCGCTCCACAACAAATCAGCTTTTTTTGGTTTCTCCGTATGTCAATCAAGTTCATTTTTTGAAATTGTCACAGTGCTCTCTGTGCAGACCCGTGTGAACACTGAGGGCTTAAGAAATATTAAAGAGTTGTGGTCAGGAATGCCTGGAATCTCCAGGCCGGGGACTTCTGATCTAGTATAATAACAGCAGACAGAGGAGTTGTACCTCATTTGTGTACACTGCATCAAAATGCAGTCTGTAAAAATACAAAAATTAAAATAAATAGATCAATAAGTAAAAATAACAGCAGACACTGTATTATAGGTTTCAGTATCATGTATGTAATATAAAGCTGATACTCCGCCTCCCACCACCTGTCAATCTGTGCTCTGTCTGCCTCTTAGGTTATAGGAATTTCCGGCTTATGCTGCGGCCATTTTCCTGCTTCCCACGCTATGTCCTAACATGCTAAATAGCTATTGGTTCATCAGTTAGCTTGCAAGTATTCTCCGCTACTGGTTCCTTCCAGCCCGGGAGATTCCAATATCTGGGAGAAGCGCACACACCATCTTTCTCTTTTTTCCTTTCTTTTCACCCTGAGCAGACATGTTAGCCGACGGCATAATAAAGTCTCTTGCTGTGAGACCTCTGTCTGCGGTGCATTTTTCTGGGAGCTACTGGCCAGACGCAACTGAGATGATCGAGGGGGCGGCAGTTCAGCGGGATTGCACAGTGGCGGCTAGAATCGCCCCAGGTCCCAAGCTGCCTTACAATGTATTCCAAGGACTTTATGGACTTTCACTCGTTTAATCCTCACATCAACTTTTCCAAGTATTGTTACTCCCATTTTATAACTATAAAAAGTTTCAGAGAGGAGAAGTAACTTTTATAAGGTAACACAGCTGGAGGTTAACTTGAGAATATGGGCTTGTAGTCACTTTTCATGGTGTCTCAATCCATACTGAGTCCTGATGTGATACGTCCTGAGCGGAATGATATGTTGAGGGACACACAGTAAGTTGCTTAGTCTTGGACTAAATCAAACACCTGTCACGTTCATCACATTGTTGGATGGCGTCTCTCCCGGTCTCCCTCATTCTGGTCGGCTCCCCTGTGCACCAGACACGTCCTCACCCTTACCTTTAGTGACCTCCAACACCAAGCCAGTGCTGGAAGAACACTCTGGAATAAGCTTGCTCCTGTGAAACGCTACAGAACATGCCTATGTGCTGAAGTTAAAGGGGTTGCTTTAGATTTTCTGACTTTGTTTTGGTCCCTGCCCTGCTGGTGGCCCGTGCTGGTGCTCAGGCTCCTCCTGGGGCCTAGGGCCCTGCTCACAGGTCGCAACCTGGCAGCTCGGGTCATCGGGTCAGGTGCCCCTCCCCCCAGCCCCCGCCCCACAGAGGAAGCACTGCGCTTTCCCTGAGGGGGAACAGGCCCCACCTCTCGGGGTTTCCACTCCTCCTCCGTCACCCCAAACGCAGGAGTTGTAACTACGATGTATCGACTGCTCCCGGACAGCACTGCCTTCGACGCCCAGTGGACACTTTTGATCATTCAAGGTCACCTCCTCAAACGGGCTTCACAACTTGCTCACGGTCACAGCATCTGATTACCACTGAGGGACATCCACAGTCCTTTTTATGATTTTGCTGTGAGACGGGGCCTCCTTCCAACTGGCTAGCCTCAAACTTTCGATCCTCTGACTTCAGCCTCCTGAGCCTCCGGGATTACAGGTGTGGGCCACCACGTCGGGCTGCATTAGGACTTTTAGCCAAGGAAATCCTTCGGCTGTTTGACAGTTCAGCGAATTCTCCTACCAGGCTCAGCACACGGGTGGGGGACAGGGAGGCGGGAAGCAGAGCAGAGCGCAAACTCACCAGCTTGGCCAGTCCGTGGGGGCGCCGCTGGTGCCCGGTGACTCTGCTTGGGACCCTGAACTCAGTGCCTGTCTCCCGGCTTCCCTACGCCCCGGACACTGGCACCACGGTGGGCGCCTCTGCTAAGACAAACCCTCCACTGTCCCCTTCCTGGGATCACGGAATTCCGTTTTCGACTCCACACCCTTTTTTCGGACCTTCAAATCCTCCATCAACAGACCCCTCACTGGTGTTTTCAATATCCAATATCTCCAGAGGTTTATATTTATACTGTGGTGTATTTTCCTCGGCCTAGAAATTACTTACAAGCTATATATATATATATATGTTTTTTTAAAATTTTATTTGTACCAGGGATTGAACTCCAGGCCACTCAACCACTGAGCCACATCCCCAGCCCTGTTTTGTATTTTATTTAGAGATTTAGAGACCGGGTCTCACTGAGTTGCTTAGGGTCTCGCTTTTTCTGAGGCTGGCTTTGATCTCCTGATCCTCCTGCCTCAGCCTCCAGAGCTGCTGGGATTACAGGTGTGTGTCACCTTGCCCAGCCCCATATATTTCTAAACCCACTTCCTCAGGACCTGCTGCTAGGCACCTTGGAGAGTGCTCTGATTTGGAGTCCTGACCATGGGTGTGGCCTGGCTCTCACATCATCTCTCAAAGCCACCGCTTCCTCCCTTGTCACATGAACCTCCTTGTGAGGAACAGCCCTGGAAGAGGAAGCGGAGTTGATGATATTCTAAATATTGGTTCCCGTAGCCCTGGGGTGGGTCATCAGTGGGCACAAGGGATATTTGGGGGTGATGGAAATGTTCTAAAGGTAGACTGTTGAGTTGGGGGTACCATTCTGTCGATTTACCAAAAATAATTGAATTGTACATTTAATGAGCCTATTTTGATATATAAATCATATTTCACTAAAAAGGTTACAAAGAAATTAAGGCTACCCACCATGACTTCTCTGATCTCTCCCTGACCTCAATGCTGCAGAAACTTCTCAAATCCTTCTAAGCAAGAATCGGTAGAGGCTTCTTTCCAATGGACCTCCTCTCTTAGCTGGATCCCAGTAGAAAAGTCATAATCAAAAGCATTACATTTGGGCTGGATGCAGTGGCTCACGCCTGTAATCCCAGCAGCTCAGGAGGCTGAGGCAGGAGGATGGCAAGTTCAAAGCCAGCCTCAGAAAAAGCGAGACCCTCAGCAACTCAGTGAAATCCTGTCTCTAAATAAAATACAAGAAAGGGCTGGGGATGTGGCTCAGTGGTCGAGAGCCCCTGAGTTCAATCCCCAGTACGAAAAAAAAAAAAAAAAAAAGGATTACATTGGAGCCAGCTTGACCTGGGTTCAGATCCTGGGTTTCCCCCTGTTATCACCTGGGCCAAATATTTGCCCTTTTGAATTTGTCTTCCTGCCAGTGCAGTGGAGAAAAATCTTTCTGGCTATTAAGAGGAGGAAATGAGAACAATAGGGATTAAACACCTGTCACCAAACCCAGCAGAGGGTCAGGCCCATCAGCTGGGACCAGCGGCTTCTTCCACAGCTTGGCGGGAGGCTCTGGGGCGGGGAGGTTCCAGCTGACAGTGAGGACTTTCTTCTCTCGCATCCTTTACGTTTGCTCTCTCTCTCAGGCCTTGTCATTTGGTCCCGAGGACTTGAAATAGCCTCCTGGTTCATCTTCCCTCCCTTGCTCTGCCCTGGCAATTCTCTTCAGTGTGGGTGTCAGATTTTTATAAATGTATCACTGATCTGTTCATGCCACCGTGGTCCTCTCTAAAAACACCCTACAGCTCCCCATCGCTGCGGGATGGGCCCCTGTGGCCCGAGCCTGGCTCCAAGTCCCCGCGTGAGGATCTGGCTGGAGGAGCTCACCTCCTCCGATGTCTCCCCTCGGTCTCAAACCTTCACAGCCGCAGCTGCTTACTGACCATTTCTTCCAGCCTTTTCTATGGAAATCTGCTTTCTATTTTCTGTTTTGCATCCTACCTAGAAATCCCCTGAGCAGGTCTTTACACCCAACAAAGTCTCGATTTTGTCACATGGGTTGGGGGTGCACCATGTCCACTTCTCGGGACTGCCTGGAGATAATTCTGATGGCCGGCGATGATGATGAAATAAGGAGAATTCAAAACGAGAATGAGAACAGCTGATAATGATTCAGCCCCTGTTAGGTGTCGGGCTCTTGGCTAAGCAGTTGACAGAAATTACCCCATTTCATTAAGTTAGGCTCAGTTGTGATTTGTTTTTAATTATAGGAGGATCATAACATTGAACTTCCTCAAGACCTATGGGTATCAAGAGTAAGGGCCAAACCTCCCATCTAAATCTGTGCTAAACCCAAATTGGTTCTCCCAGCCTAGCGCGCAGGAGGTATTGAACAAATTCCCTTCTTTCCTTGTCCACCTGGAGTTCTGTCCAAGGCATATCCCTTATCCAGTGTCTCCAGCATCTCGGCTGGATGGACACAGTCCCCATGGCCTTTCTCTGTGTTTTTGCTGTGCTGGGGATGGAACCCAGGGTCTCCGGTGTGCTGGGCAAACGCTCTACCATTGTGCCCCCAGCCGGGTCCCATGTGTCCTCTTTATATCACTTTTACTCAGTCCAACTTATTTATTGCCTATAATTATGTACTAAAACGATTGCCATCTAGTATCTATTATTTACAAATAGTTGTTATGTAATTAAATCTTGTTTTATATCTCATGTCAGGTATGTCAGAGACTGCTCTCTTTCCCTGGATGTCGGTCCTTCCTGTCTCCATCAGGCAGCCCCTGAATCTTAGCTAGCCGTCACTGTCCAGAATAAAGAAAACATGTCCAGCAGCCAGGTTTGCTGTGAGTGAGCTCTGGCCCCTGGATTGGCATGGAAATAAGGTGCGGCACTTCCGAATGATGTCTCTACAGGAAAAGCAGCTGCCCTGTGCTTCCCTCTCTCCCACCTTCCTGATGGCTGGAATAGGGACTTGATGGGAGGAACTGAATAGCCCCTGGGTCATCAGATGAAGCTACCTGTTGAAGATGGACCATCAAGTCAAAAGGAACCTAGCTCCCTGCTGGACTGTGAAGCTGCCACAATTAAGTGCACACACAGACTTATACATAAAAGAGAAATCAATGGACATATTTTGGAATTATTGTTTGGGAGCAATAACTGTTAAGACGGCTGGATTAATACCTTACTGCACCAGGTGATGTTATGCATACTAGGGTTATAAGCTATATTCGTCCATTTTCTGTTGCTATAACAAAAACACCCAAGGCCGGGTACTTTATAAAGTAAAAAGGTTGATTTATCTTACAGTGTTAGAGGTGGAAGTTCTAAGATCAGGCAGCTCCCTATGTTCCACCTTTGGTGAGGGCCTCACGGTTGAGGGTACTTCAATGGTAGAGCGCATGTGGAAGGGATCACATGGCAATGTGAGAGGCCAGAGAGATTCAGGGGTCAAGCTCACTCTTTTTAAAACAATTCACTTTCTTGGGAACTAACTTGGGTCCCTAGAGACCCCTTCTAAGGGTGATGATACCTCATGGCCTAATTACCTTGCACTAGGCTCTACCTCTTAAATACCCTGCCGCATCTCAACATAGCCACACTGGGCACTGATCTTCCAGCACAGAAAACTTTGGGGAGCTCACTCAAATCACATCCAAACCATCTCACAAGCTAGGTTCTGATTCTAATGAGAGAAACAAAGATTAATGATGTAAGGTAAATACTCTCCCAGGCAAATCCGTGAAGCTCACAAACAAGCCATCACGATCCAGAGCAACATGGGAGTACGGTCATCTAGGGGGAAAGTCTCTCCAAGAGGGTGACATTTGAGATGAGATCGACTGACTAGCAGGAGCCATCGGTGGGAAGTTCAGAAGGAAGAACTTTATAGGGACAACAAATGACAAATTCATTCCCTTGAACTGGGAGTGAGATCGCCAAGTTCAAGATTCAGAAGGATGTGGACACTTGTATCTTTTTGCTAGAAAGCTGAGCGAGTCATTTTTCAAATGATGTGTATTCGCGTATCAATGAGTTAAGGAATTCCTCCGTGGGGCTTGAACGGCCAGGTGGTTTCAGTTCCCTGCCCGCCTGCCGCTCCTGGCACTGGTGCTGGCCCCTTGCCCACGCTCCCATTTGTGCTGTGTCGAGACATCTGCTACACACTGTCCTTTGGCCGGCTGACCTCGCCGTACAGATTCCCTCCTGCTCGGATTCACTGCCCACGGCCCTGACGATAAAAGGAGGCTCATCTCTGCTGCAGAGAGCTCGGTTTGTGTCCCCTGCAGCTCAGCCACCACCTTCTCCTGGGACCCGAGAACCATGAAGCTGCTTCTCCTGTTCCTTGCTGTCTTTCTGGCTGTGGAACCGGTGATGTCAGGTCAGCTGGGCTCTCTCGAGGGTCTGGGATCTTGGTCTTGGGCTTCTCCCCTTTCCCTCTCTGCTCACCGTGGGCAGTGCCGGGGCCTTTCCTCATTTTGTGGTGCTTTGGGAGGGTTTCCCAGGATCCTCTTGTGTTCACCTCTCCCCCGATTCTTTCATGCTGATTGGTGGGATGGTCCATGCTCAGAGCATCAGGGGCTTCGAGGCAGGGATGGCCCTCCGTGGGAGCTTGGGAGATGGCTTGGGCTGGAAGGACCTGGTGCAGGGCGGGGGCTTTGGAGAGGAGGCTGAGGGCTGGGTGAGTCATGCATGGTGAGGAGACCTGCGGGCTTGCAGCGACTGGGGGAATATTAGGCTGAGCTGAAGGAGGGGACCGGGGACTTCCTGACGGTCTGAGGCAAGCTGGAGAGGGAGTGGGATTTGGGCTTGAGGGAAGCTGGTGTTGGGCATCTGGCTGGGCTTGGCCTGAGGCTGGGAGTCAGTGCCCCATGGTGCACGGTGCTTGGGTTCAGCTTGGTGATGGGCATCTGCTGGGAATTCTGGTCGGTGACTTGATTACATTTGGGTGTGGCTTGCAGCTGGGGCTCAGGGGACCCCCAGCTGGGTAAGGCTGGGTGTTGACTGCATTTGAGTTTGAACTGGGTGAGTATGGGGTCAGGGGGTTGACCCTGGTTTGTGGCTGGAGCTGAGGTTTGCTGGGCTTCTGTTACGGGATCTGGCTATGGAAAAGGAGAAACTCTCCATCCCCTAGGGTCCGAGGTGGGCTCTGTCCTCTTCCCAACGTTCTCATGCTTTGCTAGGTGGGAACTTCATTAGCATCAACTGATCCCAAAGTAAGAAATAGGAAGCTAGGGGATGGGAGACAGAGGGTGGGAAGTCTGAAGAATGTTCTGCAGAAGTTTCCAGTTGGAGCAATTGCCTCGGTTCTTTCCCCTCTCAGGGTCTTAGATCTTCCCTTTCCCGGGACTGGGTCCAGTGTGACTCGCTCATCCCTCTCTCCTGCCTTCTCCCGCTCCTCCTGCTCCTCCTCCACCTCTTCTTGGGTCTCTGCTTGAACAATACTAACATCTGCTCAATGGTTGTTCCTACACCCAAGAGTGTTGGAAGCATGGACACTGCCGGTTGGTGTGCAAAGATGACGAAGATCATGTCCTACGCTGCGAAAATCGTAAACGGTGCTGTGTCCCTAGTCGCTATGTAACAATCCAGCCAATGACAATCCATGGGATCCTTGGCTGGACCACTCCTACGGTGCCCACGACAGTCCGTAAAAGGAAGAAAAACAGACAACGTGGCTAGAGATGACTTTGCTTCTTAGTTTACAGGCTTCATTAAAACTCATGAATGTGCTTCTTGTGTCTATCAATCATAAAGAGTGGTACCCTGAATGGACAGAGGCAGGGGAACTGGCAGGATGGGGTGGAAGATGGTAGAGAGAAGGCTCCGGGGCTGGGTCACAGCAGTCAGGTGATGATCACAGCTTTGAAGATGGTTCCTCATCCGGCCACCCCAGGAGGGGGTGTGGCATCAGGCATGTCCTGAGGGAATGTGGGAGAGGGCGAGAGATTTAAAGGCACCTCTGGCGTCCATCGAGTGGGAGGACCCTCAGGCTGGAAGAGTTGGTCCATCTTGGAGGTGAGCGGTGAGGAGGTAGATTGAGACCGGGTGGAGCCCAAATCCTCAGGTTTGTAGGGAAGTCAGGTAAGATGCCTTAGGAGTACCCAGCCCCGGGGGTCAGAAGGTTCCCAAGTACTAAACAACGATAAAGCATAGGAACTGACTCGTTTATATATGAATTTGTTCATTATTCAGTTTTTACAAATATTCTTTCACGCATTCATTCCCTCGCTCATTCATCTCAGGTCGGCCGCTTAACACTAGCAGACTCTGGATCTAACCCTCCCACCGGGGAAACTGAGTCATACTGGACCCAGTCCCAGGAAAGGGAAGCTCCGTCTCAGGTTTATGGTAGGAATGACATGAGAATCTGGGGAGACTGAGGCCTCCCTCATTCGAATGGGTCATTTGACCTGGGAGGGGACTAATGCATGGGAACACTTAAGAATCCTGATTGGGGTCCAGCAGACCTGGATGTCTTCCCAGACCTTGTTATCTCAAATTCTATGTCCAGGGCCTCATTTATCCACGTGGTAGTTCACCCTGACCTATGTTAGGGACCTAGACTGCTCTGACACATGGGGCGTGATATAGAGACAGACAGGAGTTCACTCTGATGCAGGAAGATAATTTGCTTTCCGTTCAATATTTCTGTTCTTAGACCCTGGAAAGAAAGACCGCCCCTCTGCTCCTGGTTCTCTGCTGGGCTTCCTCTGACTGAGCTCCTCAGGGAACTTACTGGGGCAAGAGGGATACGCCCACCCAGAGCCTGTGACTGCCCTCCCGCATTTCTGGACTCTGCTGGGGGTGCCTGTAGAACCCTGTGCCTGCTTCCAGGGGCTGCAAGGGCCTGTCCCCAAGGTACAGTCCCAGAGGGTGGGTCTACTGGCTGTGCACCCCAGGAGAGAGAAATGCCAAGACACTGTCTATGTGCAGGCCCCTGGGCGGAGTGTGGAGGTTCCTGCTGGGGCATCCATGTCCCTGTGTGTGAGGCTCTTCAGGGGGTGGGGCAGAGCTGGCAGGTGGGAGAAGGGGGGTGGACCTTGGGCTGGGTCGGCTGTCCTCACGCCTGGTTCACGCATGCAACTCTGAGAAATCCAAGAATCTAAATCCAAATCTGGCATTTCAGGTCATTACAAAGGACTAGCTCATTAAAGGGGACAGAATACTTTTCATGTCTCTTTCGTTAGCTTGATTCATAACGTCGAAGCATTCCGACGTAGGATATAGAAGCCTCCATTTGTCTTCTTACCCCAGATTTTGATTTCACCTCTGTAGGTTCTTGTTCCTTCTCCAAACTGAGTTCTGAGTGACTTTACAAACGGTCACTCTTCAGTTATGGCCTGCATCCCGTTATGGCGTAATGATCTGAATCATTGTCCCCTTCCCACCAATCCCTGGAAGGTGCACACAGGAGAGGGAAATCCCTGGGGGCGGGGCGAGGCCCGATGTGCACCTAGCGTGAAGCCCAGTGCTCAGCAAGGCTGCCTTCTGAGTGCTTCTTGATGGGTTGAAAAGATGAACAACGATTTACAAGCGAAAGCTTGACTGGATTGGATGGCAGCACAAAGGGCTGATGTCAGATTCCAGGGACTCAGTGAGGTCCTTGCTGGGCTCCAGGGAGCAGTGGACCTTGGGTCAGGTAGCTCTGACTCTGGCCAGGACTGTTCGGAGGTGGAGGAGTTCCTGGGCGTTGCTCCTTATTATTTCTTCGCTGGTTTGCTCTTGAAGCACAGAGACTTCACAGTGTGGAAGGTGGCTGGGGAGGGTCACGAGATCCCTCAGTCCTTGGGGCCTGGGATGGTCACGAGTGTAAGCTCGAGGGCGAGGGTTGGTGGTCAAAAAAAGCGGACAGAAATGGCCGAAGCAAGTTTTTGGAATTTGGCTCTTGGGCGGAATTCCCAGCCCTCCGGGGTACAGGTCAGGGTGGAGAGTTGAAGAAATTGCACGTGGCCCGGCTGCCCAGGGTCTTTATAGGCCGGAATAGGCGGGGGTCCTGCTGAGTGATAGACGGACGTAAGACTCAGTGGTGTTTATCTGTCCGTGTTTGATTGGTCGCTCTTTGGCGGGCTGCCCACTGCCTCAGTCATTCTGCTCTCTCCCACGTAGCCACTAAAGTCCCCATCTAACAACAAGATCCCTCGATCCTTGGGGCCTGGGATGGTCACAGGATCCCTAGATCCTTGGAGCCTGGCAGCAACCTGTTCACATGCGACCGTTCAGACTCCACCAAATTCATTCATCTGGAATCCTTACTTGGTCAGTAACATTTATTAAGCGCCTCCTCTGTGCTTTACACTGGGCAAACAGAGGCGACCCCCAGGAAGTGACAGAGGAAAGGGCTCAGATGTCACCATCGAGCCACAAGAAGTTTTCAGATAATAGACAACCTGTGCCTGAATATCTGCATTTGGGATTTGGGATGTGGAATTTTAGAAATTCCCTCTGATTCTTCCTTGGGGAGATAAGGTGTCACCCCTTGATCTCCCTGTTACACCTCCTGCATTCTTTGTAGCCTTCAGAACTTCGAGGAGCTCAGGAGACCTGTCCTGATTTTTCCATTTCACAGATGGGAAAGCAGGCCCCTGGGGAAAAGTGGCCTTCGTTCATATGCAAGTTTGGGACGGTGCCGGGTTTAATGTAGCAGTTCTCTGACTTCTGGCCAGAGGAAGGAGCGTCGAGGGTGGTATTCAGAAGCTGTGGGTAATCCGCGGGCAGAGGCCTGGAGAGTCATGGAGTCAACAGGTGGGTGGGTTCAGGAGCTGCAAAGTCCCTGCCCATGGTGGGGAGGACAGGGCCTCTGCATGGGATCTTTCTTGGGATGGACAGATTGGGCTCCAGAGGCTGCAGCTCAGTCCAGCCTCTGCTCTGTGCACTGATACACATAATCCAAATTACACAATTTGGAGGAATTCATTTTCTATTCTTGCCCAAGCTCCAAACAGGTAAAACTATTTCTTCCTTATTTCTCCTCACCTTGGTTTAGGCAGCCTGTGTTTTAGGTAAAATATAATGGCATTAATTACTCTTATTCAGTGCAAGGACTGACGCGCTCGTGCTGTATCCGCGGGTGCATGGTAGACTTCATATTAAGCCCATTTGGACATCGGGCACCCTTGTGTGCCTAGTGCCAGGTTTAAGCCCTGACAAATACTGGGTGCTGACAACTGTCTGCGGAATGAGTGAAAGAGCCTTGAGTACCGGCTTTGGAAGTTTGACTTTGACGCTGAAGACAACCAAGGACCATGACCTCAGCTGTCACCAACCAACATGCAGACGGAAAGCACTGTACATTAGAAAGAGGATGGGCTCCATGGCACAAGAGTCCTTGCTCTGCCTCTAAGAGCTGTGGAGTCTTTGCCAGAACATTCTGAGTCTTGATTTTATAATGCAGGAAAATGAAATGAAGAAGTAAGTGTATTTCATAAGGTGGTAGAAGGGATTCACTGAGTTGGCATATATCCAGTGGCTCATAGTACTTGCTCAGTAAATGGTAATGGCCATTATTTCAATTTTCCTTTAGTCGAAGGATCATTTGTATTTTGGAGGACTCAATCCCCAGGGGGCATAATAATAATGCTAATAGCTAACATCTCTCCAATGTCTGCTACGAGAAGGAACTGTGTCTCTGGCTCTTCTGTGTGTTCAGTCTCACCCCAGAATCTCTGGTTATCACGAAGAGATTACTGTCTGTCTAAATTCATTGAACACTCATTCATTCTCTCTCTCTCTCTCTGTTTGTGTAAAGTGCTCTACCACTGAGCCACACCCCCAGACTGCACAGGAATCTTCTCAAACTATATTCATAGTTGAAGTCTAGGCAAAATGAATCCTCAAGGAAAGACCCTTTATCCGATAAGAACAATGATAACACTTCATGTTTGTTTATTTCTATGTGCTAGTCCCTAAAGGCTTTCTATTTATGAAGTCATTAATCCTTATAGTTCTAGGCATTAGATACTACTACAGTCTACATTGTATAGATGAGAAAAGGGTCAGGGAGAGAGAGAGAGAGAGAGAGAGAGAGAGAGAGAGAGAGAGAGAGAGAAAGAGACAGAGAGACAGAGAGACAGAGAGAGATTGGAAGAGAGAGGGAGAGAGAGAGAGAAATTTGCCCAAGGTTACACAACAGAGAAATGGGAGGTGGAATGGAGCTCAGGGTGTTTTGACATTTGGTGCTATCTTTTTAATCTGTCTGTGTCCTCTTAGGTTATTTTATTTGTTTTAGATTTGAAATAATTATAGATTTGCAGGAAGTTGCAAGAGAGAGGTCCTGTGTGCCCTTTCCCCTGTTTCCTCTAATGTTCTATTTTGTATAGCTACAATAAAACCTAAGAATCTGATATTGGTACAAGGTGTGTATAAAGTGTAGATTATGTACCCCACCCCCAGGATCAAGACACGGGACTCCTCAAACTCCTTTAGAGTCACACTGACTTTCTCCCTCTCTTTCTCTCTCTCTCTCTCTCTCTGTCTGTCTGTCTCTCTCTTTGTGCTGGGGATCAAACCCAGGACCACGCACATGCTAAGCATGTGGTTTATCACTGAGCTATAATTTCATCATTTTATAATTCCATCATTTATAATTTATAATCATAAATTATAATTAATTTATAATTTCATCATTTCTTTATAATTTACATAAATTCTAATTTTGTAATTACTTATAATACAAATATTATAAATATTTTTATAATTTCATCATTTTAAGAGTGTCAGACAAATAGAATCGTATGTGAGCTTTTGAGATTTTTTAAAACTCAGCAAGCTGTGTGTATCAAGTGTGCTCCTTTTTCTTCTGAGTAGTTCTAGACAGTGCACTAAAGCAAGAAAATAAAATAAAAGGCATAGAGATTAGGAAAAAAAGAGAACTCTATCTTGCCCCATGTGGTGGCACATCCTTGTAATCTCAGCTACTTGAGAGACTGAGGCAGCAGGACTGTGAATTCAGAGGCCAGCCCAAGCAACTTTGTGAGACCCTGTCTCAAAATAACACAAGAAAAGGAAAAGAGGGTTGGGGACCTAGATCAGTGGTAGAGCACTTGCCTAGCATGCACAGGGCCCTGGGTTCCATCCCCAGTACCACCCCAAAACAAACAAATAAAAAAAGAAGCAAAAGAAAGAGTTAAAAAAACTGCTTCTTTTTGGAGATGTCATCGTGGTTTGTGTAGAAAGCCTCGAGGAATCTACAAAAATGAAAAAAAAAAAGTAAAACATCTAAAACTTATAAATTCAGCAAGGTGGCAGGATACAAGATAAACATACAATGCCGGCGCAGTGTGACTTGGGAGGCTGAGGCAGGAGGATCAGGAGTTCAAAGCCAGCCTCAGCAATTTAGTGAGACTCTGCCTCTAATTAAATATAAAAAAGGACTAGGGATGTGTGACTTAGTGGTTAAGTGCCCCTGGGTTCAAATCCTGGTACAAAAAAAAAAAAGATACAAAAGTTAATTGTATTTCTATATAATAGCAATGAACATTGTAGACACTGAAGCTAGAAATATAATACCATTCCACATCACTCCAGAAAAATAAAATGCTTAGGTGTGTATTGGAAAAAAATACAGCAATTGTGTGCTGAAAACCACAGAATTCTGACAAAAGAAATAAAGTAAGATGGAAATAAATGAAGAGATGGTGTTCATATTTTCTAAGACTCAACTAACAACCATTGTGGGCTGGCAGGGAGCCAAAGGGCGAATTTGGTATGCCTGGAGAAAAACAGGAAGCTATTACATTTGGCTACATGTATGCTTGAGCTCGTGATTGCTTGATCTTTAACAGGATTGGGTGGACATATCTGATCGAAATTGCTTATGCATGAGACTGCTTATATATAGAGGGTGTTATCGGAATAAAAAAAAAAGTTCCTTCATGACAATCTGAGGTGTACGTGTCTTTATGTCCCGCTGGACGGCGACATTTGGTGGCCCGTATGGGGAATGGTGAGCGCTCAGGTAAGTAATAAAGGAGAAAAGTTTTCACTAGCACAGTCAACTAGCAGTCAACTAGCAAGTTTCCCTATTCGAGGAAACAGTGGCCTTAAGGTACTAATGGAAGGCTCTCCTAGTGAGGGAACTTAACAGAAGGCTGTCCCAAAAGACAGCAAAGGACATCCTGTAGTAAATGAATGTGTGTAAGGTGCTGTGTAAGGTGTTAGTTGTGTTAATATTTTTGTTACTTTTTCTTGTTTGGTTTCTGTTTGTTGTTGTTGTGGTGATCAGAGAGACCATATTATAGCCATGGGATCGGAAATTTCACGGATTCACATGGAAGGCTCTCTTAAGGCATTGTTAAGAGAAAATGGAACTCTGTTAAAGTCTAAAACTGCGTGGATGTTCCTTAAAACTATAGAAGAAGCCTGTCCTTGGTTCTTAGAAGAAGGGCTCCTTACTGTCCCTCAGTGGGAGTGTTTGGGAAAGGACCTCTGTAAACAAAATGAAAAAACGCTTCTCCCTCTTGGTACTTTGCCTATATGGACATTAGTTCATTTCTGTCTGACTTCCAAAAAACCAAAATTTCAAGAACAGCTAAGAGAAGGGGAAGAGATATTAGAAACTGTAAAAGAAGAACAATCAAGTCGAGCTTCTGAAAGAAAGTAGATGTTCAGACTCAGAACAGGGATGTGACTCTGAAGAACAGGAGCTATCTGAGACAGAGCTAGAAAAGAAGTTCTCTCAGTGGCATTTAACTCCTACCGCTCCGCGCCCTCCGGAGTATAATCC
This sequence comes from Sciurus carolinensis, assembly GCF_902686445.1. Taxonomy (NCBI): domain Eukaryota; kingdom Metazoa; phylum Chordata; class Mammalia; order Rodentia; family Sciuridae; genus Sciurus; species Sciurus carolinensis. The sequence continues at coordinate 25,645,098 of NC_062214.1, forward strand.
AGGTCACCACTCTTTTCCAAGTTGTAGGAACGCATATACTTGCTGCACAGGGGCAGCCCCCAGATAGTGGGCTGATGTAGAATCTTGATCAGTGTTCCCAATATTCCCGGTATTTGAAGATCAAAACAATCAGAGATATCATCAAATATTAGATATAAAATTAGTGAAACAGTTAAAAGAGGCAATTATGTCCTGTGGAACAAGCTGCATTTACCATTTCTTTATTAGAGAATGTTGCAAGTCAAAATCTTACTCCAACTGATTGGGGTAATTTAGCAAAAGCATGTTTATCTGGGGGACAATATCTTATGTGGAAGGTGGCCAACCAGGAGTTATGTTCTGATACTGCCTGACGTAATGCAGTTGTGGGCAATCCTCAATGGAATCTAGACATGCTGACAGGCCAAGGACCATATGAAGGGCAAGGTAATCAGATTAATTTCCACCCCGGTGTGTATCAACAAATTAGTGCTGCTGCCACTAAAGCTTGGAAAACGCTTTCAGGTGCTGGCGATCTTCAAGGACAGTTATCTAAGGTTATTCAAGGTCATAATGAACCCCATGCTGATTTTGTAGACAGATTGATTCAAACAGCAGGACGTATATATGGAGATGTGGACCAGGCTATGCCTTTAGTCAAACAGCTTGCATATGAGCAAGCAAATAAATGGTGTAAAGAAGCAATAAGACCTTGGAAAAACAAAGACCTTGGAGCCTATTTAAAGGCTTGTAGGGATATTAATGAGGCTTTTATTCAAGGTCAGGTGATGGCTGCAGTGCTTGCACAGGGTCTTAGAGGCAATGCCAACTCCCACCCAGGCCAACAGTGTTATCGGTGTAAACAATATGGACACATAAAAAAGGACTGCCCCCATGGTTCTGTGCCAAAATTATGTCCCCGATGTAAAAAAGGGAAACACTGGGCAAGTGACTGTAAATCAACTAGAGACAAAGATGGTAACCCTTTACCTCCAAAAAACGGGAATCAGTGCCCTCGGCCTCGGGGCCCACAAATATACGGGGCTATCCAGCCCATACCTCGGACCCATTACCCCTTGATTCCCCAACTAGACAAACAAGAGGAAGTGCAGGATTGGACCTCTGTGCCTCTGCCAGAGCAGTATTAACTCCAGAGATGGGAGTACAACCAATACCAACTTCGGTCATTGGCCCATTACCTAAAGGAACAGTGGGACTAGTTCTGGGGAGGAGTTCTTCTGCTTTAAAAGGATTAAATATTGTCCCTGGAGTTATAGGCCCTGATTTTACAGGAGAAATAAAAATCCTTGCTTCTTCACCAAGAGGTGTAGCAATAATAGCTCAGGGTGATCGCATAGCACAATTGTTGGTCTTACCCAGCTGCCATGGTCAATATCCATCAAAGAATATTCTTAGGGGAAATAAAGGATTAGGTTCTACTGGCCAAAATATGGTCATGTTAACATTGGATTTAAACGATAGACCTATGACAAAGTTAGTGATAGAAGGCAAAAGTTTTGAGGGCTTATTAGATACTGGGGCTGATAAAAGTATTATCAAAATTACAGAATGGCCCAAAGTCTGGCTGCTTCAACAGGCAGATCAGACTTTAAGGGGATTGGGTATAGCTTCCAAACCTAACAAAAGTGCAGCCATATTAAAATGGAAGGATGAAGAAGGTCATAGTGGTACCATCCAACCTTATGTCCTTGAACATCTCCCGGTAAACTTGTCGGGGAGAGATATCATGGAACAGATGGATTTACATCTCACATCCGAGATCCCATAATCTAAAAGCTAATCAAATGATGTTAGCCCAAGGACACATATGGGGAAAAGGTGTTGGGAAAAATAGTCAAGGACCTACTTCACCCATTTTAGTTACTCCAAAACAAGATAGAAAGGGATTGGATTTTCATTAGGGGCCACTGAAGCAATTAAAATAACATGGAAATCTGATAAACCTGTCTGGGTCCCTCAGTGGCTCCTCTCAAAAGACAATTTAGAAGTGGCCCAACAATTGGTTAAAGAATAACTAGAGGCCGGACACATCAAACCATCCGCCTCTCCTTTCAACACACCAATATTCATAATAAAAAAGAAATCAGGAAAATGCAGGCTATTACATGACCTAAGAGCAGTAAATTCTATAATGGAGCCCATGGGACCTATTCAATTAGGATTACCTACTTTATCGACTATTCCAGTTAATTGGCCCTCCATTGTTATTGACATAAAAGATTGCTTCTTTTCCATTCCGTTACATCCCTCAGACACCAAAAGGTTTGCATTTACTGTGCCCTCACTTAATAACAGTTCTCCTAATAAAAGATATGAATGGATAGTTCTCCCACAAGGCATGGCCAATAACCCCACTATGTGTCAAATACATGTAAACAAGGCCATTGAACCCATACACCTAGCAAACCCTCAACTTTTAATCTATCATTATATGGATGATATTTTGTTAGCTCATAAAGAAAAAACTGTCTTGGAAAATTGTTATAATGCCTTAATAAAGTCACTAAAAAGGTGGGGCTTACATATTGCCATTGATAAGGCACAAATGACAGACACCAAAAACTTCCTGGGATCTATCATAAAGGCAACTATGGTTAAACCCACAAAAATTAGTATTCGAATAGACCAACTTAAGACTTTGAATGACTTTCAAAAGCTATTAGGTGACATTAACTGGATTAGACCTTACCTTCACTTACCCACCTCAAGTTTGGGCCCCCTTTTGACACTCTTAAAGGTGATTCTGATCCCCCCTAAGGCTCGAACAGCTCTCAAGCTTGTTGAAACAGCTTGATGAAAAGGTTCATCTTGATCGTATTGACCTAGCTAAGCCTTTATCATTCATTGTCTTGCCACAAATAAGTTACCCACAGGAGTGTTTGGCAAAAGGGTCCTATTCTATGGGTTCACATGAATTATGCCCCTAACAAGGTCTTATCCTTGTTTACTGAATCTGTGGCAGAATTAATCCTTACGGCGTTAAAAGTATCCCTTTCCACCTTTGGGTCACATCCCTCGACAATAACTACTCCTTATACTACTGATCAGATACAATATCTTATTAATAATTCAAATTCATGGACTATAGTCTTTACTAGTACTTCTGTTGTGTTTGACAATCATTTGCCATCTGATCCCCTTCTCCAATTTTGGAGTCAACATCCTATAATTTTCCCCAAAGTCACCTGAAAAGAACCTATTATAGGAGCTACCCTTATATTTACTGATGGATCAAAAAATGGTACCGGTGCTATTACTGTAAATAATGTTACAGAAACATTGCTGTTTAATACTCTATCTGCACAACAAACAGAACTATTAGTAGCTATAGAAGTATTCAGAACCCACCATGAGCCCTTTAACCTATTCTCTGATAGCAAATACGTTGTTAATGCTATTCAAAATTTAGAATTAACTGGTCTGCTCTCCCTCACTTCCTCCATCACTAAGTATTTACAATCTTCACAAAAACTTATTTGGGATAGATAAAGCCCTTTTTTTATTGGGCATGTTCGGGCTCATACTGGCCTTCCAGGTTCTCTAAGTTTACACAATGATTTAACAGGCATGGCCACCAGAGACCCACATATCTTTAATGTGCTTGAAAATGCAAAAAATTTTCATTCCAAATTTCATGTAAATGCTTCTACTCTATGTTTACGCTATCAGATTACTAAGGCAACAGCTCGGGACATAGTCAAGTCTTGTGCTAAATGTGCTACACTTATTCCTAACCCCTCGTTAGGAGTAAATCCAAAAGGGCTTCAGCCCAATCATATTTGGCAAATGGATGTAACTCATTATTTAGAATTTGGAAAACTACAATTCATCCATGTGTCAATAGATACCTTTTCAGGATTTATTATGGCCTCTGCTCACGCTGGAGAAAAAACCAAAGATGTAATAACACACTGTTTACATTCTTTCTCCATCCTACGGGTCCCCAAACAAAATTAAAACAGATAATGGTCCTGGATATACGTCCCAGGCCTTTAAACAATTTTGTTCCACCTTTGGTATTCAACATGTCACAGGAATTCCCTATAATCCTACTGGACAGAGCATTGTTGAGCGTGCCCATTTAACACTTAAAAACATGCTTTATAAACAAAAAGGGGGAATAGGGGCATCATACAGATCCCCAAAAGACAAATTATCTGTTGCCTTGTCCATTTTAAATTTTTAAAATCTCGATTCTGAGGGTCGATCGGCTGCTGACCGTCATTCAGAGCCTAATAAAAAACATCTACCTCAAGTGCTCTGGAAGGACATTCTATCGGGACAATGGAAAGGCCTGGATCCGGTATTAATCTGGACCCGAGGGTCTGTTTGTGTTTTCCCGCAGGACGCACAATCCCCAATTTGGGTGCCTGAAAGATTGGTCAAGGCTTCCTCAATAGAAAACCAAGAACAACAAGAAGATGTGGAAGTTCCTCCAACTACTGTTGTTGATGATCCCTCACCATGTTAATGGAGGAGCCGTGCGTTACCTGTGGGGGATAGTAAAGGCGTGGCCTTGCCCTTTGCCCCTTACTAACTCTTCCAATCTGTATCCTCCTATTCTTACCACAAATTCCACATTAGGGTTACCTACTGTACCCTTTTCTCCTGACTTAGCACCCTTCCCAAATGGCTCCTATGACTTAGCAGGTTATGTGGGAACCTCCCTGCAAGTTTGGCAATGCTAGACCGGTAGTCAGAGACGGGTAGATTTGTGAAGAGCTCTTACCAAACTAAGACAGGGAATGAAGATATAAGCTTCATTTTCCGATGATGGGTAAGGATGTTGCTCTGTCACGGACAACCTAAGACAGGCACGGTCTTTTTATAAACAAACAGGGGAAGATGTGGGCTGGCAGGGAGCCAAAGGGTGTGCTTGGTATGCCTGGAGAAACACAGGAAGCTCTTACAATTGGCTACATGTATGCTTGAGCTGGTGATTGCTTGACCTTTAACAGGATTGGGTGGACATATCTGATCGAAATTGCTTATGCATGAGACTGCTTATATATAGAGGGTGTTATCGGAATAAAAAAAAAAGCTCCTTCATGACAATCTGAGGTGTACGTGTCTTTATGTCCCGCTGGACGGCGACAGTCCATTGTCTTTGAATTGGTACACACATTTAACACAATTCCTATCCAATTCCCAGAAAGATTCTTTTTTGTAGTTATAGATGAGTTTATTCTATTATTTTGTCTGAGGAAAAATTTGCAAAGGAATGGGAATAACTAAAATAAACTTGGAAAAAGATTACAGTTGGAAGACTCCTCCTACCAGATTTCAAGATTTACTTTATAGGTGTAGCGCTCGAGGCTGTGGTATTGGTGGGGAGATGGGCACATGGGTTGGTGGAACAGAACCGGGATCCCAGAAATCCAGAGGCAGCCCCAACACAAGGACTGCCAACTGATTTTTAAAAGTGTTTTTATTAGTGCATTAGAGTTGTACAAAATAGTGGTGTTCTTTTTGACATAATCATACCTACATGGAATATATTGGCTCCACTCCAGTCCCCGGTGCTTCCTCTTCGTGTCCCCTCCTCCCTGCCCCTGTTCCCCTCCTCCACTCTACTGGCCTTCCTTCTATTTATTCGTAGTTTTTTTCTTTTTAAATTGGTGCTCGCTAAGTGAAATAAGCCAAACTCAGAAAGTCAAGGGTCAGATGTTTCGTCTCATCTGTGGAGACTGGTGCAGTGCTGGGGGTCGGACCCAGGGCTTCGTGTGTGCTGGGTAAATGCTCTACCACTGAGCCACATCCCCAACCCCTTGCCCTTTCTTAAAATAAAATAAAATGAACTCTGACCATACCACTTGGTGAACATAATCTATGGCATTTATTTAAGAAAAATGAAAAATGACTTTCAGACAAAACTGGTAGAAGAAGGTTCATAGCACTTTTATTTTTTAATAGTAAAAACCTGGCGGGCGGGTGGGTGGGGGTAGCTTGGTGGTACAGTGCTTGCCCAGCATGCGTAAGACCCTGGGCTCAATCCTCAGCACTGCTAACAAACAAACAAATAAACAAAAGCAAAAGGAAACGACCAATCAAAAAATGCCCCTCTAGTAATACACTGCGCCATCCATACTATGGCATATTACTGAGAATTTAAAGGAATGAAATGACAGTAGATGAAACAGACATTGTTACCTGATGTGCACGTATGACTGCCTGACCCATGTGCTCCTGTAATATATATAATCAGAAGAATGGGAGGTTACACTCTATTTATGTATGAGCTATCAAAATGTATAAATGCAGTCTACTGTCATGGACAATGAATTAGAACAATTAAAATTAAAAAAAATTTAAAAAAGGAATGAACTATTGATACAACAGCTTGGATGGACCTCAAGTTGGGTTGATTATCCTTTGTGCATCCAAGTTGAGATTTTCCTGGCTTTTAGTACAAGGAATAATTTTTGATGGAAACCTGGACACCTTGAGTATCACGTTACGGGATTCTGGGTCCTATTCCAAGGATCCTAGTCCAAGGATCCCGGCTCTGCTGGCCTGCCTGCTCTGACACTGCTCTGGCTAGGCGAGGGGGACATGCTTGGGTAGTTCCAGGGGGAATAGAAACCCAGTTTCTCCACCTGGCTTCCTCTGCATGGAGGTAGGAAGGTGAGGTGGCTCCTGCAGGGTGCCACAGTCAGTTCCAGCTCCTACCACCCTGACACCCTGGTTGGGAGGGCTGCTCTGTTCCTCATGTGGCCTGCCTGTGACGTCGCAGGGGCTGGCGGCCCTGTAACTGCTGCGTGATGGTGGAAGTCTTGACTCTGCACCAGGCTTCTTTGGTCACCACCTCATCAGGGAAATGGAGGGGAAGTTGAGGCTCCCACATGATCTCTGCCGAGGCCGATGCGGGTAGGCCTCCTTACCGCCCAGCAGGGTGGAGCTCCAGCCTCTCGCTCAGCCTTCTCTGGTGCCATCCTAGGAGGCTGCACCTCTTTGACTCTAGAAAGGGTGGAAGTCTAAGCTCTCCCCTCGGCCATGTTTGGTAGAGGTATGAGTCAGGCTGTAGATTTTTCTGTGTTTTTTGGAGCAGAGTGGCTGTTGTCTAAAACGTTCTGTTTTGCTAGGTTTTTTTCTGTTTTCCTGGTCTTTTGACTAGAAAGAGCAGAATTTTTTCGGGACTTCTTTTTTTTCTATCTCTGTACCCACTTGTATTTCCAGATAGCAGCTTCTCCAGCACCAACCTGGAATATATAAAGCAAAATCAAACCTCCGAAGTTCATGAGTGTCATCCTCAGGTCTCGAGGTCCCAGAGGATCTATGTATAACGCCCAGGGTATTAAGCTGCCCTGAAAAAGACACGTAAGGGAAAATGAACTTGCCACTGTTTTTCTGGAAGTAGAAGTTTCTGTCAACCTTTAGTTTAGCTTAGTTTATTTATTTTTTATTTTTTAGTTTAAAGTATTTTCTTTTTAGAGATGTCACCTTTGGAATTGAAAGTATTATATTCATTTAAGCATTTTTTTTTTTGTTTTATAGTACCGGTAGTTTTTAAAAGTTCTGGTTCTAAAATGTTCTTTATAAAATATTGTAATTCCACAAGTGATTTTGGGGAAATATGAAGATGAAGGAGCGGAATTATTTCAGGGTTTGTAATTAGTGCTTTTTCGTTCAGTCTAGTCAGGTAAGTAAAGTTGATAAAAGAAATGTTTTATAAAATCAGAGTAATGAAACAAAATTACAAACTGGGATCATCCCATCCAAGAAATCAATTTTTAAAAAAATGTAAAAAACAAGACAATATAATCAAATTATACTCATGCTTAGTAAAAGAAATACGTAATATAAAAATAACTCCTCTACCATTTTCTCCAACACCTATTATTTGCCAGGCACTCTGCCTTATGCTTTATAATCATGATTCCTAATACTAAAAAAAATCCTTAGGCTGATGGCTAAAGCTGTTTTTATTTATTTATTTATTTTTTTAACAGAAGAAAATGAAACTCACTGAAGCTCTATGACTCATTCATGGTCATATAACTTATAAGTGGCAGAAGTGGGATTTGAATCCAAGTTTTACTTTCATACCATGCAGCACTTACTGTATAGAAAAATAGCTGACTAAATAGCAATCATTATTTTAGTCAAATTCACATCTAAAACCTCAGACATGGCCTACTATTCTTAGATAGCAATATCTATCTTTTGTGATATTAATAAACAACGAAGAAAATCCGTTGCGTTCTTACCACGAGTTTGGAAAACAGTGTTATCACAGGTAACAATGATACTATATTCTTGTCCTCGGTTCCAATAATTTAGGAGCTATCACTCAGAACAAGAAGCCCTCTGATTCAAATATAAAAGATCACAAATGCAGAGACCTAAAACCTCACTTTTGAGTCATATCGGTATAGTAAGAAAGAGCCTGCACTTGTCAGAGATGGCGATGATGAGAATATTAAACCAAGAAGTCCACGTAGAGGTCAGAGGGCTGACAAAATTCAACCTGATGGGGGCGTCTACACAGACACAGGGCACAGAGCTCGGCCCTTCCACACAGCTCTTAACCTCTGGCGATGACTTCATTTTAAGTCAATGTCTCTTCATGCCGTACCTTTTCCCCAAGGTCTGCTTGGTGAAATACCACAATCGCCATGGGGGTCTACTTTCCTGCAGTCTTGGGTAGACTTTGCTGCTACCCCAAAACCCAAAGGGAGTACCCTGCCACTCCCTGGTACCGAGAAGTGTTTTCAGTGATTGGACCCAGACCAGATTTCAACACGTGATTTCCATACAGGACGGGCTGCCATGCTCCAGGCTTTACCAGGCTTTATACTTGGCCTAGGGTGCAAGGTCACCCAGAACTGTAATGTGGAAACGGAACTTGTGGGTCTCAGTGAATTTTCCAAAGCAGGTCCCAGCAATACCAACTTGTCCCTGGAGATATTGGTGCCCAGCTTCAAAATCTTCTCACTCAGGTAAGACACCTGACTGTTGTGTAGCCTGAAATAGTAGGTGCCTTACACAGTCCTCCTCCTCAGTCAAAGGCTGCATTTTCCCGCTAGGTTGAAACACCAGATCCTCGTGCCTCAGTAGCCAGAAACAGAAGTTCAACCTTTAGGTTTTTATGATGTTCCCTGACTTATCAGATCTATGTCACTGCTAAGTGGAAATTAATTATTATGGTTATTTTATTTTATTTTTTTGTCCAGGAAGACATTCCATCCTTCGATGCATGGGTAACAGTGGAATCTGCAGGCCCTCTTGCAGAAAGAGCGAACATCCCTACTTCTATTGCAGAAATTACCAACCATGCTGCCTCCAGTCCTTCATGAGGATAAACACTTCCGGCAGAGACACACCTAGTGATTTGTCCTATGAGAAGCACTGGCCCAAAGTACCTTGAATGCTGGTGATCACTTGTCTCAAACTTTCTGGAAACCCAGACGTGCTGTCATTCACCTTCATTAAAATTCATGCACCTGCCACCATTGTCTGTCTTTCATCAGTGGGAAATCACAGTGAAAGACCTGGTTTTGTATGGTGAGCTCTCTGTCCATTCTGGACTCAGCCCTGCGAGAGAGAAGGCTGGAAATCTGAGAGCACCAGGTAGAAGATGGGTGGGGGCGGGGGAGAGTGAAGTGGAGATCAGTAAGGGAAGGTTGATGGTTTAGGCCCAGCCATGACTCAGAGGGGGACCGGAACACATGGGTGGCCGTGGGTAGAAATCTTGTAGACAAATTTGGGCTTAGTGTATGGAACTAAGAGAGAGCCAATGTAATGTGGGACAAACTGTCCTGTCAAAGTTTCAGGCTGTGAAGTTGGGGGCTATTGCAGAAGGAATTTGAATATTATAAGCCATTGTCACTGATGACTGCTAAAATCCTTTAAATCCTGAAAAATCTAGGAGACTTTTACCCCCAGAACAATCAATGCCAGCGTTTCAACAAAAAATTCTAATTTTGGTTTTTATACCTTATCTTCCACTAACATCTTTCCCCTTTCCTGTTGAGTTCTACATTTTCAAAGCTATCCTTCGCTCATTATCTTTCTCTACTTTTCTGATTCTTCCAAACTCATCACAATTTGCCTTTGTGCTGATTTTCCTGTGGAACTGGTTCTGGTCCAAGTTACCGCAGACGACCACTGTTTGGAAAGTTTGGGGTGTTGCTTGACTTATTCCCCTTGTTCTTTGGGTTTCCTCTTCTATCACGTGCCATTGGAATCCTCTGGGGTCGCTCTCCTCTTCTGAGAATAAAATCTCTCCATGTTCCTAGAAAACAGCTGGTGGTTCTATGGCTGTGGTGACAAGCCCATGCCTTGAGATGTGTTAGCTGTGTCATAGGCTAGTGGCAGCACCGTAGCGTCTACACTTGTCTGAAAACAAATGGTTGGTGACAGCATTGTGTTTTGGGATGACTTTGCCATCAGGGGAGCTTGCTTCAGGGCACAGCGTCATCAACCCATGATCACGTCTGTAACCAACACAGCTCCCCAAAATGCTCCTTCCAAATGCTGCATACAGAGCCTGTGCTGACCGGCAGGATTCTCCACGTGCTCACTTCGGCATCTTGGCTTCAGACATTGAGTGACGGGTTCATTCTTGGAGGTTCATCTTCTTCTCTCCTTCCTTTGATGCTTCCACCCAGACCCTCACCCAACAAAGCTCATTAACCTGGAGAAAGACACTAGTAATGAATCTGTGTCAGGAAAAATGGCCGTCTAAGGACTCAGGCTGACCTTCTCGCTGAAAATAGTTTTAAAAAGCAAGTTAAAACACACAGGGCTGGGGAGATAGCTCAGTCGGTAGAGGGCTTGCCTTGCAAGCACAAGGCCCTGGGTTCGATCCCCAGCACCGCAACAACAACAAAAAAACCCACACAATAAAACTTGTTAAGCATCTTGACCTAGCATGAAAACAAGATGAGAATATTAAGGCAGCTGCAGGCAGGCACTCTTCTGAAGGCAGTCTCTGAATCTGACCTTTGTCTCGGAGGCATTTGCTGCATCAGGTGAACTTGAGGTTTGGTTGCTACGACTTTGAGCAGGGGAGGGGAGAGCCCAGGACAGGAGACATGCCCAGGGTTTGAAAAATGAGTCCAGACCTTTACATAAGTCTCAGTTCTGAAAGTGTTACATCCACTGTGTATGGTTAAACCAGCTACACAGTCCTTCTTCTTCACTAGATGTTCTCAAGGAAGATTGCCTGGCTTTGAACTTGGTATTTGGTATACAGGAAAAAAAAAATTCCATTGAAAATTTACAACCTCAAAACTGGTCCTTGTGCCATCTTGGCTAGAATTCTTGGTACGTGAGTGGTTTATCATTTAGCTTAAAGTTGCCCCAGGAATTGTAGTGTCAAAGGTGTCTGATAGAAGCTAATGAAGGAGTAGACACTTAACTCAAGACTTAACCAAGTTAATTGGACAAAGTTCCAAGGACAATGCATGGATTATAACGCCAAATGACCAAGCACACATGGAAAGAAGGCACCATGAGTTAGGGTAGCAGGAAGCACAGACCAGAGACGGAGACTTCCAAAGACTTACAAGTATCGGAGTTACCAGTAATAAGAGACAGTTTGGAAAAAATAAATTCAGAGTTACCAGTAATAAGAGACAGATTGGAAAAAATAAATTCACGAGATCCAAATTCCCCATCAAGAGTTTCTAACAAACCTCCTGAATAAAAAAGTCAGAGTTCCAAAGAAGCACCCCAAAGCGAGTTGGAAATGGTATGTTCAAGAGTGGGTCTCAGCAGACCTAGAAACCATGGGCTGCAGAAGCAGCTGGTTCGGGGGCCTGTGGGACCCATTCCTGCTTTACTGCGCCTGCTGCACCATACATACAACGACACCTCGAGGGATGTCTATGCTCAGCTAACAAAGGAGGAGAAGAAACGTCAGGTTTGCTGACATTAAAAAAAAAGGCAAAGTCAGGTTTGTTCGTGCTGTGTTGTGACCTGGTGTGGAGGTGGCCCTGAGAGGCAGTGAGGGATCTCAGTTCCACGGGAGGAGGGAGGACCCGCGGCATGGATCTGGGGTGGATCCACGGGGGTGGGCACGGTGGGAGGGTTGCCTAGGAGCTTGGAGAGAGCGGGCTCAGAAGATCTGTAACAGTGAGCCTTCAGTAGTTATGGGGCTGGGCCTCTCTGAAAGGGGTGAAGATGTCTGTGTGCTCAGGAGGCGACAGATAAGTTCCAAGCAATCAAGCGGACAAACCACCCACCCTTCTACCTACAACTGGGGGGCCGATGGTACCCTTGGATGTCCACGTGTAATACAGGGTTGGTCAAGGAAATGGGCCTAGGGAGCCGGCCTTTCAATCGCTTCTATTCCAGTCTTGAAGCAATTGGGGCCGAAAAGGGAATCTGATAGCTTATATCCAGGGCAGCCAATTTCCTACAGCGAGAGACAAGACAGGGCTTCAAGGCCAAAGTTAGTAGGGATTGGATGCTTTTATGTGAAGCATCTGCTGCCACAGGAAGAAAGCTTTTAGCATCCTAGTAGCTATTCTTATAAGTGGGAAGATAGAATTCTGATAAGGATTTTGGCCACTTATGCTGTCAACCAAAAGCAGAACTAACACAAGGAGTGCCCCTGGTATCCCAAAACACTCTTGGGAGGACAGAAGGACACATGGAAAGATCAGTGTTGGACCACTTAATTGATTGATGAAGGCTAGAGATAAGTCAGCAGCAAATGCTAAAAAAGGGTTAAAGCTAGTTGCAGAAATTGCTTGATATTTCAAGAAGAATATTGAAGAATTTATCATCAGAAATAGACTTCTTTGCACAGCTGTTTTCAGCTGGAATTACACAATGGTGGGGCCGAGGGTGGATACATGGTGTTTCCAGTGCCTTTCTTGCATGATTTGGCCTGTGATTCTGAGGATGTTTGTGAGGGACATCGAGAAGTCATGAGCAAGGATGAGCTTTTGGGACGGGGGTCTGAGTTCCCAGTCTTCTGTCAGATTCTTCACTCATTTCATCTTTGATGCTTACTTCAAAGCATCAAAGATGTTTTGATGTGCTGGCCCTTCACAGAAGAAGAAATACGAAAGGTCAACAAATATGTGAAAAAATGTTCAACATCTCTAGCAATTAGAGAAACACAAGTTAAAACTACACTGAGATTCCATCTCACTCCAGTTAGAATGGCAATCATCAAGAATACAAGCAATGATAAATGTTGGCAAGGACGTGGGGGAAAAGGTACATTCTTACCTTGCTGGTGGGGTTGCAAATTGGTGCAACCACTCTGGAAAGCAGTATGGAGATTCTTCAGAAAACTTGGAATGGAACCACCATTAGACTCAGCTATCCCATTCCTCAGCATATACCCAAAGGACTTAAAATCAGCCTTCTACAGTGACATGGTCACATCAGTGTTTATAGCAGCTGAATTCACAATAGCTAAACTATGGAAGCAGCCTAGGTGCCCTTCAACAGATGAATGGATAAAGAAACTGTGGTATATATATACAATGGAATATTACTCAGCCATAAAGAAGAATAAATTTATGACATTTTCTGGTAAATAGATGGAACTGGAGAATATCATGCTAAGTGAAATAAGCCAATCCCAAAAAAACAAAAGCTGAATGTTCTCTCGGATATGCAGATGCTGACTCACAATAGGCAAGGGGGAGTGAGAGGGGAGGTTCACTGAATTAGACAGGGGGAAATGGGAGGGGGAAGGGAGAAGGGATGGGAATAGGAAAGATATAAAATGAATCGGACATAACTTTCCTATGTTCATGTATGAATACTCAACCAGTGTAACCCCACATCCTATATATCCATAAGAATGGGAAGTTATACTCCATGTATGTGTAACATGTCAAAATACATTCTACTGTTTTGTATAACTAAAAAGAACAACAACGACAATAACAATAACAATAACAAAAATAAAGTAGTCTGTGCTAGGTGGCACTGTGTCAAGGACATCTATCCAGTCCGACTAGGTATCAGTTCATTATGGGGGTCGTCTCTGTGCCTTGTGTGTTGTGGTCTCCTGCCTGTAGTCTGTACCAATGGGAATGCAGCAGGCTCAATTAGTTTTACAAGCTTCTTTTAGGACTTCTCCATCTTTACATTGTGTCCTGCAGGACCCTGGTTCCTTCCAGCATTTTTCCACCACTATAGGCTAAATAATCAAAGGAAAGATCACTGACTTTGGGTTATTGATATTCTTGATTTTACTATATGACCCTCTATGAGGCACCCCATAATAACATGGTGGGTCATCAGTAGACTGTGACTGCCAGGCTCCCGGCTCAGCCCCTGTAAGAGCATATTTCTCAAGGTGTGTTTCTAATTTCTCACCTGCCCTTATGTAGCTTTTCTGAAAGTGAGTTGAGTTTTACCATCAATGAAAGGACACTGGATGGTCATAAGGATTGGGGCCAATCACAGTGAAGCCATCCAGGCCTGCAGTTAGGTTTCCCAATCAAGAAAGTTCCTGTGGTTACTACGATTGAGTTATCTGCATTGGTTAAATTTCTTTGAATATATTCTACTATAAAATAAACATTCAAGTGGGCAATAAGATATAGCCTTGTAATTTGGAGACTAATGATAAAATGAAGACCCACGTGCCTGCACCCAGACTAAGAAGTATAGCATTACCAGCACCTTTGAATATTGTCAGACGATGGATTTTGTGTGTGGGTGTTAGGTCAGTGCTTCTCAGCCCTGATGTGCATGTGAATCTTTCAGGGGTCTTGTTAAAAGGTAGATTCTGCTGGACGTGGTGGCACATGCCTGTGATCCTAGCAACTCAGGAGGCTGAGGCAGGAGGATCGAAAGTTCAAAGCCAGATTCAGCAATTTAGTGAGGCCCTAAGTAACTTAGTGAGACCCTGTCTCAAAATAAAAAATAAAAAAGGTTTGGGGATGTGGCTTAGTGTTAAAGTGTCCCTGCGTTCAATCCCTGGTACAAAAGAAAGGAAAAAATGGGAGATTCTGACTCAGTTGGTGGGGAAGGGCCAGGATTTCTCTCTTTCTTATGACTTTCCAGGTGATGCCAATATTGCCAAATCATCAGCTACATTTTCTGTAGCAACATATATTAGGACATAAAATACCTCAACAATTTCCATGAGCATACATTATATGTTTTCTAGCCAAATGAAATAAAAATTAGGATAAAAAAATCCCTTATCCTTGAAATTAAATAATGTAATAAAATTTTAAAACCTTAGATAAGAAAACTAGTAGAAGTAATGAAATCAGACTTCTGGAGATACTGATTAAAGAAAAGAAGAGGTCATTAAAAATAAAAACTTGGGCTGGGATGTAACTCAGTGGTAAAACGCTGGCCTCACATGCAGAAACCCTGGGTACGATTCCCAGTTTTGAAAAAGAAAAAAGGCAAAAAACCCCCACCACAACAACAAAATCAACACACTCTCTCCCTCCCCTTTTCCCCTCCCCTCCCCTTCCCCTGTTCTCCTTCCTGATGATGTGAGCTGCTTCCCTCTGCCCCACTCTTCCTTCCGCCATGATGTTCTGTCTCACCTCCAGCCCTGAGGAATGGAGCCGGCCTTCAATGGACTAAGACCTCTGAAATAGTGAGCCCTCAGATAAACTTTTCCTCCTCTAAACAAACAAACAAACAAACAAACCACACACACCCACTCCAAAACAAAACAAAACAAAACAAAACAAAAACCCCTTCAAACATATAGTGCAATGGTGAAATTAAACACAGGACATATTATATTCCTTTGGGACATAAAAATGGGGAAGGACTTTGACAAAACCACCAACAATGTGCAACACCAAAAAAATGTTTGAATTTGGTAAGACCAGAATGGAGCGTTTCTCTTTCACGAAGGATCTATCACAGGCAGAGCTCACAGGCATGCAGATGACACACTGGGGGATAATATAGCTGGTGACCAAAGCAGACTAGGGAACAAGATCACAAACAGAGAACATCTAATAAGACACGGCTGTCTGGTCGAATGATGGGCAGAGATATGAGCAAGCAATGAACAGAAGTGGGGAGAGCCACTTTTGTTGAACTGGGTTTTTTCCCCCCACATATGTCGAACCTTTCAAGAATTATTAAGTACCTGCTGTGTACCGGGCACCGTTCAAGGTGTAGGAGGTTACGCCCCTTGAAAAACAGACCAAACTTCCTGCTCTTATGAATATTTCAGTCTTTTCAGGAGACAATAAATGAGACAGTAAAAGAAGAAAGTTAAACATAATTTGTGTTTGATACCTTGATGCAGAAAAGCATTATGGAGAGAAACGAAGCACAGAGGGCGGAAGGAAATATGTGATTAGAAGGGAGGTCATAAAAGACTTTATTGAGAGGAAGTAAGAGTGAACTGGGAGAGTAACTGTGGGAAGAGTGTAACAGGCAGAGGAAGCAGCAAGTGCAAAGGCCCAGAGGCAGGATCTGCGTCAGAGTTTTGGAAAAATAAACTGATGATTATGATAAGTGGAGAATAAGTCAGGTGGAAAGTAAAGGGGAAATGCAGTGGGGGGTGAGGTCACAAGGAGTCTGGAAGGTCGTCAGAAGGAAGTCGTGATACGTTTAGATGACGAGATAATAAAAGATGCAGATTTAAATAACAGTGCGAGATTATTTTATACCCATTGGACCACAAAGCGATGACTGTTGGAGGGATATTGTGGGGACAGAAATATGCTGGGCGCTGCTGGTGAGAGGCTCTGAGGGTCTTCCTGTCCTTCTAAGTGTCCTTGGTTTTTATTCTCTTTATTTAGGGCAGAGTTGTCCAAGATAAAGCAAGAAGACTGCTTCACCTCTCAACTCTTCCCTCCAAGGGAATAGCTCCAATTCCCATCCCACTAGGTCACTCACACGTGACCCCTGGACACCAACCGTTTTTTTGATTCACCACGTGCTCTGAGTTTCTGGGACCCATGGAGGGCTCCTACAAGATCTTTCACGTCTGCCTCTTTCCTGCTCTCAAGATCTCTACCAGAACTCTGACGGGTCCATATGGGTCCCACAGACTTGTTTCCACTCAGACCTTTCGTTACCACTAGAAAACCACTCAAAACTCTGAGAGCTGGCAATTTCCACTGACCGTGTCCTGAAAGCTATATAAAGGACGTCATGAAATGAATTTTAAAAATTTACCTTTAACCCGACCACTTGACTTTTAGGAAGCTTTCCTATCGAAATCCTCGCCCAAAGGGAAACGCAGTGTGTACAAGGATGTACATCCGTGGTGGAAAACTGGGAAACGTCGCAAGTGACTACACATAAATCATTGGTTTTCCCCATATCAGAACTTCACGAATGTGCAGAGAAAGGGGCAGATCTGGAAAGACAACTGCGAAATAGTGAATGAGAGAAGGATGAGGTTCGGCCATGTTTTATGACACCAAAGTATTTAGATCAAGTTTTACATGAATCTGGTCACACATTGAAATGTGTCTTGATATACAAGAAAGGGAGAAGCAGGTCCTCTTCAGTGGCCATTTCGAAGTTCCCATCATGATTTTACATATATTTGAAAAAGCAGTGATTAGCAAAGCTGAGACTTTCGCTGTAGAAGGGAGAAGTTGGTTCTACTTCCTCCACCGCCGTTCTGCAGGTGTTTTCTGACCCATTCACCCCATTCCAGAATATGAGAAAACAAAAGAGACCTCATTTAAAACTATAACAGGATTTTAGGGTCAAGAAAACTTAGGAAAGCAGACTTTGGGTATCATTTTCCAAAGCCACGATCTGGAAAGAGCAGGGAAGTGAGAAGCTCTCACCTGTTTCCCTAGGTGACAACTTAGAAGACGGCACCCAGGGCGATTCTGGATGCTGGGGTCGCCCCTGTCTGTTGAGGGTAACTTGTCCTGCCCCAGGCTCCACCCCTGTGAGGGACACTGTCCCAGTGTGATAACAGTGGAGCCATTTGGATTGGGGGGTACAGTCATGCACTGAAATTTCCACAGGCCAGAGTCCCTTGGGCCTTCATTTTTGTAGCTTTCCTGGGATCTGATTACCTGGGATCACTTGGGGTAGGAATGCAAAGACAGGATGAGCCAGCAGCAGAGGTCTCATGGTCTTTAAAATTTTTTTCCCCTATTTGTTCTTTTTAGTTATATATGAGAGTAGAATGTATTTTGACATAACATATAGTCAGGGAGTATAACTTCCTGTTTCTGTGGTGGTACCTGATATGAGTTACCCTGGAGGTGAAGGTCTCGTGGTCCTTGGGAAGTAGATCCAGGAGTCCAGAACATTGCGCATCTGATCAAGAGTTTTATAGGCCTTTCTGCAGTGGGGGCTGAGGCGTGGGCGCTGAACCAGGTATGTAAAAATTTATTCATGCAAAACATCAGTCTGTCGGTCGGTGCCTCAGCCGAGTCCTACACAGGAACTGGGAGACATGCCGAGGGTCAGAAGTTGCAGGTTTGGGGGACATGTTTGTTGATATGGAGAGGAGAACTTACACACCAGGCCATCTCTCCCGGCTTCCCCAGACCCGTTAGCAGGGTCCAGCCCTCATCCACAGGTCCTCCTACTCTAGCCCAGGAGGGCTCTTGAGGTGTCTTCCCCCTGTGTGTCTGAATTTCTAAGAGTAGGAACAAAGGCTCTCATTTCTGAACCCCCAAAGTACAAAGCAGGTTCTCGACAGGGTTTATGAGCATGTGTCCATGCGTAGGCCAACTCTCACTTACATATGGTTCCCCCAGGAAAGTGACTTGCCTGAGTTGACTTGGGGATGATCATTTGTAATATGACTCAAAGAAGATGCAGTCCAGTGTCATCAAGAAATGCTCCCTACCAAAAGTGACTCTGCAGAAACTCCCGCTGTTGCTTTGGACAGGGGACCATGGGGGCCCCTGGAGGCCTGAGTGTGGTTTGTGAAGAATCGGCGTTTAGATTCGACTTGGGGATGCAGAACCCTGACCTTCAGAGACAGCCTGGTCCCGGTCACGTTTTCACCCTGTATCAACTCTTGTTCCCTCTGGTTTGCTGGGACCCCCAAAGTCCCTGTGAGTTTGTAGAGGAGGTTGTCGATGTCCATCTTCTGGACTCGACCACCTGACCTGAAGGAATTGGCAAGTGGATGACAAGACTGGTCTCCTCTAGATGGCCCCATGTGAAGTGGCTCGGACGGTGATGGCCTCTTCCCATGTTATTTCTAGACTAACAATAGTCTGAAATATTAATGGCGGAACATCTGTACTCAGGAATGGTTGCCCAGATTGGGGGTCGGGGGATCTTCTATAACTGATTATTTTCTTCAAGCTCAAGCTAAATGATGAAAGAGGAGAGATATTTAGATAAAACCAAGAACGTTCCTTCTGGTTCCTTCCACACATAAAAAGAGGTGTCCTTAATCTTATGAATGGTTTCTCTCCCTGTTCGGATGATGAAAGAAGTCCCTGACCCTTTTAAAACTGAAGGATTTGAGAAAAAAAAAAAAAACAAACCTTTTGTCATGCTACAGAAAAGCAGTAAAATCTAGATTACTCCTACCTGAATTCCTACACTCAACCCTACCCTATTCAGAAGAACTTTTTCTAGAAAAACATCCGGAGGGGAGGAGACATGGTCATAGTTGTGGACAAATGTAATGGACACAGGTATCTAAAGTACACATTCTCCAAGAGTGAGTTTGGCAATCTGCCTTTGAAGAAACTTGCTCGTTTCATCTCATTTATCAGATTTATCACCACAAATCTGTTTACAATGCATTCCCTCAGAATTCTTTAAAATATATTTTTCTGGGTGTGGTGGTGCAAGTTTATAATCCCAGTGATGGAGGAGGCAGAGGCAGGAGGATTGCAAGTTCCAAACCAACCTCAGCAACTTAGCAAGGCCCAAAACAATTTAGTGAGACCCTGTTTCTGAATAAAATATAAAAGAGGTGCTGGGGATGTGGCTTAGTGGAGCATCCCTGGGTTCAATCCCTGGTACCTAAAATAAAATAAAATAATAAAATAAAATAAAATATAGGCTTAATGGAATCCTTTTAAATCTGTAGCAATGCCACCTAATCCCCATCTTGGTAATCTGTGTCTCTCATAAAGGAACATGCTGAGTGTGTGGTGAAGGCCATTGTCTCTGCTACAATTTTCATTTCCTTTTTGCTCCAAGAGATGTTTGCATCTATGTAGTTTGTTTTGATCATCCTTAGGTAGAAGATGATTCCTTTAATATCTGTGCTTTGTGAATTTAATCTTAGCTTACGCTCAGTACCGCTTGGTGCTTATCGATGACCTGTGGACCCAAGAGAGCGTCAGTTTTGTTATTAGAATGAAGTTATAATTGCATATAAATTAAATACAACTTGTTTAGTGTATTGGTAAAATATCCATTATTCTAAATATCCATAATAATATGGATATTTTGTCTTCTTGAAATGAAAGATTTCATAGGAATAAATGAAAATCCTTTCCCAAAGTGTATTTTCAATACAATTCTCTAAGTATTTGATGATTTTTTTTTTTTTTTTTCAGTGCTGGGGATTGAACCCAGGGCCTTGTGATTGACAGGCAAGCACTCTACCAACTGAGCTATTTCCCTAGCAGTACTTAAAGAATTTTTACAGGAACTGTGTCTCTGCTAAGCTCTTTGGAACACAAAGATTATGTCCTACCTGTATTCTTGCAAAATTTTCCTCTTTGACTTAATTGAATTCTTTAGCATGTAAATTTCAACTGAGCTTTTGGGGTGCTTAGATGCTCATCCAAGGCATAGGGTTCCTTACGGAGTGGGGCATCATTCCACCTATAAAGAGGCAAGAAGTGGTGGAAGTCAGAAACAATGAAGGGTCTTAGTTGCACTCTGCTTTCAAGCAAACTAGGGGTACTGCTACTTTGGGGTGCTGATACTGGGGATTGTATCCAGGGCCCCACACATGGTAGGCGGGTGTGTTCTGCCTCTATTCTACCACTGAGCTATATCCAAAGCCCCTTTTAAATTTTTATGTCGACACAGAGTCTTGCTGAGTAGCCCAGGCTGGCCTGGAACTTGAAATCCTCCTTCCCCAGCCTCCCGAGTAGCTGGGATCAGTGGTGGATGTCACAGGAGAGGAACCTCAACATTAGGGTTCTTTGTGATCTGTTCCTTCTTCCCTCCTAAGAGTAAGACACTTTATCTTTATTCTAAAATGTAAGCAACCTTTACCCAGGAGACGGTAAAAGAGAAACGAGAGGGAATGCTCTTTACCACCCGGGACTGTGGATGGTGGCTGCCGTAAAAGGGTCCCCTTGTCTAATTCTAATATGGTAGGGAGGTGATCATTCCGACTGGTTCAATCCCAGTACTGAATTCAGTTCCCAGTCCTGGAAAAAAGAAAAAGAAAAAAAAAAAAAGGTACTGATTTTTTTTCATGTCGATTTTGGTTTTCATAGGATGATTTTGTATCCTGCTACTTAGCTGAAATTGTTTATCTGTTCTGAGGGTCTTTTGGTGGCATCTTTAGGTTTCTAAGTATAGAGTCATTGTAATGAGACAAGGAGATGATAGGAATTGCTATAGCCGTGTGTTATGTAGTGATAATAAGCTACATTTGGTATTTGCCTGGACTTGTAAAACTAAAATAAAGGCGCCTGGTGACAAACTTGCTGCGTGGCAGGATGACACTCCTGAACAATGCCGATATGAACCTGTATCTGTGATTTGAGTGGTGGCTCCTGGTCTAGTCGCGTTCTGGCCTTTGTCAGTGAAGACCTGAGCGTGACTGGGCTGAATCACCACTTAAACCCCTGGACTTTTGGAGCAAACCGTCAGCAGCACCGTGACCAGAGGACTCCACGTCGCTCTGTCTCTTGACTGCCCCGGCTGCTGTCCACTCCATCACTGATTGCTGATCGACCGTTGTCACCGAGGCCAGACGACTGACCACCTCTCCCGTGGTGACGACTGCCACCCAGCCTCCAGCTTATGGACACCCAAGGACATCGGAGGACATCCGGGGAGCTGAGAGAGGCTGCGGCTGAGAGGAATCCCCGCGGTCTTGCTGACTGACTTCTTGGCTAAGAGACGCTGCACTGAGTGAGTCCATGGGGATTGGACTCCAGGTGAACGAGGGAGTGACTCTTCAGTGTATTTGTGACTTGCTATTATTAGGAACGTTGAGTGTGCATGGCATGAATAAAACCCATTCGATGGAACCAAACTCGATTCCTCTCTCACTCACTGCTCGAGAAAGTCATATCATCTGTGAACGGGGATAATTTGTCTTCTTCCTCTCTTATTTGTAGCTCTTTGATTTCTTTTTCTTTCCTGGTTGCTCTGACTAACATTGCTTCCTTTTTCCCTCCTTCCATCTCTTCTTTCTGTAGTACTGAGGATTGAACTCAGGGGTACTTTACTACTGAACTACATCCCCAGCCTCTGATACTCCCCCAGCCTACTTTTATGTTTTTATTTTGAGACGTGGTCTTGCTAAGTTGCCAAGGCTGGCCTCAGACTGGCAATCCTCCTGCCTCAGGCCTCTGGAGTAGCTGGGATTACAGACATGTGCCTACATGCCCAGAACTCTGACTGAAATTTCAAGTACCACATTGCATAGGAGTAGTGAGATTGAACACCCTGGTCTTGCTCCTGATTTTAGAAAAAAATGCTTAGTTTTCCTCTAAGCAGTATGATGTTGGCTGTGGGTTTGTCACATCTAGCCTTTATCATGTTAAGGTATGATCCTTCTGTTACCTAATTTATTCAGGACTTTGGTCATGAAGAGATGTCAGTTTTATTGGAAGCTTTTTCTGCATTGTTTGTGATGATCATGTGATTTTCATCCTTGATTCTATTTATATGATGTATTTCATTTATTGATTTGTGTATGTTGAAACATCCTTGCATCCCCAGAGTGAAATCAACTTGATCATGGTGTGTGCTCTTTTTAATGTGATATTGAATTCAATTTGCAGATATTTGATTATTTTTGATCTATATCCATCAAGGATATTGGTCGACGATATTCTTTTGTTGTTGCGCCCTTATCAGGTTTTGGTAGCAGGGTAATGCTGGCTTTGTAGAATAAAGTTAGAGGAGTTCTGCTCTTCCTATTCTAGGAACTAGTTTGAGGAGCATTGGTATTCATTTTTCTTTAAAGGCTTGAGAAAGCTGGAGGTAGTGGCACATGCTTGAGCCAAGAGATTTGCAAGTTCAAGGCCAGCCTCAGCCATTTAGTGAGGCCCTTAGCAACATAGTGAGATCCTGTCTCAAAATAAAAAATTAAAAGGGCTGGAGGTGCTGGGGTCGTGGCTCAGTGGTAGAGCACTTGCCTAGCATGTGTGAGGCACTACATTCAATTCTCAGCACCAGATACAAATAAATAAATGAAATAAGGGTCCATCAACAACTAAAAAAATTTAAAAGGAAAGGGCTGGGGGATGTGACTCAGTTGTTGAGTGCCCCAAGTTCAATACTCAGTACCAAAAAAAAAGTCTGATAAAGTTTTGCAGTGAATCCATCTGGTTCTGGACTTTTCTTCATTGGGAGAGGTTTTTTTTTTAAAAAATTACTACTTCAATCTCACTGCCCGGGATTGATCTACTTAGGGTTTTTAAAAAACATATACTCCTGGTTCAATTTTGCTAGATCATATGTGTTCATAAATTTGTCCATTTCTTCTAGATTTCCCCATTTATTGAGATATAGTTTTTCAAAATAATTCCTAATATTCCTTTGGATTTCAGTGGTATGTGTTGTAAAGTCCCACATTTCACCTCTAATTTCATTTATTTGGGTCTTCTCTCTCTTTCTTCTGGTTAGTTTGACTAAGGGTTTGTTGATTTTGTTTGCCTTTTCATAGAGTCAGCTCTTTGTTTCTTTGATCCTTTGTATTGTTCTTGTAGTTCCTATTTCATTTATTTTTTCCCTGAACTTTGAATTTCTTTTCTTCTACTGATTTTGGGTTTAGTTTCTTGTTTTTCTAAGACCTCGAGATGCATCATGAGGTTGTTTTCCCCTGAAATCTCCTGTTTTTTCTTTCTTCTTTTTTTAAAATTATTTTTTGTAGTTGTAGAATGCCTTTATTTTATTTGTTTATTTTTATGTGGTCCTGAGGATTGAACCCAGTGCCTCACACATGCTAGGCGAGCGCTCTTCCACTGAACTACAGCCCCAGCCCCATCTTCTTCTTTTTTAATGTAGGTACTCATAGCTATGAACTTCCCTAGTAGAACTGCTTTTGTTATATCACACAGATTCTGATATGTTGTGTTTCCATTTTCATTTGATTCTAGGAATTTTAAAATTTCCCCCTGATTTCTTCAATGACTCATTATTTATTCAAAAGTATGTTTAATCTTCATGAGATTCTATAATTTTTATAGTTTCCCTTGCTGTTGACTTCTGGTTTCATTCCATTATGATCTGGTAAGATGTAAGATGTTACTGACCTTTTTAAAAAAATTGTAAAGACTTACTTTATGGCCTACAACATGATCTATTTTGGAAAAAGTTTTATATACTGATGAAAACAATGTACATTCTGCATGGTTGCATGAAATTTTCTATAGAGATTTGCTAAATCCATTAGCTCTATAGGGCAATATAACACTGATGTTTCTTTGTTGATATCTTTTGTCTGGATGAGCAATCTATAGGCAAGAGTGGGATGTTGAAGTCACTTGCTATTATTGTATTGGGGTCTATCCCTTTATGATTAGTAGTATTTGTTTTATAAAATTTGGTGCTCCAACATTTGGTGAATATATATTTATAATCATTATATCTGCTTGACAGATCATTCCTCTTATCAATATGTAGTGACTTTCTTTGTCACTTTGAACTGATTTTGTCTTAAAGTCTGTTTTGTCAATATGAGTATAGTAGCTACTCCTGCTTGATTTGAGATTCCATTTGCTTGGAATCGAAAATTCCAAGCTTCTGTCCTCTTACTTTCAGTCTGACAAACTTCTTGTAGGCAACTTACTGTTGGATCTGTTTTTTAATCCAATCAGTTATTCTGTATCTTTTCATTGGATAATGAAGGCATTCAGGGTTATTATTGAAAGGTACAAACTTATTCCTGTCATTTTGTTGTTTTCTTCTGGTTGTTTTGAATATTCTGTTTTTTTTAAATTCCTTATTTATTCATCTTAAAGATTTGATTTTTTTCCCTTGTATTAAGAACATTTGATTCTTTCCAAATTCTCATTTGCTTATCTACTTTTTTGAATTCTTTGCGTGACATTTTGTCTATTTGGATGTCTTTGGAATTAGTTATCAGAGAGTTATAAATTTTAGGAAAAATTTGGCCTTGTTTTTCATATTTCTTGTGTTTCTGTTTTGAGATTTGCACACCTGTTGGGATGGATGTCTCTTCTACTCTTATGTGAGGGCCTTTTAGTAAGCAGCCTTCTCTTGACCATGTGCCCCAGACATAGTTTGTTTTGCAGTGTCAAAGTTAATTACAATTTGACTTTATAATGTCATTTTCCTGTGACTTCTTTGGTTGTGATTAGTGGGTTTTGACACGCTGTGTACTGTGTTGGAGCCCGATGGACCTGCTTTCTAAACAGTAGGTCTTCAGAGAGTGGGGTTACTGACAGTTCAGGCAGGTGTGGTGTAGACCAGAGAACATAGAGGTTGTACCCTCTGTAATTACTCCTTCAGTCTTGCCAGAAATGTGCAGTCTGCTAGGGAATGGGAACAACCTGTTGAGGTCCTCGTAGATGTGGTATCCACAACCAGTTTATTATTTCTCTCTGCTATGGGGGTGAATGTTCAGGATTAGGACTTTAGGTTTCCCTCCAGCCATGCCTATTGGGGATGAGTCAATGATTGAAGTCTTTTATCTCCTCTATTCTTTAAGTTATATAATCCACCAAAGTTTGAGTGGGGCTGGTGGTGGCTGAAGTAAGGTGCAGTTACTCTGAGCTGTCCTGGAAATGTAGCTCAGTGGCAGAGCACCCAGACAATGTGTCAAAGTGCTGGGCTCCATCCCTATCACCCTACAGAAAGAAGAAAGCAGACAACAACAGCAATAATAACAACAAACAACAAAAGTCAAATAAAGAAATTAAGTAAAAACAAATAATACTGTCATGTATAACTAAAAAGAAAAAATAAAGAATAGAAAAATGCTTTAAAACATGTTTAAAAAAAAAAACAAAACTCACCATCACTACAACATCAACAACAGAAAAGAAAGGGGCAAAAATAATACAGAGTAGGGGCTGGGGTCGTGGCTCAGTGATAGAGTGCTTGTCTGGCACATGTGAGGCCCTGGGTTCAATTCTCAGCACCGCATATAAACAAAATAAAGGTTGATCACAACTAAAAAAATTAAAATATAATATGGACTCAACTAAAAAGTCAAAAAATGATAAAAATAAAATGAATAAACCCAGGAAAAATAAAGAAGAAAAATTTTAAAATTAAGAAGAGAAAGGGAAAAAATAAAGGCAGAAAGGAGACAATAAAAAGGAAAAAAAAAAAAAACAGGAAAAAGAAAGTGGAACAAAGAAAACAAAATTAAATATAAAGAAGAGGAAGAGGAGAAGAGAAATACATATGTAAACAAAAACAGCAATAATGAAAAAAGTATTATTAGAAATAAAAACGTCCTGTCTGCCAAGGTGCTCAATTGTGCAGGCGAGACTGGATGTTTGCTCTCTAAGCCAAGCAGAGCTTCTTCCCATATCTGCTTAGAGGTCGTGCACCCCTGGAGAGAGCAAAGCCTGGGGGTTATGCATGGTCAGCTGACCTCATTGCTCTGGGCCTGAAGTGGGGACAGACATCACAGCCAAAGGACATGGTGGAGGAAAGCTGTTCGCCTCTTGGCCGCCAGGAAGCAAAGACAGAGGAGGAGCCAGGTGGATGCGATGTAATCCCCAAGGACACGCCCAGAGACCTACTTCCTCCAGCCACGCCCCACCTGCCTGCAGTTACCCCCAGTACAGTTATCTTTTCAGATTGTTAATCCATCCAATGGATTAACCCACTAACTAGGTTACAACTCTCACCATCTACTCATTTTTCCTCTGAACATTCGTGCGTTAACACAGGAGCTTTGGGGGACACCTTGTAGTCAAACCATGACACCAGGCAAAGATGGACTCGTTATCTGCACGGTGCACTCCAAGATCCCAGCAGACACAGACATTGCAGCGTGTCACCAAGCTAGTGTGGTGTGCAGAGACTGTGTGGCACGGGTTCCCCCGGCGCCCTTTGTGCTGCGCACTCCAAGGGCACTGATGTGGGGCAGGGGAGCTGGGGTGGGTCAAGAATTCCGGCATCTTTTGTGCTGCTCCCTCTGAGGATGGGGAGCGGCAGAGGCCGGGACTATCTGTGCTGGGGCAGGCCCTGCACAATCACCACCCACCGCGCTGGTGTTCTGAGAGCAAAATCACAAGGGACTGCCTAACACCCCCACGACCCCACAGCTGACTCCCCAGTCCACAGGGTTTTAAAGGGGAAGCTTCCTCTCTTCCCTTATGGAGACCCCATTGCATCGGATTCGCCGCAGATTAGTGTCAGAGACTCTCCCCTTGGGCCAAACTGACTCTCAAGGCCACCTATAATGGGGCTTTCTGAAAGGAAAATGCGGCGCAGGTGAGCAATGCAGAGACCAGGCGAGGAGATCTGCACATGGAAAGTTGTATTTGCTAGTCAGGGTCTACAAAGGCCATCACTTGGGAAAGCAAGAGAGACAGGAAGAATTTAGCTCTGGGACATTTTATGTAGGGCAGTTTGGCGGCTTGCGTAAGGTCATATGAGTTGCTTGGTAAGAACTTACCACGGCTGCCAGGGTAAGTAAGGGGAGTTCCAGTGGGGTGGTTAATGAGAGGTGGGAAGGAGAAGTTAGATTTTTTTTTTTTTTTTTTTTTTTTTTTTGGCGGTGCTGGGGATCGAACTCAGGGCCTGAGAAGTTAGATTTTAACTCTTGTTTTCTCTGCAAGTACCCCTCTAGGGTGGGAAAGCAACTTACAGTAAGAATTTAAAATGGCTGCACAGATGCCAAGCCTTGGATCTAATACATTCTGTTTCACCCTTTCTTTCACTATCCAAAGTCTCTGGGTTTCTCCAAGTCTGTCCGTCCACTCCAGCCTTCTTCTGAAGTCACCCACCTCAGTATGCAGCTGCTTTTCCAGTTGTTTTGATTCTGTCTTATGGAGAAGAGAAGCACCTGCTTAGGCAAGTGCTGGGTGCCTCCGATCTGCCATCTTGAATCTGGATCTCTCAGACTCTTAATGGATATGAACCATAATGTGTGCCACCAGGAACTATGACAACTCTTTATCCTGAAAAGATGTTGGTGGTGGACAGAATTCACCTCAGGCTTCCATGGAGGTGTCGGTCTTGGGAAGACAATCTGTGATTGCAGGTTGGTCTTATTCCATGGAACATAACATTCAGTTCACCTCAAGCTATGCACCCAATAGCTGACTAATGGTTGAACAGTTTTGCAACTGGTAGTGACTTCAGTCTGTGTGAAATTAATTTCTCTTGCCCCCAGGGCCCTTGTGATTGTTCATTGCTGTGGGAATTTGAATATACATTCAGTGGACTATGGAGACTCTAACAGAAAAAAAAAGCTTTCATTTTTGTAGCTGAAAGGTCACTCTTGTTGAAAATCAGAACTCCAGATTTAATTATGCAATTTGTAGCTTTCGACTTCAGTTTAATTTTATCATTAGGAAGGCCTGGGATCCTGATACTTGACAAATGTGTGGAATCAGATGGAACTGAGTATTTTGGATCTGTATTATTTAGGGCTCCATCTCTTCATGTCTGACTAAGCTGTCCTTTGCTTGCAGACCCTAAGGTAATCTGACCTGAGTTTGCTACCTTGTACATGGATGGCTGGCCTCTTAAGACCCATTCCAACATGGGTAGAGCTGCTAAATTCCTCTAGAGTCAGATCTCAGCATGCCCCATGGTGACAGTTGCAAAGACAGACGGAGGAAGACACAACTTCCACCCCCAAATAATTTCAAGACTTTGCTACTTTTCATAAGCATAATGATGTTTTCAAGTACATAGACACGGGAAAATGAGTGGTCCCCTAATAATCTACTTACAGAATTTGTCAATAGCGGTGATGATGCTTGTACAAAGACGATTTGAGCATTAGATAGGGCCAAATTTGACAACATTTAAGTCTCTTTTGTCCTTGGAAGTGTGGCATCTTTCCTCAAGACAGCCAAAATCGTGCAGATGGTTGCACAAGGAGTCGCTCCTCACTGCCATCTCCGACGTCTCCAATCTCTTCTTCCTTTTACAGATGAACTGTTTGAAAGAGTAACTCCAGTCGTCTGTGCTTCTTTGCCCCCTTCTCTGTTTGCCTCACTGAGAGGTTGCTTCTGCCCTCAGCCTGTGACTACACGGCCAAGGTCAAGTTGGACAGTTACTGCCAGATCATCAGTATGGGTTGGCTTTTCTGGGTTGTTCTGTGTGGCTGAGAGTCTGTCTTGCTTGGAATGCAGCAGTAGTCACCATTTTTACATGGCTTTTTCACTTGTTCGCCAAGTTTGCAGTTTTTCCTGCAGTGTCCTTTTATGATCCAGCAAGACTTTTGGCTCCTGCAGACTGAAAAGAGCAGAGAAAGGCAACAAATGAGCCCAAGCAGTTGGTGTTCATCGTCATAACATGGGTGACCACACTCCCAACAACCCCATGCTTGTTCGTTAAGGGAGATTATGTAAATGAAGGAAGGTTTGGCGCAGCTCCGAACATCTCCTCATCGTGGCAAAAGGAACTTGCTAGCTAACAGGTACTGGGGTTATTGGGTGAGAAGTTACATGGTCATGTAAAATTAGTTGTTCAAAATAGGCTCATTTAATTCCACCTCAGCTGAGTTGTTTGCATCAGCTGAACCGCAGACCCAGGGATTTCAACTTAAGTTTGGCCTACAAATGTGTTCACAGTGTCGCTTCAAATGTGTTCACAGTGATTGCTTTAGGAAGGAGGAAATTTTTTGGGGTGATGGATAGGTAGATGGCATAACTCGTGGTAATAGTTTTATGCGTGGATACTTACCTCCAGACTCACCAAGTCATATACATTAAATATATATGGCTTTTTGTGTATCATTTGCATTTCTCAAAATAAATGGTTTCAAAAATGATTGTTCTATGAGGCAGCCAAGAAACAAAATCAGTATTTTTAGTTAGAGACCTCAGAAATATAGCTGTAGTAGATTACTTACTGGTTATCATAGTGGAACATACATTATAGCCTCTCCTGTGAGCTAGTTAAAATACAAATCGCTGGACTGGGGTTGTGGCTCAGTGGCAGAGTGCTCGCCTAGCATGCATGAGGTCCAGGATTCCATCCTCAATACCACATAAAAATAAAATAAAGGTATTGTTGTCCACCTACAAGTAAAATATATATATATATATATATATATGTATGTATATTTACATATACATATATATATATATATAATACAAATATATATAATACACTGAGTCCCACACCCAGAGTTTCCAATTCAGTAGATGTGGAAATTAACATTTCTAATAGGATCCCAGAGGGTGCTGATGTTGCTGGTTGGGAGAATCACTGTTTTGTAAAGACCATAACATCTTTAGACAATAGCTACACATTAATAAACTCTCAATCAACTAGTTTAAAGAATCTGAGGCTGAAACAGCCCCACAACTAGCTGGAAAGGTTTTGTTTTATTTTTGAGAAATGTTTGTGAAAGGCCTTTGGGTAATTTTACAGAAACCACATGGGTAAGTCATAAAATTTACCAATTCTCGTGGGATGAAGTACCGGCAACTGACAATTTTTACTTTTAAAGGCTCCATCACTTAAGTATCCAGCAACCATCTATCTGTCGAAATCTGGCTGTTGATTGTTAAGTGAATCTAAATTGTTTTTGGTTCTTTTTAGATATATATGACGGTAGAAAACACAGGCTCAACTCTCCATCATGATGGCTTAGGAACCAACTTCCTCAACAAGACTCCTAAAGTGCAAGAAGTAAAATCAAGAATCAATAAATGGGATGGTATCAAACTAAAAAGCTTTTTCACAGCAAAGGAGACAATCAGGAAGGTGACCTGAGCACCTGCAGAACGGGAGAAAATCCTTGCCACCTGCACCTTGGATACAGCATTAATCTCCAGGACATACAAAGAACTCTAAAAACATAACACTAAAAAAATTATCAATAAGTGGGCAAAGGAACTGAATAGGCACTTCACATAAGAAGAAGTTAATTGGTCAATAAATATATGAAAAAATGTTCAACATTTCAAATGTTCAACAGAAATGCAAATTTAAACTGCACTGAATGGGTTTTATAAAGGAATGTCCTCTAATTAAAGAAAAATGAGATAAATATACTAGGAAATGATACTTCAGATTTCTATTAGGCTATATTTGCCTAGACTGACACTTTACTATTTTAATATTTCCATGGTTTTTTTAATATCAAATGTGTCTGTGTCTTTTAGACAGCATATTATTTGAGCTTTCTTTAGCTCATTAAAGAGTGTAAGCTTTTATTTAGTGAACTTAATTATACTTATTGTAATTAAAATTACATTTGGACTTATTTCTGTTATTTTATGTTTTCTACTTACTATAATTTTTTTTGTGTGCTAATCTACTTTCAATTAGTTGGATAAGGGTTCCCTCCACTGGTTTAAAGTGTACTGATTTTATTTTTATTTTTTAAAACTATTTTTAGTTGTAGATAGGCACAATACCTTTATTTTATTTTATTTATTTTTATGTGGTGCTGAGGATGGAACCCAGTGCCTCACACATGCTAGGCAAGCGCTCTGCCACTGAGCCACGATGCCAGCCCCTTTATTTCTATTCTTAACTATGAGCAATGGTACAAAGCCCTGGGCTGTGAAGCTTACCCAGAGTCACCTCTTACCCTTGACAAGGTACTTCGGCCGTGGTCATATTTGTTGGCTTCCTCTTCAATGAGTCTTGGTCATTCTCTTGCAACCACATTGAGCACCTGAAACTTATGGGCAATTATGGGATACATTTCTCCTTGTTTATAGCCTAGTCCAGTGGTGTGTGTGTGTGTGTGTGTGTGTGTGTGTGTGTGTGGTTGCTGTTCGACTGGTTGTGATTTTGGTTCTTGTTTTGGCGCTGGGGCCTTCCACACCTATCCCTTGGCCTCTGGTACTCCATCACTGAGCTGCATCCCCAACCCACTAGCCTAGTTTTTAAAATCAATTATGAAATTAGAAATAATTGATAATTCTTACCCATCATACCATTTCCAACATCCTTCTGGATTTTTTTTTTCTTTTTATCTGAGTTCTTTCTCCAAGAGTGTTTTTAAAGTGGACCTTTGTATGACAAACCTGGGAGACCTTATATGCTTCAGAATATTTTTGTTATGTCCCTGTATTTAAAAAGCAGTGTGGATGGATAGAACATTCTAGTTTCAAAGTTCTTTTCCTTCACTCTTCAAAGTACTTTTTTTCCTTTCACACCAGTGTGATAGTTGAGAAGTTGCTATAACCCAGATTCTTTTGAATTTGTATGAAGAATGTTCATTTGAGTTTTCTAAAGCTCATTTGCCCTGGAAAGCAAGTGATTTCTTCTAGGTAGGTATGACTCAAAGGACGCTTAGAAAAGATGCTTATGAAAACCAAAATCACAAACTTACTCCTTTCCTAACAAGTTGACTTCTACAAACTTATTTAGAAATTTTTGCCCTAGTGTGCAAAACTAGCTTGCAGTTTTATCTTATAAAAGATCTGGAAAGATCCCATTTTACCTTAAGTGGATATTAGATATATAAATTGCAATCTACCTATATAATGGAATAGCATATGACTCCTGGGAGCAAGAGGCAGATTTCTATGTGCTGACAAGATGCCAAGCATATATTGCTGAATTAAAAAATGTATGAACATAATGTATAATTTCCTTTTTTGTTTAAAACTACAGGTATATACATGTTTATATGGATTTATATATACATAAAGAAAAGTTTTCAGATTTCAGAAGAAGGGGAATAATACCTCATCTAAAAGTCTTTCAGGTCTTTATAAACAGCAGTTTCAAAGCTCTGACCGTTTGTTTATGAGATCTTATTATAAATCATTAACAAAATGACAGACTTTTTGGTTAAAGAGGAACAGAAATGTCTGTACTTTCTTCCACATGAGTGAAAATACTTTCATCCCAGAATAGGAGAATGGGGACTTCGTAGGAAGCAATAAGAGAACTTAACGTCTATGAGAGGTTCAGAACTCACCATGTGGTAGAGATGGAAAACCTGCTGAGGTAAAGCAGCGCCTCAGTTGGGTCATTGGGGCATTGATTGGTGACAAGTACCAAGAGAAGCAGTCAGATATGAAAGGGCCTTCTCAGAAAATGCTCTGCCCTATTCCATGGCTCCAGGGCTGTGGGTCAGATACACATTCCCAACACAGGACTCAGGTTTGTCCTGAGAGGAAAGCATTCTGCTCTGATCACACAGATTTCAGCCACCCCAGAAAACCCTGTCTCACTGGATGGAAAGATACTCAACCTTCCACCAGCAGATCCCCAACCTCGCTCTCTTTTCCAGCTTCCTCAGTTCTGTTTACCTGGGAACATCTGGAACAGGACCAAAAACATAGTAAGAGTCAGGAGCAAGCATTGTTTCATGGTCTCTGAGAAGGATGTGGCGATGCGGAAGTCCAGCACGTTCTCCAGTGGGGCCCTGGACTCAGGGTTTTATTTGCTCCTCTGGGGTGGAGTCCGGAGGGTGAGCCACGGGTAATGAGTGATGCCGAGAAGGTATGAAGCAACATCGGTTCTTTGGCCAGTTGCATTAACCGCTTATTCACCACTCAGCACGCCATTCTCGTACTCTAGAACGGTCTACAGAGAGGACCTGCACACCAGGAATCTTCCTCTCCCCTCCCTGCCCCCATGGGTATGTTGGGATCATTCTGCTCAAAACCCCTTCCACTCTATTCTAAGGCTTATCCCACCGCCTTGGGACCAACTGAAGACTCCTTGGGGGCAGAAATAGTCTCTGGACTGTATTTCAAGGGCCAGGGGTTTAAGCTTTGGGGGCTCAAGGAGGAATATTTTAATGAAGAGAATGAACACATTTTTACACTATGCATAATGTCTCAGGGACCCTAATAATTGGGATCTTTGGAATCAAGTAGGTCAGACCTCGTTTTACAGATGAGAACACTGAGGTCATGAGAAGGGGCGGGACGAGCAGGCAGGAGAGCTGGGGAGAGGTACTCTCAGAAATGCCCACCTCCCAGCATAGAGAAGTACAAAGGCATCCCGGGAAAGCGGGCAGCAAGGTCCATGGACCACCAGCACACAGCACTGACTTTGGACCCAGGTCACTCCAGCTCCTATGCAGTCTTGCTCTCCCTGGCTCTCTTTTCTCCCTGTGATTGGCCCTGGCAGAACCAGCCACACAGCCTTATGCCCACAACTTTCTTGGCCACAGAAGTACTCATACATCTTGAGAGGAAGTGTCTAATTTTCTTGTTCTGGATAAATTTCCAGGTGATTGATTGATTGATTTCTCATTTCATGGTTGGTTTCTGGTCTTAATGGATGACTATCAAAATCTAGGACCTTGCTGGGTACGATGGTGCATGCCTGTAATCCCAGTGGCTTGGGAGGCTGAGGTAGGAGGATCACAAGTTCAAAGCCAGCCTCACCAACTTAGTGACACCCTAAGTAACTTAGTGAGACCCTGTCTCAAAATGAAACATAAAAAGGGCTGGGGATGTGGCTCAGTGGTTAAGTGCCCCTGGGTTTGATTAGTACAAAAATAAAAACAAACCCAAAAACAAACAAACAAAAACAACTAGGACCTGATAGTCTTTACTTTGGGGAATTTAGTTATCATTTCTTTTTGCCAAAGAATTCAGTTCTTTGGTATGATCTGGGGCAAAATCTTCTACCCAATTAAACTTTTTCACCCTCTTAATCAAATCCCAGTATTATCGTTTATTTTCTATTTATTTGAAGTATGAACTATTCAGAGAACTGTATTAAAATTCACCAGATATGATTACAGAGTTAATACAGTTCTCCTTATATTTCTAGTAGTTTTGACATTACATACTTATTTTGTTGATTTATTTTGCAGTGCATCAATTTTTATGACTGTTGAAGTTTTTGTGGATTTCAACATATATTTTTACATAACATTCCGCTTCCACTCTCAGTATTGGTTAACATAGGAGTTGTTCTGTGGCTCTGAATCTGTTCCAACATTGGCAGCTCTTTCAATCGTCTGTATAAATTATTGTACTGGACTTCCAACTGTCAGAATTGCAGATGAGAAATCTGCTGCTGGTGTGATCCTCTTTCCTTCATTAGTATCTTGTATCTTTTGCCTGTAAGTTTCTTTTATGCTTCTTATTTTTTTTCAGAAAATTTTTAATGACATAAAATGATACATATTTATGGGATGTCATGTGACAACTTTGGTACATGTATGCATTATGTAATGTTCCAATCAGGGTGAGCATATTACTTCCTCAAACATTTATCATTTTAACATTTAACATTTAACCATTCCACATTTCTTTTTGTGGTAAAAAAAATACTCAAAGTCCTTTCTTCTAGCTTTTTTGAAGTGTATAGTACATTACTGTTATCTTTAGCCCCACTCCTGTGTACCTGAACCCCAGAACTTGCTTCTCTTATCTAACTGGAACTGAGAACCTTTGACCACCCTGTCTTCATCCCTTCCTGTCCCTAAGCTTCCCAACTTCCGGCAACTATTTTTTCACTCTTAACTCCTGTGGGATCAACTTTGATATTTCACATATGAATGAGATCTTTTTGTGCCTGATTAATTCCCTCAACATAATGTCCTTCACTTTCAACCTCCAAACTCTTTTCTTCCCCCGTTTTCTTCTAGTACTTTCATAGTTTCGGGTCTTGTATTGAAGTCTTTGGTTCACTTTGAGTTCATTTTGTTACTCTGATCTGCAGGGGGTTTATTTTCATGCTTCTGCACTGTCGTTCTCCAATCTTTCCATCACTGTTTCTTGAAGAGACTGAACTTCATCAGCGTGTGTTTATATCACCTTTGTAGAGGATCGGTGGATGGTGATGGGGGGATTTATTCCTAAGCCTTCGGTTCTGTTCCATTGGTCATGTGTCTGTTTCCACGTGGGTGTCATGCTGTTTGGACCACTAAAGATTTGTAGTATGTTTTCAAGTCAGGTAGCTTAACATCTCCTGCTTGACTCTTTTTACTCAAGATTGCTTTGGTTATTTGGCGTGTGTGTGTGTGTGTGTGTATGTTTCCATACAATTTTTAGATCTCTTTTCTTTCTCTGTGAAGAATATCATTGGAATTTCGATAGAGATTTTTGGGTGGATCACTTTGGGTAGTGTGGACATTTTGACAGTATTTTCCTCCCTTCCCCTGGCCCCTTTCCTCTACCCTCTTGTCTCCCTTCCACTTTCATGGATTCCTCCCCACACACTCATTTTAACAATATTGATTCATTCAGTCCATGAATATGGAAAGTCTACTTTTTTGTGTGTCCGCTTCAATTTCCCTCATCAGTGTTTTATAGTTTTCGTTGTTGAGCTCGTTCACCTCTTTGGTTAAGTGCCTGGAAGATTCCGGTACTGTCATTTTATTCTGGGAATGTAAATATTTGAAAAACAATTGGTGTCTAGTGTCTAGAGATGTGCTTTTTCTCATTCGTATGCCTGGATTTTGGTGAATCCTTTCAATCTAAAACACTCACACTTTTCAGTTCTGAGAATTTTTCTTCTAGTACACCTCTAATTATAACTTTACGTGATTCTTTTCTAATTCCTGAGCTGCTTATTTGAGAGGTGGCATGGAAGCGTTCTTCACAATACATTTTTTTCTGAGAGTATGCAGAGGTTCTCTCATGAACTTGTGAGGAAAGTGCAGGAAAATATTCTCCTAGCGAACAGTTCTCATTTCATTGTGTTTTGTTTTCCATGATGAGATATCTCTTCCATTTCATCTTATTGATCGTCAATTTAGTTGTTATTACAGACAATCTTTTGTTCATTTCCCTTAATACAATTTTAAAGTGCTTTGAGTCCCAGAAAGTCTTTTTTTGGGGGGGTTCCATTTCACTTCCTTGAAAGTTTTCCTTATGACAAAAATTTAAATTTTCATCTGATTCTTCTATTAGCGTCACTTCAAAGAGGATGTAGTAGGAGTAAATTGTTTCTGTCTGCACTCCGTGACCCTTTGAGGAACTGCTCATCACAGAAAATAACTCCACAAGTCCTGAGGAGGGCACCTAAGCGTTGGTGGCTGAACTGATCCTGGAATTGGGATTTGAGCAGAGAAAACCCTGGGACTGGAGCTCACCCGGGGACTGGGAAGCAAAATTGTGGACTTTCTGTCTTCAGAGAGGGAGACGTGCTCTCTTACCCTGTCTCATGTGGCAGAGGATCACTCAAACATAAATTGGTGCAGATTCTGGGCAGATGAATGACCACAACTGATCCTTAGTTAAGAAGTGGTAGGGCCAGGGGGCTGGGGCTGCGGCTCAGTGGCAGAACGCTTGCCTAGCATGGGTGAGGCTCTGGGTTCGATCCTCAGCACCACATAAAAATAAACAAATAAGGTAAAGGCATGCTGTCCATGCACAACTACCCAAAATAATAATAATAATAATAATACAAAAAAGAAGTGGCAGACTCAGATTCAGACCCAAGTCTGTCCGACATCAGATTTTGGTCTTATTAGCTATGACATATTTTCTGTGAAACATTCATCCTTTTAAAAAAAGAAAGCCTTTTTCCCCAAGGCAGTACTTCCCCTTAATCTCTTGACACCATCACCTTCTGCTTCCGCTGGACCCTTTTTTCCACTTCTCCCCACTTTGTACCTTCAGCTTCTTTCTCTCTACTGGGTCCCCTACCCAGAGATGGTTCCTTCTCTGCTCACTGTCCTTGTCTGGCCTCTGAGGCGTCAAGAGTACTTGTGCCCTAACCATGCTGTGATTTTGAGTCCATTATCTCCTTGCTGAACCACAATTTCCTCTTCTGGAAAATAAAGATGAAAAATAACTATTTCGTTGTGAGGATTAATCACAGTAAATGCTCAATACATGCAGTTGTTTTAGGTTATGGAGGCAAAGATATGTTCCCAAGCGTAGTTACAAGAGCACTGGTACTAACTTCCTGCGGGTGGGCAGAGTCTGGAAGATCATTGCTCCTGCTAAATTCTTCCCAAAGTCATGGGAGTGAGTCGCCAGGGAGCACCTTCTCCTTCAGCTTGACGTCTACCAAGCTGAGCCTTCTAATACCCGGGGCAAGACAAGCTTATTGATAATCCACTGCTGCATAATATCTAACCCCCATATCTTAGTTTCTTAAAATGACAGTAGACACTCATTACCGCACGGTTTCTGAGGGTCAGGGTTGAGTGGCTGGGCTGACTGTTTCCGGTAGAGTCTCTCACCAGCCTGCAGTTAGAATCAGCTGCAGCTGCAGGTTCCTCAAGCCTCAGTGGAGCTGGAGATTCTTCTTCTACATGGCAAACGAGTTGGTGCTGGATGTTGGTAGAAGGTCTCCGTTCCTCTTCACATGAAAATCTGGTAAAAGAGAGTGAGGAAGTCAGGAACCAAGGCCCTGAGGTGGACATGAGCTAAGTGAGTTTGAGGAACAGAAACACGGTTAACTCCCTTTGCACACGTCCACCTCCTTTTTTTAAAAAAGTAATTTATTTATTTTGATTCATTGTAAACAAGTGAGGCACAACTTGTTTCTCTGGTTGTACATGAAGTAGAGTCATACCATTTGTGTAGTCATACATGTACATAGGGTAATGATGTTTGTCTCCTTCTGTTATTTTTCCTTCCTCTCATCTCTCCCACCCCTCTTTTCCTCTATACAATCCATCCTTCCTCCATTCTTGCCTCCCTCCCATGCTCCATTATGTATCATCATCCACTTATCAGAGAGATCATTTATCCTTTGGTTTTTTTGGATTGGCTTATCTCACTTAGAATGATATTCTCCAACTTCATCCATTTGCCTGCAAATACCATAATTTTATTCTTCTTTATGGTTGAGTAATATTCCATTGTGTATATACACCACTGTTTCTTTATCCATTCATCAATTGAAGGGCATCTAGGTTGGTTCCACAATCTAGCTATTGTGAATTGAGCAGCTATGAACATTGATGTGGCTGCATCACTATAGTATGCTGATTTTAAGTCCTCAAGGAGTGGGATAGCTGGGTCAAATGGTGGTTCCATTCCAGACTTTCTGAGGAATCTCCACACTGCTTTCCAGAATGGCTGCACTAATTTGCAACCCCACCAGCAATGTATGAGTGTACCTTTCTCCCCACATCCTCTCCAACACCTATTATTGCTTGTATTCTTGATAATCGCCATTCTAACTGGGGTGAGATGGAATCTTAGGGTAGTTTTGATTTGCATTTCTCTTATTACTAGAGATGTTGAACATTTCCACCTCCCTTTTAATGAACCAACTCCCCCTGGTTCCAGGGAAATGGTCTCGGACATCCCCGTCACTTCCTCCATGCTTACCTGAGAGCTTTGTCGCGGTGCCACATGCCCGTTTGTTTAAAATCCTTTTCTTCTCCTTCCC
Organism: Sciurus carolinensis; assembly: GCF_902686445.1. Classification (NCBI taxonomy): domain Eukaryota; kingdom Metazoa; phylum Chordata; class Mammalia; order Rodentia; family Sciuridae; genus Sciurus; species Sciurus carolinensis. Next base: position 25,684,539 of record NC_062214.1, read on the forward strand.
ATTCATTTTGTAAGTTTAAGGCCAATCTGCCTTGTGTAGCTTGATTCTTTCTACCGATATTCCCTGTAACTTAATCTGGAAGTTAGACTTCAAGGTCTGAGGGCTTTATTCTTTGACTAGAATGGATCATCGGTGAAGTGGGCTTACAGTTGCATCACGTTGCAGATGCCTAAGAGGGTGATACCTAATCCATGATGTCAAGATCAATGACTGGATTAGGATGCTGATCCTTTTACTGCATACGTACTCCCCCACCTTGTATGGTTTTTTAAACTTGTTGGTTTGTAAATATCATTTTCATATAGATTTAATGTCAATTGATAAAGACAATTAACAAAAAAAGAAATACAAATGACCAACAAATATATGAAAAAATATTCAGCATCTGTGATGATCAGGGAAATGCAAATCAAAACTACGCTGAGATTCCCACTCACTCAAATTAGAATGGTCATCATCAGGAATACAAATAATAATAAATGCTGGCAAGGTTGTGGGGAAAAAGGCACACTCCTACGTTATTGGTGAGACTGAATATTAGTACAACCTCTGTTTAAAGCAGTACAGAGATTCCTCAAAATAAAAGGAATAGAACTGCCACATGACCGACAGTCCCACTCCTTGACGTCAGCATGCTATAGTAATGCAGGCACATCCATGTTTATAGCAGCCCAAGTCCCATAGCCAAGTCAAGGAACCAGTCCAGGGGTGCGTCAACAGAAGAATGCATTAAGAAAATGTGGTATATACACAATAGATTTTTTACTCAGCCATAAAGAAAAGTGAAATTATGGCATTTGCCAGTAAATGAATGGAACTGGAGAACATTGTGCTAAGTGAAACAAGCCAGACTCGGAAAATCAAGGGTCAGATGTTTTCTCTTATATGCAGAAGTTAGAGCAAAGTAAGGGAGAAAAAGTGGGGAGGGAGGGAAATCTCAGGACAGAGGGAACATCAGTGAAGTGGAGGAAGGAGATTGAGGGGGAAGGAGGAGGGATAGGAAATTACCCTGTGTACAAGTAAAAACATACCACAGTGAATTCCACCTTTCGGTATATCTATAAAGCAGCAACTAAAAAACAAAAACAAAAGAAAACAAAAAAAGTAACCAATACCTGAATAAATAGAAGAAAGACCAGTAGAGTAGAGAATGGGGAATAAAGGGTCGGAGGGAAGGGTTAGGAGGTGCTGAGGACTGAAATGGAGCAAATTAAATCCCAGGCATGTATAATTATGTTAAAATGAACCCAACCCTTTTGTGTAACTATAATGCACCAATAAAAGCATTTTAAAATGTCAATTGATATTTGCCTGAGTTAATAGTTTCATTAGATAATTCTCTAAATCTCTGATATCTTCCACTTTTATTAAGTCGGCACCTATAATGTTCTACAAGGTAGAACTCTCCCTCATCAACTAAAGCTATTAGGTTAAACTGCATTACAGTTAAAATTGAAGAGTCAGGAACCTATGTAATTAGTCTCCTCAATTTAGCAATCTTCAGAGTAAGAAGTTGGTTTGGTAGCTACCTCAAATAATAATGTAATCTCCAAATATTCTTCTGTTGTAAGGATCAACAAGCAATCAAAAATTTTCATTGAGCTGGGTGTGGTGGCGGATGCCTGTATTCTCAGAGACTCCAGAGGCTGAGGCTAGAGGATCACAAGTTCAAGGCCAGTCTCAGCAACTTGGTGAGGCCCTAAGCAACTTAGTTAGACCCTGTCTCAAAACAAAAGAAAAAAATAAGAAGGGCTGCGGATGTGACTCAGTGGTAAAGCACCCTGGGGCAAATCCTCAGTACAAAAAGTTTTTTCATTGATTCAATTTTCCTCTTAAATTTTTTTTTTTTTAAATTTACTTTAGAAAATTTATGCTTTTTTGGTATACAGTTCTAAAAGGGATAGACTTTTTAATTTTTTAGCAAAGCTTTAGATTTATAGAAAGATTAAGAAGTTAGTATAGGGCTGGGGCTGTAGCTGAGTCTGAGGCACTGGGTTCAATCCTCAGCACCGCATACAAATACACATGGAACATAAAGGCATGCTGTCCATCTTCAACTACAAAAAAATTAAAAAATAAAAACTGGAAGTTAGTGAAAAGAGGTCTCATTATACCCTGCACTCAGACTTTTCTATTATTAACTTCTTACATGAGTATTGTATATTTGTTACAATTAATGAACCAATAATGATACCTTATCATTAACTAAAAGTCAAATTTTATTCATTTCTGCTTAGTTTTTTAGGTCAATGTATTTTTTTTTTTCTGTTCTAAAATTCCATCGAAGATACCAAATTACATCTATCAATCTATCTATCTATCAATCTATCTATTGATTGTGGTCTGGGGATTGAACCCAGGGCCTCGTGCACTAGGCTAGCAAACTCTCCACCACTGAGCCACGTTCTCCGGCCTCTATGTTACATTTAGTTGTCAAGTCTACTTCAGCCTCTTTTGGTTGTGACAATTTCTTGGACTTTCCTTGTTTTTGATGACCTGGATGTTTTTGAGGAGTATCCGTCAGGTATTTTATGGGATGCCCAGGATTTAGAATTTTCCTAGTGTTTTTTCTGGGGTTACTGACTTTGGGAGGAAGACCACAAAGGTAAAGTTCCAGTCTCATCACCTCCTATTAAGAGTACATACTATCAGGAAGATATTGGCCAAGTTACGTCATTCTATCGTGAGCACATGTGAACATGTAACAATAAATCCCACCGTTATGTACAACTATAAAGGAGCAATAAAATATAAAAAATAAAAATAAATATTTTGAGGATACCTGGAAATTTTTTTTTAAAAAGTGTACATATTATCGTGGTCTGTAAACAATGGAGTTTTATTCAGCCATAAAGAAGGACAAAATTATGTCATTTGCAGGAAAATAGATGGAACCTGAGAGCATTACGTTAAGTGAAATAAGCCAAACTTAGAAAGTCAAGCCATGTTGTTTTCTCTCATATGTGGGAAGCTAAAAGGAAAAAGGAAAATTAGAAGGGAGACCAGGAGAGTAGGAAGAAGACCAGCAGGAGGGAGGAGGGAAGGTAAGGGAGGTTCTGGGAAAGAAACGAGCCTGAGGATGTTGTGTGCCTGTTATGACTGTGTAACAAATCCCACTAGTAGGTATCACTATAGTACGCTGATATATTTTTAAATTAAAAATAAAATTACAATACACTAATATATTTTTAAATTAAAAATTAAGGCGTATATGTCATCAATAGGACTTATCATTGCTGATGTTGACCTTGACCACCCGGCTGGGGGTCATGCTCATCAGATTTCTCCACTGTAAAGTCACTTTTTAAAAATCCCTCTTGTACTCTTTAGAAGAAAACCAATTCACATACCCCACGCTTACAGGGAGGCGTTACACAGAGTATTTAGGTAAACCATTTGGAATCCTACATGGGGGATTTTTCTCCCTCTCCCCCTGTCAGTCTGTTTATACAAATACAGGCTCGTGCATGTTCGTGCCTTTGCTTATAACTCGGTGCTTCTTTCCTTGTTCTACCGCTCGGCTGGTTTCCACTTCCTTGCATCCCTGCATCCTGATATTCCGCTTTAGCATCTTGTTTCCTTCTCAAGTCCTAGAATCAGTCAGGCTTCCCAGAAGTTCTGTTTCACTTTATTGGCGGATGAGACTAGGAACAAAGCTCTGTGCATTAGATGCTCCCAAGGCTACAGGGGTGTCATTGCTCTTTGGTCCTTTCTGCTGACAGAACAAAGAAATGCATGTGTAGTGTGTGTGTGTAGTGTGTGTGTGTGTGTGTGTGTGTGCGTGTGTGTGTGTGTGTGTGTGTGTGTGAGCACACATGTGAACTCACATCTGCACATAACCCCACCGGCAATGATCAACCTGAATGCTGTGCTTCTATTTCTTTTTGCCTTTAGCTTTAAATACTTCACTGGTTTCCAGAGTTACTGAGGTCAGACTTATCCTCCCAAGTCCTTTAGTTAGGTTGTTTCACACATTCGGAAGACAAAGAAGTTGTTGGGTTTTAAATCATTGTCTATATTCCACCCTGGGATCCCTCAACCACCTAAAGGATTTTTAAAATAATTTGCACAGTTTGTTCTGTAAAGTTCCTTGGGTTTTGGACATTAAATGCCATGCAGCCACCATTAGAAGGTCATCTAGAATCGCTTTACTGCCCAAACATTCCCTATCCACCTCTCCTTCTCCCCCAATTCCTGGAAACTGCTGATCTTTTTACAATGTTGATAGTCTTTGCCTTTTCCAGAATGATGTATAACTGGAATCATATATGGAGTAGCTTTTCATGCTGACTTTCACTCAGCAATATACATTTAAGTTCATCCATGCCTTTATGACTTCAGATTTCTTTTTGTTAACTGCTGAGTAATATTCTACTCACTAGTCTGCCACAATTTGCTTATCCACTTGTTGAAGGTAATTGATTGCTTCCAGGTTTGGGTGATTCAGATACAAATACTTTACATGTGGGTTTTTGTATGGACATAAATTTTCAGGTCATTTGGGTAAATACCTCGGAGTGCAAACTACAGGATGGTATAGTAAGATTGTGTCTCTCTTTTTGAGTAACTACCCAACTGTATTCCAAAGTGGCTGGATTGTCCTGCATCCCCGCCAGCAATCAACAGGACTGTGACTCCGTGTCCTCACCCGCATTTGACATTGCCAGTTTTCAGGATTTGAGCCATGGTATTAGGTGTGTAAAATATTTCATTGTGATTTTAATTTACATTTCTGTAATGGCTAATGATATTGAATATATTTTCATATGTGTATTTATTATCCATCTAACTTTTTTTGGTGAAGTTTCTGTGTCTTTTTTTCATTTTATTTTAAAAATAAACATTTCATTTTTGTTTTTAAAAAATTTTTAAATTTTATTTTAAAAAATTTAAAAAAATTAATTTTAGAAATTTTTTTCTTTTCTTTCTTTCTTTTTATTTTTGTACCCGGGATTAAACCCAGGGACACTTAACCACTGAGCCACATCCCCATCTCCTTTTCATATTTTATTTAGAGACAGGGTCTCACTAAGTTGATTAGGACCTTGCTAAGTTGCTGGGGCTAGCTTTGAACTTCCTCCCAAGCCAGGAATTTCTCATTGTTAAGCCTTGGAAATTCTTTATGTATTCTGGATAAAAGTCCTTTGTCTGACAAGCGATTTGCAAATATTTGTGTTCGTGACTTGTCTTTTTATTCTCTTTTACAGAGTTAAAGTTTTAATTTTGATGAAGTATGATTTGTGATAATTGTATGGATCATGGTTTTGTGTTATATGTCAGAAATGTTTGCCTGTTTTTCTCTCAGCGTTTTATGGTCTTACACTTTTATGGTCCATTGTGAGTCTATTTTGTTTAGGGATGAGCAGGGCTTGAGCCGCCCCCCGCCCCACCTTCTCCTTCTCTGCAGGCAGGCCTCCAGATTTTTCAGGCACCATTTGTTGGAGACTACTTTTCTCTACTAAATTGGTTTTTTACCTTTTCAAAAACATCCACCCTATTTCCATGGGTCTATTCTGGACTGCATTCCTTGCTGAGTTGCTGAGGCTGGCTGATTTATTCTTCTCTCTGCCAGCATGCTCTTGGCTGCTGGAATTTTATATTAAATCCTGAAATTAGGTAGTACAGATTCTCCAACTTTCTTGTCTATTTTTTAATATTGTTTTGGTTATTCTAGTTTCTTTTACCCTCCATATAGGTTTTAGAACTGATTTAAAAAAAATCTATAAAAGTCATGCTGGGATTTTGAAAAGTCATGCCAGTCCTATATTGATATCTTAATAATATTGAGTCTTCCAATCCATGAACAGTGTAACCCTTCATTCATTTGGATGTTCACTTTTTTAAATGCTGTTGTCAATGATACTTTTTTACAAAATCTGACTTCCAATTCTTCATTATTAGTATATAGAAATATAATAGATTTTCGTATAGGAGCCTTATAGACTCATTGAGATTTGTATGTAGATAATCTTATATATGAATAGAGACCATTTGTTTCTGGAATCTGAATTGTTTTAATTCCTAAACTGAGAAAGTATTTGGTTAATATACCTTCAAATGTATGTGTGAATATATATATATATATATATATATATGTATATATATATGTATATGTATATATATATGTATATGTATATATATGTATATGTATATGTATATATATATATATATATATGTATTTCTCAAATATATATATTTGAGAAATTCCTGGCTTGGGAGGCTGAGGCAGGAGGATTGCAAGTTCAAAGCCAGCCTCAGCAACTTAGTGAGGTCTTAAGCAACTTAGTGAGACTTTGCCTCTAAATAAAATTAAAAAAGTAGCGGGGGATGAGGTTCAGTGGTTAAGCACCCCTGAGTTCAATTCCCAGTACAAAGAGATGGGGGAGAGAGAGAGAGAGAGAGAGAGAGAGAGAGAGAGAGAGAGAGAGAGAGAAATTCCAAATATATATTGTGAGCATTAACTTCTTTCTGTTCTTCTAGGCCTCCAGTGACAAAAATGTGAGATGTTTTTCTATTGTCCCACAGGTTCCTGAGCCTCTGTTCCTGGTTCTCAGCCTCATTTGTCTGTTTTACAGACCGGACAATTTCTCTTACTCCGTTCTTAAATTCATTGACTCTTTCCTCTACTCTCTCGTTCATTCTTCTATTGATCTTATCCAGTGAATGTTTAATTTCAGATGTATTTTTTCATTTCCAAACTTTACATTCAAAATACTTTTTATTTTGCTGAGAACTTTCATATTTTCATTCATTGTAAGATTTATGAGCATGGTTATACCATCTGCTTGAAAATATTTGCCTGAGAGCTTCAACACCTGAGGAATCTCTTTTCCTTTGAGAATAGTTCCCATTTTCTTAGACCTTTGTGTGGATGGTAATTTTTTGATTACACTGTAGACATTTATTTTTTATTTTTAAATTATTTTTTATTTTTATTATTATTTAATATTATATTGTGAGACTCTGGGTTCAGTTAAAATCCCCCAGAGAATGTTCATCTCTTTTTGTTTTAAAGGGCAACCAGCCTGCTTCGGTTCAGACTGCTCACCCTGTCTTACCCTCTGTGGGGCGTGGCCCCATGTCAGTTCCATTTTTAAAGCTTCTGCTTTGGGCATCTCTTCTGCATGTGCACTTCTCGTAGGTTAATCTAGAAACTGGGTAGTGCTTTATATGAAATTCCCTTTCCAAGACTTTGTTGGGGCTGGGGTTGTAGCTAAGTGGTAGAGCTCTTGCCTGGCATGTGTGAGGCACTGGGTTCGATTCTCAGCACCGCATACAAATAAATAAATAAAATATAGGTCCATTGACAACTAAAAAAAAAAAGAAGACTGTTATTCCACGTTGGCCTCTTCTGCATATCTTGGGGGTAAGCCTGGGATTTGTGCAAATTCATGTACAGTGCTGGCAAATTCTCTTAGCCATGTTTCTTCACTCTGGAACTTTCCCTAATATTAGATGTGTCCCAGGGACCCCTGGTGGTCTTCTGGTTAGAAAGTTTTTAAAGTTTTAACTATCTATGCCACTGCACAGTTATAGGTGACTTAGGCCACCTTTGGGGCAAAATGGTGAGAGAAAATAGCTCCCCCATGTTTATTCCCATATTTATTGGATCACAGAATCTTCTTTTCCATGGTTCTTTTGCCCCGAAAGATGAGCTTTTAAAATCAGCCTCATACCTGGGGCTGCTTTCGGGTTGGGCAGGAAAAGAGAAAAAGTGGAGATCCCCAATTGCCTGTCCAATTCTGTACTGCGGCTGCCTCTGAATCAAAGCTGGGGAATGTAAGAGGGAAGTATCTTGAGAAAATCCTTCTAAAGGCATCGCTTAGATTTTGACTTTCATCCCTAACCCGTGTACTATTTTTAACACTTCTCTTTTTCACGGGTAGTAGCTTCTTGTATTTTGTCCAGCATTAAATATTGTTTTAAATTTTAAATTTGTTCTAATTGGTTACACTTGAAAGTAGAATGCATTTTGACACATTGTACAAAAATGGAGCACAACTTCTCATTCCTCTGGCTGTACGCGGAGGAATCTGGCTGTAGTGTAATCATACATGTACACATAAGGTAATAATGTCTGTCTCATTCTACTGTCCTTCCCATCCCCACCATCCCATCCTTTCCCTCACTCCCCTCTGCATAACTCAAAGTTCTTCCCTACCCACCCCCCACCATGGATCAGCATCCAATTATCAGAGAAAACATTCGGTCTTTGGTTTTGGTGGATTGGTTTATTTCATTTAACATGATATTCTCCAGCTCCATCCATTAACCTACAAATGTCATAATTTCATTCTTCTTTAAGGCTGAGTAACATTCCATTGTGTATATATACCCATTTTCTTTATCCATTTTCCTGTTGGAGAGCATCTAGGTTGGTTCCACAGTTAAGCTACAGTGAATTGAACTGCTGTAAACATTGATGTGACTGTGTCACTATAGTATGCTGATTTTAAGTCCTTTGGGTATAAATCAAGGAGTGGGATAGCTGGGTCAAATGGTGGGTCCATTCCAAGTTTTCTGAGAAATCTCCATACTGCTTTCCAGCGTGGCTGCACCAGTTTGCAATCCCACCAGCAATGTAAGAGTGTACCTTTCCCCCAACATCCTTGCCAACATTTATCATTGCTTGTATTCTTGATAATTGCCATTCTGACTGGAGTGAGATGGAATCTTAGAATAGTTTTGATTTGCATTTCTTTAATTGCTAGAGATTTGAGCATTTTTTCATATGTTTGTTAATAGATTATATTTCTTCTTCTGTGAAGGGTCTGCTCAGTTCCTTAGCCCATTTATTGATTGGGTTACTTGTTTTCTTGGTGTTAAGTTTTTTGAGTTCTTTATATATCCTGGAGATTAGTGATCTATCTGAGGTGCACGTGGTAAAACTTTCTCCCACTCTGTAGGCTCTTTCTTCACATTATTGATTGTTTCCTTTACTGAGAAGCAGTTTTTTAGTTTGAATCCAACATTTACTGATTCTTAATTTTACTTCTTGTGCTTTAGGAATCTAGTTAAGGAAGTCAGGTCCTAAGCCAACATGATGAAGATTTGGGCCTACTTTTTATTCCAGTAGGTACCGGGTCTCTGTTCTAGTACCTAAGTCTCTGATTCACTTTGAGTTGATTTTTGTGCAGGGTGAGAGGGGTTTAATTTCATTTTGTTACATATGGATTTCCAGTTTTCCCAGCACCATTTGTTGAACAGGCTATCTTTTCTCCAATGTATGTTTTTAGCACTTTTGTCTAGTGTGAGATAATTGTACTATGTGGGTTTGTCTCTGTGTCTTCTATTCTGCGCCATTGGTCTACGTGTCTATTTTGGTGCCAATACCATGCCATTTTTGTTACTATTGCTCTGTAGTACAGTTTGAGGTCTGATAGTGTGACATCTCTTGCTTCACTCTTCTTGCTAAGGATTGCCTTGGCTATTCTGGGTCTCTTATTTTTCCAAATGAATTTCATGATTGCTTTTTTTCTATTTCTCTGAAGAATGTCATTGGGATTTTAATAGGAATTGCATTGAGTCTGGATAATACTTTTGGTAGTATGGCCATTTTGCAGAGTTAAGTATTTTAATCAGGGAAAGAGATAGGTTAGGACTGACTTTCTTAAGTTTGGTAGGTACCTAAAGGATCAGTAATCTTTTTTGATGCTCAAATCGTCATAGCTTTGGACAGCACATGTGCTTGGAGCTGGCTCCTGTGTCTATTAGATTTCAGAGGCTTGCTTTCCAATGTCTAAAATAACATGTGTTTGCTCAATGATATAAGTCCTATGTTTTTTCTTTGTTAGGTAGGAAGAAAATGATTGGCGTTTCTTTATTTTCCACATGAATGGAGAAAACACATAAGATGATTTTTCTGTTTTATATTTCAACAAAAGTTTTGAGGGACTTTAACCCTTAAATAATGCCATTAAATAGACTGGCTAAACTAACCAGAGGATTTGGAGCTGAGGACTCTGAGCTATTAAAAGAAAGGTAAGCTTTATTTCCCTTTTGGGATTTAAAAACACTTCTAAAGAGCCATTTCCCCAGGAATCTAGAGTTACTGGGATTTTTTTTTTTTTTTTTTAACGTTGTAGTTGTTGATTGTGAATTTACAGCTTTTGCCTGACGCATGTTCACAGGGTAGGGTTTTACTTGGGAAGCCGTGGGTAACGGTGTCAGAGAAGGGAACTTGTTTCTGTCCTCTTAGAACGAATGTTTGGGGTTGGACTGTCGAACAGTCTCTAATTTTATCTGCTTCAAGGCAGAGGAGTCTTCTTAATCTGTGAGCATGTGCCTCAACTCTTTGGGAACTAGTATTGACCTACAAAAGATCTCGGATTAAACCCTCCAAATACCGCCCGCGCTCGGTGTCAGGGAACTGCTGCCCCCTAGAGGTCAGTTTCCATTCCTGCGCTCCAAGCAGCCGGTGTGTTTTCTGAACAGTTTATTTTTCTTTCTTTTCCTTGGAAGAAAGGGATTGCTATGCAGTTTCCAGCTTGCCCAAGAATTTGCAGTTTCTTCTTCTTGTTTGATTGTGAGGCTTTTCCCTATGTGAGCGCTACGTGAACTGAGAGACGGAGTGGAGGTTGCTCCAGCATCCTGTCATCCTACCGGAGTCTCCGTCTGTCCGAGGTCCGGGCTGCCCACGGAGAGCACAGCCAGGGAAGCCCCTTGCTCCTTGACTGTGTGGATCTGATATGACCTTGGAAGGAAAGGAGTTTCCTTTAAAAGGTGTCTGACATTTGGGAAGCGAGCTGCCCTGGAGGTTATTAGAAAGGGTGCAAAGATTTGATTAACACCCAGGGGGAAAAAAAAACCTTCAAAAATTAAACCCAAATTCCTATTGCTTTAAATTTGCTAACACTTCAAGAAAGAACCCTCCAGCCTAGGAAGCAGCAAGCACTTGAGGAACTGAGCCAGGAATCGAATTTTGTAACATGATGTGCAAATTCAATAAGTTTGAGAAATATGATTTTCTACTTGAAAAGATTCTTTGCAAGTGAAGAAATTAAAGTATTTTAAAAAAACTTTAAATCTTATAGTCTTTCAGGACAATGTATCAAAACGTCACAATGTACCCCACAAATATATACAATTAAAAATTTTTAGTTAGGTGATACGGTAAGCTGAAAGTGGCATCCCCCAAAATTAGAAAGGGATTATTATACTCTTTTGGGAATAAAATAAAATGTATATAAATAACAAATGTATAAAGAACCCTGTCCAATTCACAAAGATCTTAAAAGTCATTTTAATGGTGTTCCTGTTTTCTATTATAAATACCTTCCACTTAAAAATGATTTTGGATGAATTATAAAAGGCATTCACTAGTGTGGCACAGAATGGAATGAGTGTAAAAACAGAATATTTGACTATTAGTCTGCGATTTCCAACTTTTTATTTGTTTATAGGTAGAGAAATTGTTCAGACTTCCCATTTCCAGCCAAAAATTAAAAAAAAAAAAAAAGATTTTGGATGACAAGAGAAAATCTAATTTTAATTAAATGACCTCTGTGTTCCTGCTGAGCACAATGAGAGGAAGAAAAGAGATGCAAATTAGCTCTAGACTTATAATGAGTAACCATTAAAAGGTATTATTAACTCCTCTGTAAAGTTTTTAATATTATTTGGTTGAAAGAGAAGTTTTATGGTTATGTCATGTTCCCATTTATACTCCCATGCAGGGAAAACATTCTCATTTCTATTTTTTGATGAAGTTTGAACTAAAAGAAGCCTACACTTACTCGGAATTTGCCCCCATGGGAAGTAAAAATACAAATATGAGATTTTAAATTGGTCTAAGACTTTTAATTTATTATTTTATAAAATAGTTAAAAACCTAAGTCCCTTACACTTCCTTACACATTCTTAGTAATTATAGGAGGAACATGTAAATATAAACATAGGTCTTCAATTGAGTCATAATTTAAACATACAATGTTTATAAATTTGGTTTTTGTAAACTCCAGACAATATTCCATTTGCATGGATTGTTAGTTTCACCATATGTATCATATGAATATAATATGATATCTTTGTTTTTCTATCAAGTTGTTGTATATCGACTGTGGTTTCATTGTCCTTTAAAGTTAATGCAAATCTATTTTCTATGACCCATGGTTGATCTGGGATCTTCAAAACAACATAATGGCAGTGGATTAGAAATCTTTATCTTATGTATTCTTACTGATATAAATTAATTTGATCTTCAAATTAATTACAATTAATTAATCCAAGCTATGGTAGTTATATCCATCAAAGGATTATGTTTTACGTTGTCTTAAAATGTCCTCGAGGGCTGGGGTCGTGGCTCAGCGGTAGCACGCTCAACGCGCTCACCTAGCAGGCGTGAGGCCCTGGGTTCGATACTCAGCACTGCATAAAAATAAAAGGCATTGCCTTTCGGGCCTTGAGACATTTCTCTGATAGCTTCTTCTTGACCTTATGAACCACTCAGACGTTTCCCAGGAGATGCGTCTTGCAACGGGTTCTCTGAGAAGAGACTGAGATCTGCACCAGGAGGGGCACAGAGGCAGCAGGACTGGGCAGAGGGAGAAGTGAAATCCAACACAATTGAGGCAGAAGCCTCAGCTAGAGCTGGGATGGCCCTTTGGTGTCCTCCCCAGTGGAGGCAAGGAGGCAGACCTTGACCCCTTCTTTGAGCAGACACTGGATGCAGGGTTGCTCCTGGGGCAAGATTGACACATGGAGTATGGCAGCCTCTTTCTTTTTAAAACTCTACTGATAATAGCTTTCTCTCTCTGTCTCTTTGTACCGGAGATTGAACCCAGAGGCTCTTTACAACTGAGTCACATCCCTAGCATTGTTTTTATTTTTATTTATTTATTATTTCGAGACAGGGTCTCACTAAGTTGCTTAGGGCCTCACTAAGTTGCCAAGGCTGGCCTCCAACTTGCGATCCTCCTGCCTTGGCCTCCCTGGTTGCTGGGATTATTGACCTGCACCACTGTAATGGCTGGTAATAGCTTCTTTATCTGGTATTTGTTTTTTCTTTTCTTTCTTTCTTTTTTTCTGCCCCCATAAGCAGCCTCTTTCAGTCCAGTTCCCTCTGGGAATTGCCAGCACTTCCAGCAGCTGGGGGAATGAATGCTTCACTTCTTCAGGCTTCCAGGAGGTGCACCCCCATACATCACATGAGACGTGGAGTTGGAGGCCTTCCTGGAAGCATCGTGATGTTGAGCACTCTGATCCAGTGGACGTCTGAAAAAACTGTGTGTAGCCAGAGTGGCCGAGGCTTGTGCTGTCGGCGAGGCTGGAAGATGAACGGCAGGAATCAGTCCTCAGAATGAGGCTCTGCAGTTCTCTTTCCGAACACAGGCGATGGCTTGTTAAATTACACACCCCATTTTTGATTTCCTAACATCTCTCTTTTGTTTCCTACTGTATTGTAAGTCTTAAGCTTGCATCTCCTGCCTCCTCTTAGGAAGCATTGGTATTCTGTCATTTTTTCTTGAGAGCATACATCCTACTCACTGTGGGTGAAATAAACTTCAACAGGGATAAACATTCCCTCCTCCCGCACAGTCTGTCAGGAAGGCAGATACGACTCAGTGCATAACACGGTTCTCGGGAAAGGCGTCAGGGTGTCCTGTGACATTCTCCTTACCTTCCATGAGTCTGTGATGGCAGTTGGTTGTCGTATCTGTCACACCACTCATCTTTTATCTCATCTCAGAGATCAGAAAGTCCCAAAGGACTCAGGGAGGGGATCTTCCAACTCCTCCCATGAACTAGGCTAAGCAAGTGAATGACCCCAGCACTTTGTTATCTAAACCAAAAGTTGGACACATTTGAATCAAGGATGGCCATGAATGAAACGTGGATTCAACCGTATCATTTTACTCCCGGTCTTTGTGAAGAAAACGCAAAATCTTTGCCCAATACTTCAGATAGATCTGTTCCCACCCTTGTTCTCAGGAGGTGCATAGCTTGGGAGGGTTAGCACGATTCCCTTTTGAGCCTCCTCTTCCACGGCTGTGTCTGTAATGGCTGCACCTGCTGTTATTAAAATAGAGACTGGTGCGAAGGCCTTTCCCACGTTGCTTTCCTGACTTTCTTCTGCCTGGGTTCTTATTCCCACCCATCTGCTTTCCGGTCTCAACAGTGGTGCAGGCTAATACCTCCTTCACCGCAGGAGAACCAGGACAGTGTATTACTTTTAATGTTATTTCTTTAACAATAATCTATATATTTCAAAAAGAAGAAAGGATTTTGACTGTTTTCACCATTAGGAAATGTTAAATGGTGGAGAAGATAGATATGTTCACCCCGATTTAAACACGACACAATGTAGACACGTTATGGTACCCCATAAATCTGGACAATTTGTATGTTTTTATCTGTCAGTTAAAGAGTAAGTTACCCAAAACTTTCCATTATTTTATTTGTGTCTCATGCAAAAAGACAAATGGATTTTTTGAATAATAATGAAAAATATATTATTTAGCTTTACTGAGGCAAAATTGACAAAATATAAATTTAAGTTGTATGACTTGACATATATATATATATATATATATACATATATTTTGTGGAATGATTACCATAATCAATGTAATTAGCATATTAATTGGCTCATATAGTCACCATTTTCTTTCCTTTGTTTAATTTAATACTAGACAAAATAGACTTCTAGAGAAAAAGCATCGTTGCACCTAGGCATGGTGGTGCATGCTTGTAACCCAGCTATTTGGGAGGCTGAGGCTGGAGGATCACAGGTTCTGGGCCATCCTGGGAAACTTAGTGAGATCCTCTCTCAAAATAAAAAATAAACAGGTCTGGGAGTATAGCTCAGTGCTAAAACACCCCCGGGTTCAATTCCCAATAACTGCTCCCCATGAATGGATCAATTCACTGTGATGAAATGTTTAACTCATTAAAAAGATATATTTCTAAGCATGTTTTTATACCAAACAACCTAGCATGGAAAATGTGTATATAGAAATAGTCAGAAATAAACAAAGGAATAGATGAATCTGCAATTCGAGTGGGAGATTTAAAAACTACCTTTCTGATAGATGATATAGACAATGCAATCAGTAAACACCAATTAATAAGATTAAGCTAATATGTGTACATAGAACGCTGCATCCAAATAATGCAAATCATTCTCAAATACAGAATATTCATAAACTAAAACAACATACTGGGTGATACAGAAAGGCTCAACATTTATCAATGGACTAGTAACAGGAGCCTCTGTCATTTCAATTTTTACTGTTAATCAACAAATTATAATTACATGTGGAATCTCTGTCTTTTGATTATGTTGTAGCCATGAATTAAGGGTAATTTTATTTGCCCTCCTTATTAATCTATATGTGTTTTTTGGAGGGTTGTAGAGAGTTCCAAATGTAGGTAGCTAAGAAGAATTCAAATATCTCATAAACATTAAAATGTAAACGTCTTGTTTTTACCACCTTAAGTTAACTAGAAGGAACATACCCTATTAGTAATTAACCCAAATACTCAGATTTTGGTCTCCACTTTTCACTAAAAGAGTTGGGGCTCTCGAGAGCAATGGCTGATCTTGGTCTGATGCTGGGGACTAACAAGGTGAGCCTAGGACATTTTCTTGTGCAGAAATGGTGGAAGATTTTAAAAAGCAATGGGTTATATCAAAGAACACATAATCCAGCTAGAGGAAATCTCTGCTTGATTAGCTGTGATGACTTGAGCATCCAAAATAATACCAAATATGATAGATTTAAATACATTGAATCAATGAAAAGAGCAG
Organism: Sciurus carolinensis; assembly: GCF_902686445.1. Taxonomy (NCBI): domain Eukaryota; kingdom Metazoa; phylum Chordata; class Mammalia; order Rodentia; family Sciuridae; genus Sciurus; species Sciurus carolinensis. Next base: position 25,700,287 of record NC_062214.1, read on the forward strand.
GTTGCTTAATGATACCCAGAGATGGAATAATCAGGAAAAACTCAAGTGTCATCGAAGCAGCCACCAAACAAGCTGCTTCTGCCGAAATCCAGTCACTAGGATGAAAAAAATGAAGCATTTATCTTGTCTCTCCAGGAGAGCTCTATTTCTAGTAATCAGATAGCCCTGGTCGAGGAGGGAAAGCTCTATTTTACTGAATTATAGCCTGTGACTCTTAAAGAATTCATCAACTCAGGCAAGAACTGTAATTTGGGTTAAAACCATGCAGTGTGATTGATGTGGACCTGGATGTTGGAATGGGTAAAGGTAGAGCCATGCTGAGTGACATCTGGATGTTAAGAGACCTCTGCTGTGGGGCGATGAACAGGACACAGCTTCACCTCTGATGCATTTTTCTTTGCCAAAAATGTGAACTTCAATAAGACCATTGGAACTCACCTCCCGTGTAGGTGATGTGTTGGTGAACAAGCAAAGGAACCGCGGCACGTCAGAAAGTGGTCATCGGAAGAACCCTGGGGCCAGTTTCCAAGAAACCTGTGTGTGACAAAGTAGGACTGTGCTAGGTTGAAGAGATCGCAGGGATCTGAAATCACGTGCAACGGTTTGGGCACATCAGGCTTATACGACATCTTTGGTACATCTGGGAAATTTGAATATGTGCTGGTTATGAAGTGAGGTGACAATGTATTTGAATGGAAAGACAACCCTTGATTACACAAAGGAGATTACAAAAGAGCACGTGTAGTGTGATTTCACTTTAATAAAATCTACGCACAGAAGGTGGTCCAGTTAATATGCAAATGTGGCAGTCTCTGGGTGAAAGGAGTGTGACGTTCTTATTGTTCCATTTTTGCTTTTTTGTAGTTTCAAGATACCATGAAAATACACTGTTGTTCTTACAGTTTTAAAGTGAGCTGAGGATTCAGTTTCAGGTGTTAGAAAAAGACAAGAGGAAATCTAGAGATGAAGAAAGAAGATATAATGAAGTTTAGGCACTTCACTTTAATCCAATCCAAATCAGTGGAACAGAAACAGACAATAATGACAAAGACCCTAGATTAGAAATGACCAAACTGGAATCTTAAATCATGCTAAGCATCAATAAGTAGATTTCTGACCATCTCATCAAGAAGAAAATAAAGATGGGATTAAAAGCAATCAGAAAACCTGAAGCAACTACAGACACAACAGAGGTTAAGAGCAATAAAACTCTACCATGAGCAACTATGCAGAACAAATACAAAAATACTTCAGCCAGGCACAGTGGTGCACACCTATAATCCCAGCAATTTGGGAAACTGAGGCAGGAGGGCAGCAAGTTCAAAGCCAGCCTCAGCAACAGCAAGGCACTAAGCAACTCAGTGAGAACCTGTCTCTAAATAAAATACAAAATGGGCTGGGGAGTGGCTCAGTGGTTAAGCACCCTGGGTTCAATTCATGGTACTAACAACAACAATAAACTCCAAAACTTCAAAAACAACCCATGGAGATTGCCCTGGAAGAAGGGCAAAGCGGTAGAGGTCAGCAGGGCGTGAAGATGCTGAGAAGCGGCCGAGGCCTCCCCTCCCCTTCAGTTCCCCCCCCTCGAAGTGTTAACGCCAAATTCCACTCCACCTGCTCAGAATCCTTCTCATCCATGCTCTTTTGCCCTGGCACAATTTTAATAATACCCCCTTTATTCTCAAATGTGCTCTACTTAAGTACATCACGGATAGATCTTGGATCTAGCACACTTTGAAGGAAGAGTTAATTCCCGTATTATGCAAGTTGTTCCAGAACATAGAGGAAATGTAAACTCTGTGGAAGTGATTTTAGGAGATCGGTGTTACCAATTCCAAACACGGAGAAGAGCAATAAAGATCAGAAAGCAATCGTCCACATCTAGATGCATATGCTACAGCGCCAAATGCAGTTGTCAGTAAACAAATCTAATAATAGACGGAAGTCACTCAGGATAGCACTGAAAAATATGTGATGATGTCATTACCAATGTAACTACCTGAGTAGATGAAAAGACTCTATGACGACCCCAAATGATGCAAACTTACAAATTTCAAACACTGGTTAGAGCAAATAGCTACTTGAGAAAAGGCAAGAACTCACTCCATATGTCACAAACTGAATGCCAAAATTTTGTGGTGAATGTTATAGGTATCAAAGGAACTTGGTATCCCCTTTAAACAAGGATTCCCACTAATATTGCAGCGGAGAGCTTGGCCCGTGCCATTAGCAAAGTAGAAGTTGGTTCTCCAGTTCTCTCGAAATTGACAAGCTAATTCAAAGCTTAATGGAAACAAATGGGTGAAGAATAGCCAAGATCATTTTGAAGAACAACATTATAGAAGGTAGATTTCTGAATACTGAGATTTGTTAGAAAGCCATATTGATTAGGAAGATGTGCTTCTGATACAAAGATCAATAAATCGGGAGAACAAAGGAGTCTGGAGATAGTGACTAGTGACTACATGAGACAAAGAAGCACAATGGAATAGAAGGAGAAAGACAGTGATTTTTCAATAACCGTCCTTATCAGTTGAGACAGCACCAATGTGCTGAAGGACAGGCAACCATCCAACCTCTTTCTTCCATGTTGGTACAGAACACTTACATCCTTCAGGTAAATTTATTTTATTGGTTCAGTTACCAGGAGTTTTGATCTGCAATACCGAAATTCAGATTTCACATCTACAATGAAGTCATCGTTTTTTTTTGTTTTATATCTTTCTTTAGCCTTTCCATAGACAGTACCATGCCCAATACTGAATGTTCCCATAACTAGGTTCAATCCTGTAGTTTGGTACTAGTAAGCATATTCTGTACCTGTCTAATAGCTACTTCCTGTTAGTGTACAGAGGTGAGGGCTTGTGGCAAATTTTCATCTGTATTTTGTTGCAACAAAATTTTAAACTGTCTCGTTCCAAATTATCCCCCACTCTAATTCTAATTTTGATTTCATAAGAATTACATGTTTCTGCAGTTATTTCAAAACACAGGTTGTCAGCATTTTTGTATCAGAAGAGTTGACACAGGTAGCCTTGTTTCTGATCTTTTCTAACATAGACCCTAGCTTGTTCCCTCAGTAAAAATTCTCCATGATGGTAAAACCTATTGTGTATAAGGAAAATCAACTCACGTCAGCAGCAGTAATCCTAAGAGATGTGATTCATTTAATTCTTGAAGAGACCTTAAATGTGGATTCCGAATTTATAAACAGGATGGACTCATTTTTATGGGGTAATATAATTTGGATTTTAGAGAAACCAGTTCCAGTGTTTGGGCTTGACTATTTCTTCCTTATCCTTATATCCGTCTTGAGTTTTGTTAAACCAGGTCCTGACAGCTATAAAAGATAATGGATGCTTTGCACAGTGGCGCACACCTGTAATCCCAGTGACTCGGGGGACTGAGGCAGGAGGATCGCAACTTCGAGACCAGCACCACCAACTTAGTGCACTCTAAGGACTTAGGGAGACCCTGTCTCAAAATAAACATAAAACAAGGGCTGGGGAATGTACCTCGGTGGTACAAAGAAAGAAAAAAAAAAAAAAGATAATGGGCAGTTGGAATCTTAGGGGATGAAATTTGAGCATAATCATACTTGGTTTGATTAATTAACAACTTTTTCCAGTTACTAGATTTGGGAACCCAACAGTAGGTGACATTTCAAATCGTTTTATTTAATATTTGGGTAATATTTGATTTCTGTCTGTGGGACTATTTAAAACTTTCCACTTTCTTTATATTTAAACCACCCAGTCAGTAGTTCTGAAGTATTAGAGACAGGTAAAAGGATTTCTGGAGCCTTTTCTCCATATTTGAAATAATCGACAGTATAAAATTCCATGAGGTTGAGAGATTTACTTTTTAAAAAGAGGAATAAAATTATAAGCTGCCATTTGAACTGGTACGAGACAAAATATTAAGTTTAATGATCAGGTTAACTAAACAGAAAGTATCAGCAGTCCATTTATGTTGCTACCGGTTGGTTAGAGACTTCAGCATTTGTACATCATTCCTAGTTTGTTTGTAGACCCTAACAGAAGCTACAGCTGATGCTGGTCCCTGCGTGAGTATATGTCCCTGTATTGTTGCTCCTTCAATGTGATGGTGTGTGAGTTATCAGCAACTCGTGGTAAGTGCTTTCCCACCATGAGGACAATCCAGCCTGACCCTGGAAACTTCCTGGATTTGCAGCCTGGTAAAACACCTCCTCGAGGATGTTGTTCCACAATCTGGCCACACGATGGCGGAAGGAGCCCAGGGAAACAAGAAGCCCTTTGCATCGGAATTAGGTATTGGACATGGTGCTATCCGGTGAAAAGTTCAAGGAAGGATTTAGGAAAGGATGACTCCACTAGAGGTGTGAACCGAACACTGGCATTGACCGGAGGACTTAAGTGTTCTCCTATACCGACATGGAGGAAATAGGCTGGATGGGTGCTGTCCTTCAGGGAGACAGGCACACGGGTGCTGCCACTCAACTGATAAGGAACCATTCATTGACAAGTCACCCGCTTTCTCCTTCTACTCCATGTGCTTCTTGTCTCATGTAATCATGCAGGACTAGTCCTATTTCCAGACTATTTTGTTTTCTTGGTTTACTGATCTTTGCATCAGAAGCATATCTTCCTCATGGCTGTGACCTCCTAATACATCTCAGTATTCAGAAATTTAACTTCTATAATTTTGTTCTTGAAAATGATCTTGGTATCCAAGGGCAGTCAGTAGAAAGGAGGAAGGGGACCTGAAGGAGTTGTGGAGGGAGGGTGGAAGTGCTGAGGAGGGATACTGTCCATGTTACAGTGTTATGTTTTGTGTGTTAGAAATGTGCAACAACAAATCCCACCATTAGCTGTTCTTTGTCTATTTGTTTCCATAAATCTTTAAATTATCTTCTCAGTTTTGAAAGAGCTAAAGAAGCAACTCCTGCTTTGCCTATGGCCTGGGCCTTGTTCAACTCTGCAATATTTATGGGAATATTTGCACTATTAGTGGGAATTCTTGTTTTCCTTCAATTTCTTTTTTTTTAAATCTGTTCTTTTTAGATACACATGGCAGTAGAGTGGATTCTGACTTTTAAACATACATGGAGTATGACTTACTCTGATTAGGCTCCCTTTCTGCTGCTTTGCTGAATTCATAATGTGCTTTCACTGGTCATATATTCATATGTGAACATAGGAAAGTTATGTCCAGTTCATTCCACTGTCTTTCCTATTCCCACACCCCCTTCCCTTCATTCCCCTTTGTCTAATTCAATGAAATTCCGTCCTTCCCCTCCCACTTTGTTGTGTGTTAGCATCTGCATATCAAAGAGAACATTTGACCTTTGTTTTTTTGGGATTGGCTTATTTCACTTAGCATGATAGTCTCCAGTTCCATCCATTTACTGGCAAATGCCATAATTTCATTCTTCTTTAAGGCTGAGTAATATTCCATTGTGTATATGTACCACATTTTCATGATCTGTTCATCTGTTGAAGGGCATCTAGGTTGGTTCCATAGTTTAGCTACTGTGAATTGAGCTGCTATCAATATTGATGTGAGTGTGTCACTGTAGAATACTGATTTTAAGTCCTTTGGGTGTATGCTGAGGAGTGGGATAACTGGGTCAAATGGTGGTTCCATTCCAAGTTTTCTGAGGAATCTCCATACTGCTTTCCAGAGTGGTTGCACCAATTTGCAATCCCTCCAGCGATGTATGAGTGAAACTTTCCCCTCACATCCTCGCCAGCATTTATTGTTACTTATATTCTTGATAATTGCCATTCTGACTAGAGATGGAAACTCAGTGTAGTTTTAATTTGCATTTCTCTAACTGCTAGAGATACTGAATCTTTTTTCATATATTTATTGATCATTCGTATTCCTTCTGTGAAGTGCCTTTCAGTTCCTTCGTCCACTTACTGATTGGTTATATGTTTGGGGGAGATTAAGTTTTTTGAGTTCTTTATATATCTTGGAGTTAATGCTCTATCTGAAGAGCAGGTGGTAAAGATTTTCTCCCATTCTGTAGATCTCTCTTCATGTTCTTGTTCCTTTGCTGTGAAGAAGCTTTTTAGTTTGATACTATCCCATTTATTGATTCTTGATTTTACTTTTTGTGCTTTAGGAGTCTTGTTGAGGACTTCAGTTCCTAAGTTGATAAGATAGAGAGTTGGGCCCACTGTTTCTTCTAGTAGATGCAGGTTCTCTGGTCTAATGCCTAGGTCCTTGATTCTCCTTGAGTGGGGTTTTGTGCAACGTGAGCGATAGGGATTAAATTTTATTCTACTACATATGGATTTCCAGTTTTCCCAGCACCATTTGTTGAAGAGGCTATCTTTTCTCCAATGTATGTTTATGGTGTCTTTGTTCAATATGAGATAACTGTATTTATGTGGGTTTGTCTCTGTTTTTTCTCTTCTGTTCCACTGGTCTTCATGTCTGTTCTGGTGCCAATACCAGGCTGTTTTTGTTACTGTATCTCTGTAGTATAATTAAAGATCTGGTAATGTGATGCCTCCTGCTTCACTTTTCTTGATGAGAATTGCTTTGGCTATTCTGGTCTGCTTATTTTTCCAAATGAAATTCATGACTGCTTTTTCTATTTCTATGAAGAACACCTTTGAAATTTTAATAGACATTGCATTTAATCTGTATAGTACTTTTGGTAATATGGTTATTTTGACAATATTAATTCTGCCTCTCCAAGAACATGGGACTTCTTTCCATCTTCTAAGGTCTTCAATTACTTTCTTTAGTGTTCTGTAGTTTTTCATTGTAGAGGTCTTTCACCTCTTTTGTTAGAGTGACTCCCAAGTATTTTTATTTTTTTGAGGCTATTGTGAATGGGATAGTATTCCTAATTTCTTTTTAACTGATTCCTCATTGGTGCAAAGGAAAACAATTGATTTATGGGTGTTAATTTTATATCTTGCTACTCTGCTGAATTCATTTATGAGTTCTAGAAGTTTTCTGGTGGAGTTTTTGGGTCTTCTAAATATAGGATCATGTCATTAGCAAACAGGGATTGTTTGAGCTCTTTTTTTCCCCCTAATTATATCCCTTTAATTTCTTTCTTTTGCTTGATTGCTCTGGCTAGAGTTTCAAGAACGACATTGAATAGAAGTGGTAAAAGAGGGCATCCCTATCTTGCTCCAGTTTTTAGAGGGAATGCTTTTAATTTTTATCCATTTAGAATAATGTTGGCCTTGGGTTTAGCATATATGGCTTTTACAATGTTGGGGTATGTTTCTACTATCCCTAGTTTTTCTAGGGTTTTGAACATGAAGGGGTGCTGTATTTTGTCAAATGCTTTTTCTGCACCTATTGAGATAATTGTGTGATTCCTGTCTTTAAGTCTATTAATGTGATGAGTACATTTATTGATCTCTGTATGTTGAGCTAAACTTTCATCCCTGGGATAAAACCCACTTGATCATGGTGCTCTATCTTTTAAATATGTTTTCTTGTGAAATTTGCCAGTATTTTATTAAGAATTTTTGTGTCTCTGTTCATCAGGGACTTTTGTCTGAAGTTTTCTTTCCTTGAGTGTCTGTGTGGTTTTGGTATCAGGGTGATATTAGCTTCATAGAATGAATTTGGCAGGGTGCCCTCCTTTTCTGTTTCATGAAATTATTTGAGGAGCATTAGTGCTAGTTTTTATTTGAAGATCTGGTGGAACTTGGCTGAGAATCTGTCTGATCCTGGGTTTTGCTTTGTTCGTAGGCTTTGGAGGGCGTTTTCAATTTCATTGCTTGAAACTGATCTGTTTAAATTTTCTATGTCCTCCTGATTCAATTTAGATAGGTCATATGTCTAAAAATTTGTTGATGTCTTCAAGACTTTCTATTTTACTAGAGTATAAATTTTCAAAATAGTTTCTGATTATTGTCTGTGTTTCAGTAGTGTCTGTCATGATATTTCCTTTTTCATCATGGATCTTAGTAATTTGAGTTTTCTCCCACTTTCTCTTGTTTAGATTGGTTAGGGGTTTATCAATTTTATACATTTTTTCAAAGAACCAGCTTTTTGTTTTATACATTTTTTGGAATTTTTTGTTTTAATTTCATTGATTTCAGCTCTGATTTTAGTTATTTCCTGTCTTCTACTGCTTTTGGTGTTGATTTGTTCTTTTTCTAGGGCTTTCAGATGTAATGTTAGGTTACATATTTGTTGACTTTCTATTCTTTTAAGGAATGAGTTCAGTGCAGTGAACTTTCCTCTTAGCACTGCCTTCCTAGTGTCCCAGGGATTTTGATATTTTGTATCAGTATTCTCATTTACCTCAAAGTATTTTTTTTTTAATTTCATCCCTGATTTCTTCTGCTACCCATTGGCCACTCAATAGCATATTATTTAGTCTCCAGGTGTTAAGTAGCTTCTATTTTTAATTTTATTGTTGATTTCTGACTTCATTCCATTAAGATCTGATAGAATGCAGGTTATTATCTCTATTTTTTTTTTGTATTTGCTAAGAGTTGCTTTGTGGTCTAAGATATGATCTGTTTTAGAGAAGGATCCGTGTCCTGCTGAGAAGAAAGTGTGTTCAGTCATTGATGGATAAAATATTCTACATATGTTTGTTAAGTTTAAATTGTTAATTGTATTTTTTAGTTCTGTAGCTTCTTTATTTAGTTTTTCTTTGGAGGATCTATCCATTGGTGAGAAAGGTGTGTGAAAGTCACCCAGTATTATTATGCTGTGGTCTATTTGATTCTTAAAATTGGGAAGGGTTTGTTTGATGTACATAGATGTTGCATTGTTTGGGGCATAAATATTTGTGATTGTTATGTCTTATCGATGTCTAATTCTCTTAAGCAGTATGAAATGTCCCTTCTGATTAAATTTGGCTTGAAGTCCACTTTCTCTGATATGAGGATGGAACCCCTGCTTGTTTACAAGATCCATGTGAATGATATGTTTTTTCATCCTTTGACTTTCAGTCTGTGGATGTCTTTGTCTATGAGGTGAGTCTCCTGGAGATAGCATATTGTTGTGTCTTGTTTTTTAATCCAATCTGCCAGCCTGTCTTTAGATTGATGAGTTTGGACCATTTACATTAAATGTTATTATTGAGAAATGACTTTTATTCCCTGTCATTTTTATTTATTTCTCATTTTTAATTTGACTTGGTTTCTCCTTTACTTGTCTACTCTTCTAGACAAGGGAGTTTCTCCCTTTGCTCATTTCAATTTTATTTTTAATTTCTTTTTCATGAAATATTTTATTGAGTATGGTCTGTAGTGCAGGCTGTCTAGTTGTGAATTCTTTTAACTTTTTTGATCATAGAAAGTTTTTATTTCATCTTCCATTCTGAAGCTTAATTTTGCTGGGTTGAGTATTCATGACTGGCATCCATTTTCTTTCAGAGGTTAGGATGTATTATTCTAAGACCTTCTAGTTTTTAGGGTCTGAGTTGAGAAATCAGCTGAGATATGAATTGGTTTTCCTCTAAATCTGACCTGTCATTTATCTCTGGCAGCCTTTAAAATTCTATACTTATTTTGTATATTTGGCATTTTCACAATAATGTGCCTCAGTGTGGGTCTTTGTAATTTTGTATATTTGGGGTCCTGTAAGTCTTCTGCATTTGATTTTCCATGTCATTCTTAAAGTTTGGGAAATTTTCTAATATTTCATTGAAAAGATTGTGCATTCCTTTGGTTTGTATCTCCAAGCCTTCGTCTATCTCAATACATCTTAAATGTGATCTTTTCATGTTATCTCATATTTCTTGGAAGTTCTGTTTATGGAACATTGTTTTCTCCATGGTCACCTTTATTTTCAAGATTATTTATTTTGTCTTCATGGCTTGAAACTCTGTCTTCCAACTCTCTAATCTGCTGGCAATGCTCCCCACTGAATTATTAATTGGGTTTATTGATTCTTCATTTTGAAGATTTCCACTTGATTTTTTTTTCAGAATCCTTATCTCTTTATTGAAGTGATCTTTCACTTCCTGTATTTTATCTCTGATTTTACTCCTTATACCATCCTTTACCTCACAGATCAGTTTAACTATGCATTTTCTAAACACCTTCTCAGACATTTCTTTCCCTGTGGCGTTGATGGATTCTGTTGTTGAAATATCTTGGTTTGTTTGGGCTGTTTGCTTCCTTGCTTTCTCATGTTGTTTGTGGGTCTACCATCTAACAGTATGGATCTTAGACAATAGTGCTAATAGTGTTCCTGAAGGTTTCTACTACCTTACAGTTTAGCGGGGGAGACAAATAAGAACAACCAATGCAAACTATATACAGTATTAGGCCAAATAGTTCCAGCTATGACGTATTCAATGTTAATTGTCACAATAGACAGAAATGATGTGATTAGTTATTGCCCAAAGTAAATTAGTAAGTTTGCAAAAGGTTTACAATTTCAAATGGTTAACAGGGAGAGAACAGAAGAGATGTAGGATGTGATGATTATGAGGGGGGAGGAGAGAAAACAGAAGTAAAAAATTAAAGGAAGAGTGAAAGAGAGAACAATAGAGTTCAGCTGTTAGTAGAAATAAAAGGAGAAAGTGAATCAGGGGAAACAGATCAGAGAGAGAAAAATTATATAAAGTAAATTTTTTAAAATAAAAAATACAATTTAAAAAATAAAAATAAAAGAATATAAAACTAAACCAAAATATACTAATCGAACATCCTAGCCCTCAAAATACTGAGCCTTGAAAAATAACTGACTTCAAATAGTGCTAGAAATGAGAAAAAAGAGACAAATATGTATAAGTGTTCATGAACCATTAAGGTCACAATTAAACAGAGAGAGAGAAAAAAAAAAAAAGAATTTCAATGAAAAGTTGAAGAATTGTTTCCAGGGCTGGGGAGATAGCTCAGCTGGTGGAACTTGCCTTACATGCACAGGCCCTGGGTTCAACCCCCAGCACCATAAAAAAAATTTTTTTAAAAGAATTGTTTCCATTGGAATTCAAAAAATCCTTGGCTTCCCTTCTGAGCAGTGTTTGGTGGGGTGGGCTGGAGTGCGACGTCTTCTCCACCCTGAGGGTGGGGCTGCTGGACTGTGAGAGGATATTCTGGGCGGAGCCCCTGGAGGTGGGGTTTAGGCCTAGGTAGGCTCCAGGCGCCTTGTTGAATGGTGATTGATCTAAAGATTGTAACTCAGTGCACCTCCAGGGCCCGGCAGTTGCTAGGCCACGCCGGGGGAACTGCGCCCCAGGAATCTCCCCTGGGTTCCACTTGTGCAGCAGAGGAGCCAGTCCTATGTCCCCTCTGTCACCCATGAACCCCATGTTTCCTGATCTCCTGGGTCAGTCTCCAAAACTCAGTCACTCCCGCCCCCGCCCTTTCCAGTTCCTGGCGGGAGGCATCTCTCCCAGGTGCGAGCCGCCCCGGGTTTCCACAACCCGTACCCCCTGTGTCAGCCCCTCTCTGCGTTTGATTTTCTCCCTGTCACTCAGGCACTCTCTGTGTCATGTGGTGTGGATTTGCCAGGCCTGTATTTTGGGGCCAGCTCACGTTTGCCAGGAATCAGCTCTCACAGCTGCTGGTGGCCACAGCACAGCAGCGAAACACTTCCTTCCTCCGCGCTCCACAGGCTGCGGGGGAAGATGCGCTCCCCCGTCCCCCACAGGGATATTGGGCGGCAGGCCTTTCAGGTTAGTCTGGCAGTGTCTTTGATCTCCGACCTCTCCACACCCAGACATGCCACAGACCTCCTAAAAATGTGGGTTCCTTTAATTCCATTATCTGTCCACTTGGCTTGTGGAGGGACTGCTTTGGCTGGTGCTGGTGGTGACAGTGGTGGTACTAGGGATTTCTTCCTTATTTTGTTATATCCAGCCTCCTGAGTCCCTTTAATGTCCAGAATTAATTCCCAGTAAAGTCCTCCCTCCTTTTTTTCACCCACCTCGCTGACAAGCAGCCTGTCTGCTTTCTTGGAGTCAAGCCATGGAGCTGCCAGGAAATTGACCTCCTCTGTTCTGCCATCTTGAAACAAGCAACCCCCACCCCACCCCCAGAGAGAGAGAGAGAGAGAGAGAGAGAGAGAGAGAACTTCTTTCCAGTTTCAAAGGGAATATATAGTTCCTTGACTAAATGTAACGTTTACCACAAGATTTTGGCATTCAATTTTGAGCACGTTTACTGAGTTCTTGTCACTTCTCAATTAGGTAAGATATTCTGCTATTACTGGTTTTTGAATTTGTAAGTTTGTATCACTTGAGGTCATCATAGGAATCTTCTCAGTTATTCAGGTAGAGTTAAGTTGTTAGATTTTCTGATGTATGTATCTTTGGGGAAATTCCTGTTCAAGTTCTTTGCCCATTTCTACACCCTAGCTTTATTGAGGTATAATTCACTAATAGAGATTGAAAATATTTAGGAGATACATAGATATAGAAAACATTTAACCTAATGGTTATATATATATATAATATATATATATAATATTTTTATATATATATATATAAAATCACCAAAACCAAGCTAATTAACATATTCATTCCCTCATATCCATTATCATTTTGTGAGTGTGTGTGTGTGTGTGTGTGTGTGTGAGACAGAAGCACTTAAGTCTATGCTCTTAGCAAAATTAAAGTATGTAATGCAGTATTTTAAACATATTTATCATTTATTTTAACAGATATATAAGACTTATACAAATCCATGGGGTACCATGCAATGTTTCAATACATGTATACGTTGTGCAATGTTGTTTCTCAACAGTCTATCATGAAGAAAACATTCAAGATCATTTCTTCTAGATTTTTGAGATACATGCACATAATTGCTCTCTGCAGTCACCCTGTTGTGCAGAACTTCTTACTCTTACCTAACTGCAACTTAGTACCCATTGATCAGTCTTTTCCCATCCCTTCCTCTCCTGTACTCTCCCCTGCCCCAGGTATCCACCATTCTACTCTCAACTTCTATGAGATCAACTTTCTCTATATTCTACGTACAAGTGAGATCACGTTACTTGTCTTTGTGTGTCTGGCTTATTTATCTTAATGAGCTCGAGTTTCAGCCATATTGTTGCAATTGACAGGATTCCATTTCTTCTTATGGCTGAGTAGTATTCCATTGTGTATATGTACCACATTTTATTTATCCACTCATCTGTTAATGGACACTTAAGTTGATTCCATTTCTTTGCTACTATGCTTACTGCAGCAATAAACATGGGAGTGCAGATGTCTCTTCAGCATTCTGATTTTATTTTCTCTGGATATATACCCAGAAAACATTAAAAATAGAACTATTATCCAGGAGTAGTGGGATAATAGTGTGATTCCTGGATAATAGTTCTATTTTTAATGTTTTGAGGCATCTCCATATTGTTTTCCATAAGAACTATAATAATGTACATTTCTACCAACAGTGTGAAAGTGTTACCTTTTCTATACATCCTCATCAGTACTTATTATCTTTGGTGATTTTGATAATAATCATTCTTACTGCAATGATGTCATAGCTAATTGTGGTTTCAATTTGCATTTCCCTGATGATTAGTGATGATGATTAGCATTTTTTCCCACAGATCTCTTGCAATTTATATGACTTCTTTTGAGAAATATCTATTTAGGACTATAGTCAATTTTTAAATTGGGTTATGTCATTTTTTATATTTTGTTCTCCTTCTTTTGTTCTTGTTTTTTGAGTTCCTTATATAGTCTGAATATCAACCCTGTAAATGATGTATAGTTTGAAAATATTCTCTGCCATTCTGTGTGTTATCTCTTTACTCTCTCTTTACTCTTGTTTCCTTTGATGTAATTCCATTTGTCTGTTTTGGTTTGGTTTCTATTGCTTCTGGGGTCTTATCCAAAGTATCCTTACCCACTCCAATATTCTGAAGTATTTCCCCTGTTTCCTTCTAGTAGTTTCATAGTTTCAGGCTTCAAGTGTTTAATCCATTTTGACTTCATTTTTGTGATTGGTGAGAGATAGCAGTCTAGTTTTACTCTTCAGCATATGAATACTCGGTCTTCCTAGTCATTTGTTTTAAAGACTGCCCCAGAGATGCGTTGAGTTATTTCTGGGTGCTCAATGCTGCTCTTTCTCTCTTTCTTCCCTTTAAAATGTAGGTGCTTATTGTTACAAGTTCCTTCTAAATATGGTTTTTTATCTATACCATAGCTTTTGGCATGTTTTATTTCCATTTTTATTTGTTTCAAGAAATTCCTTAATTTCCCTTTTGATTTATTCTTTGACTCCTAGGTCATCAGGAACATCTAATTTCCATGTTTTTGTAGTTTCTAAAATTCCTCTTCTAGGTTTTTAGTTTTATTTCATTATGGTCAGAAAAGATGCATACTATGATTTTTATTTTGTGAAATTCATTGAGACTTGTTTTATGTCCTTTAGGGTCTATCCTGGGGAAGATTTCACTTGCTGATGAGAATTCTGTAATTGGTGGATGAAATGTTCTGTAAATGTCTGTTGGGTCCATTTGGCCTATAGTATAGTTTAATTTTGTATTTCTTTGTTGATTTTCTGTCTGAATTATCTACCCATTTCTGAAAGTGGGGCATTTAAATTTCCAAGTAGTCTTGTTTTGGGATTTATCACTTCCTTTAGGCCTAATAATGTTGCCTTATATAATTGGGAGCCCTGGCATTGGGTGCACATATATTTAAAATTGTTATTTCCTCTTGTTGAATTAATTCCTTTATCATTATATAGTGACTTCTCTTTTTACAATTTTTGATCTAAAGTCTATTCTACCTGAGATAAGCATAGCTACTCTTGCTTACTTTTGGTTCCCCTTTATTTGGAATATCTTTTTCTATTCTTTTACTTTAACTTCTCTGTGTGTCTTTATTGCTAAAGTGAGTTTCTTGTAGACAGCATATTTTATTGGGTCTTATTTTTTCTCAAATACATTCATCCAGGATAAAATTTTTAATTGAGTAATTTAATCCATTTATACTCAAGGACATTATTGGTAGGTAAGGACTTACTTCTATGATTTTGGTAAAATTTTCCTGCTTGTATTACACATCCTTTGTTTTTTCTTTTTTTGTTTGTCTTCATGGTTTTGTGGTTTATATTGATAAGGCTTGGTTCTTTTCTTCTTTTTCTTTTGTGTGTTTGCTCCCCTGAGGATTGTCATACTTTTTTTTTTATATTTTTATGTCATCCTTTTCCTTATATCATTTCTTTTCTCATTGTTCATTTGCTGAATTTTTCATTCTTTCAAATTTATCTCACACAAAATGCCAACTGGTTGTAACTTGCCTCTGTTTCTCCCGGAGAGGGCAGGCCTACTTGAGCACATGTGTTGCTGGGAAATCTCCACTATTAAGAGTGAGTAGCTGACTGAGAAAACTATATAGATATATGGTAGAAAAATGAAATTAGACCTCTCTCTCACAACCTGCACAAAACTCAAGTAGAAATGGATCTAAGACAGGAATTAAACCAGAATCTTTACAACTGCTAGAAGAACTCTCCATCATATAGGTCAACACTCCATCATAAAGGTGCAGACACTGACTTCTTTAACAAGACCCCCAAAGCACAAAAAATAAAATCAAGAATCAATAAGTGAAATGCCATCATACTGAAAAGCTTCTGCCCAGCAGAGGAAACAATTAAGAGAAGGAAGAAAGAGTCTACCCAATGGGAGAAAATCTTGGGTAGCTACCCTTCTGAAAGGGGATTAATATCCAAAATACACAAAGGACTCAAAAAACTTAACAACAACAACAACAACAAACAAAACAAAACAAAAATGATAACAATAAAACCCCCCAAATAACCCAATCAATCTCAATCAATGGGCAAAAGAACGAAACAGAAACTTTTGAAAAGAAGAAACACAAGTGGCCAACAAATCCATGCAAAAATACTCAACATCTCTAGCAACCAGGGAAATGCAGATCATCTTACTCCAGTCAGAATGGCAATGATCAAGAATATGAACAACAAAAATTGCTGGAGAGGTTGTGGGAGAAAAGGTACACTTGCATGTGTTGGTGGGACTGCAGACTAGTGCAACCACTCTGGAAAGCAGTAGAGAGAGTCCTCAAAACAATAGGGATGGAATCACCACATGGTACAGATATCCCCTCCTTGATATTTTCCCAAAAGATCTAAAACCAGCATACTACAGTGAACCAGCTCCCTCATGTTCATTGCAACACAATTCACAAGACCTAAATCATGACACCAAACTAGATGTCCATCAGTAGATGAATGCATTGAGAAGTTGTGGTATAGATGTACAATGTAGTTCTACTCAGCCCTAAAAAAGTATGAAATCATAGCATTTGCAATGGCTAGAAATGAAGAGCATCATGCTAAGTGAAATAAGCCAGACCCATAAACATCAAGGGTCAAATCTTTTCTTTCATATGTGGAAGTTAGAGTAAAATAAAGGAAAGGGGGGAAGGAAGGATAGAATAATATAAAGAACCAAACAAATATACATTAATAGATGAGTGAAAGGAAGTGGAGAAGAGGAAGGAGAATGGGAGAGGGGAGGATCATGACCTGAGATGGAATCCCAAGCATGCAGGAGTTTGTCAGGATGAACCCCATTACTAAGTATAGCTATAAAACTCCAATTAAAAAAAAAGTGTGTGCAGCTGAGATGGGCAATACATGTCATCCTTCTGCTTGACTGACTTAGTGTCTCCGTCCCTTTTAGTTCATTGCACACTATCCTGGCCCCTTTCCAAAACTCATAAAGGCAGAGCACTGTCCGGCTACAATGATTTCTATTCGGTCACCTGCAACGCTGCCCTCTGTTCTCTTGGGACATGTCAGTCATGAAGCCCTATTTAATGACCATTGCCATCCTTCTGATTCTGGTTCAAAAGACTCCAGGTAACAGACCTGCTCGAAGGTTCTGGGGTCTTGCCTATAGAATCGGCATCTTGGTGGCCTCTGAGGTGACGCCAACGCATGTGTAGGAGTTGCCACTGAAAGCCTTTTCTGGCCTCAGGTTGCAGATGCCACCCCCAAGCCTCAGCACATGTTGAGATCTCTGGTTCTTCTCTGCCAAGGCAAATCTAAGAGGCCGTTGTTCCTGCTGTTCCTGGCATAGTGGAGCACGGAAGCATGAGTCACTTTAGGTAGTGCTGTTGGGGTGGGAGCTTGGTTCCTGGGCTAGTGTGAGAGATGGGGTACAAGCTGGGGGCTGTGGGAGGAAGAAAGGGCAGTGGGACAGTGGATAGTGGCCTGGTATCAGGGGGTTTTATGGTGGTGTGTTTGTGTTATGTTTTATAATTAGGTCAGAAGAGAGAGGCTGGAATTGAAGTTAGGTGTTTGACTCAAGCAGGTGACTTATGCAGGCAGGGTCTATGTGGGGCTTATCTGGGTTGGGGTTGCCTATCCTGGGTTTTGGGGTGGCTTAGCTTGAGTGAGAAAGTCGAATTCATCCCCGCAGTGTTATGGCTATCGAAATGGAGATGTATCTTTATCAGATACATAATTTGCAAATATTTTCTCCCATTTTGAGGCTGTTTTTTTGTTTTTGAATAATCGCCTTAGATGTGCAGAAGTTATACACATACAATCCCATTTACCTATTTTTGCCTTTGTTGTCTGTGCTTTTAGGGTCCTATCCAAGAAATCATCCCAAGACCAATGTCAGGAAGCTTTTCCCTTAGGTTTTCTTTTAAGAGTTTTACAGTTGCAGGTCTCCTAAGTCTCTAATCCACTTCAAGTTGATTTCTGTGTGTGGTGTAAGATAGGGACCCAATTTTATTCTTTCACGTGTGGATATCCCAGCAGCACTCATTGGAGAGAGTAGCTTTCATGGATACATGCTCAGAATCTACTATACAACATAGTTTTATAGTTGACAATACTGTATGGTATGTTTAAGATTTTCCAAGAGACTAGATCTTAACATGAGATTTGATGAACAACAACAAAAAAAAATTAAATAAGAGGACAAGAGAAAACTTTTGGAGGTGATGGACAGATGGGTTCATGGTATAGATTATGGAGATGGTTTCATGGTTGACTATCTCCAAACTCATCAAGATGGTTAAAGTAAATCTGTACAGTTTTTTTGGTATATCAATTATGCCTCAATTAAAAATATTTTTTTTGGTATCAGGGATTAAACTCAGGGACACTTAACCACTAAGCCACATTCCTAGCCCTTTTTAATTTTTTATTTTGGGATAGGGTTTCACTAAGTTGCATAGGGCTTTGCTAAGTTGTTGAGGTTGACCCCAAACTTGTGATCCTCCTGCCTCAGCCTCCTGAGTGGCTGGGGTTATAGGTGTGCGCCACCACACCCAACAAAACATTTTTGATTTTTTTTTTTTTTTTTTTTGAGGTGCTGGGGATTGAACCCAGGGCCTTATGCTTGCAAGGCAAGCATTCTACCAACTGAGCTATATCCCCAGCCCCCAACAAAACATTTTTAAAAAAAGAAATGAAAAGAGTAAATGCTTGATGGAAAAATATCCAGCATTGTTTTCCAGTTCTGAGGACATTTCTCCAGTGTGATGGTCAGAGTCACTGAAGCGCAGTAGACAGTACAACCGTAGGAAGTGAAGATCAATGGAATCAAGTAACTGGCATGTTCTCAGCGTCTCCTCTCAAAGCTTGCATGTAGAGAAAGGTATGGGAGCAGCCTCGACCCAGCCCTGAGGAAGACCCAGGCTGCTGCTGCTTTCTTGAAAGTGAGTTCAGGGTCATTGTGTCGAGAGTTTTTCTTTTTCTTTCCTTCTTTTTAAAAACTCCTCTGCTTTCTTCTCCCTTAACCTTTCCTCCTTCCTTCTCCTTCTTCCTCCTACTTCATATTCTCTACCCACTAAGGTCTCGGCTTCTCCCATCCCCTTTACTGAGGGACACTGGTCTCAGGCTCAGTAAGCTCAGTTCCACGGTGGACAGGTATCGATACCTCAGGTGGATTTGTAAAAACACCACCACAAAAACGAAGGCAGTGCTGCAGGTTTCAGAAGCAGAACATCGTGTTGCTTCCCTAATAACTCCCTACTGCAATCACCTGGCAGAAGTTATGGGCAGGCACTGTTCTGGACGATCTTTTCTACCAGGACAATCAAAGTCATTTTTTCCTTTCATCAGCCCAAACACATGCATATGAAGTTGAACGGTTTTAAATTTATGTCATCCTGGTATTGGGCTGAGTTCTTCTCACAGAGTTGATTTTAATGAATGTTTATCAAATCAATGAATATATAAATGACTTCCTAAACACACCTGGGTAGGAAAAGCTGTAGAAGTTGGGTGGGGGAGGATCATGTCTGGGGGCCCAGGTAGCACAGAAATCATGTCTCACATTGGTTTGGGGTCCAGACAGAGTTGTTAAGAAGGTCCAGGGTATATCTTTTGTGGTTTTGAGTGATGATGTTTTAGTGTGCTCCCAAAACACTTCCGTTGGGCCATGTCTGTGGCTGAACGTAAGAAGGCCCTGCAGGATGTGGCTCTCATTTCAAGCAGAAGCCCAGAGTGTTTTCTGAGGACCTCTTGCAAAGCCTTACTCTGGCCTCTCCGGAGACTGAATCAGAAATCCTAGAGACAGGGTGTGCGTCCACTTAAAAATTCCCCAGAGTAGCACGTCGCACGAAGGTCAACCTCCTCCTTCCAGACACAGCTGAGATTTCCCAGCAGATACAAACTCCCCCATTCCCAGTGCTCAGCCGGGGATATCAAGTTCAGAGAGCGAAAACTGAACACGGGACGGAAGACCAGGGGCAACGCTGGGACTCGAAAAGAGGTCTCCTGTGACCTCCATTTGAAGATGGAGGGATCATCAGGGTGACATTACTACCATGTGGGTGTTGAAATTTGTGGCAATGCAGGGCCATGTAGCTTTAGAACTGCCAAAAGAGTGAGAAGGTATACATGGCTGTGACAAAAACTTCATTAAAATTTTTTTTTTATACCACGGTAGGTGCTACCCTCTGGGGGCTTGTGGAGAGGCAAGGAGCAGGCCACTTGCCTGGTCATCGGTGTTGCTGTCTAAGTCCCACCCTTCTGGCAACTTCAGAGAGGAGATCCTGGGTGTCCTGACTTCCATGCCTTGTGTCCTGCAAGTCAGGTGGTAGCAGGAAAACGTGGTGTCACTCTAGGAAAGACCCTGGCAGATCTTCTCCCATAAGCAAAGAGAGAGCGGGGGAGGGGCGAAGAGCAGGCCCCACGGGGAGGGTGAGGACTGAGGTGGGGCTCACAGAGGTACCCTGAGGCTGGGGAATCAGTGACTGGTGACATTTTTGACTCCCTCTGAGTATCTAGTGGACTGGCTGATGTTGTAATAACCCAGTGCCTCAGCTGGATTTGGGGGGGCGGTTTATATATATGCCAGCACCCAAATGCTACGGTGTGTCTGCCACCAAGGTATTTTTCTTTTCTTCTTTATCACCCTTCCTGTTCTCCAACTTCACCTGAATTTGGAAACTTCTACTTTTTTTTTTTTTTTTGTAAAAAAAAAATTGACACAGTGTTCCTCTTTTCATGCAGGTAATAACATCAAACTTCCTTTGTCCCACTTTTATTAATGTTAATAGTGAATTCATTGCATTTGTTAACTGGAGCCCTCAGTGTGGTTAGAAATGAGTTCTTGGCCTAGCACAGCGTCTGTGTCATGAATGGGCGAGGCGGGTGACAGGGCAGGTGGATGTTTGGAAAAGTCCTTGAATGTTGAACTAAGGGCTTGGGATTGTCTGTTGAAAGCTGTAGAAGGCCTGGTGACTTTCAGACCTGACGCAGAGAGATGTTACCTATGAAGTTCTAGCATAGGGAACGAATGTGTCACAAAGGAAAGGACATGGTCTTGATGGAAGGTGGACCAGAAATTGAATCCTGGCTTGGTGGAGAATGAGCCACAGGAATGTGGACAGAACAGAGTCTCTCTCTGAACCTCAGGGTCTTCATCTAAAGAATGGAGTTTACAACAGGTTTTTATGAGGTAAACGTTTAGTGAGATCTCATTTGTGAAATGCCTGATACCTAGTAGATCCTGGATCATATCATGATAGGTGGTTAATATTTTCTAATAGCTCCTTTGTCTTTGGAAAAGAAGAGCTAACGAATACTGGTGACTCGTGTTTGTAAAATTCTGGCTAAGTGACAGGATTTTGTCACTGGGTATTTTTCAGCAGAAGCTGTATACACACCCACACACCCAGATAAGTGACATGTCGCTGTCAAGGTGGGCTTTAGTCATATATGGAGAGCGCGTGGTAGAGGTTTGTACAGTGAGCACATTTATGTGTGAGTGTGAATCCGTGAAAGGAACCGAACTGCACATATGTTCCTGTGTGTACTACCGTGCCGCTCTTGTGTGCATGGGACCTGTTTCTACTGGACCAATATAGAAAAAGGGACGAGTGTGGAACATGTCTGTGCCAATGTTTTAAACCGTAAAGACTTGCATGCATATGGGCTCAGATATGTGTGTCCTGTCCCTGAGTAGACCCCGGTTGCCTCTGATGAGCTGTGTGAGGAGTGCTCATCTCTGTAGACACTTGGGAACATGTCCAATAGGGCTCACAGCGAAGTCACTGAAGTGCTGGATCCTCGGGAAAGACATGCCTGTCAACACCATCTAATTCCTAATTACTTCTTACATGCCAGATGGCTTTCTGAGCGTTCCATACCCACTCATTTAGTCATGACAAAAGCTTGGGGAACTGGCTTTATTGTTATCTCATTGAGCAGCTGGTGCAATAGAGGGCCCAGGGCTGAAGGCAGTTATAAGGATGCAGCTCGTCAGTGACTGAGCCCCGGGTGGAATCCAGGTGCTTTTGACTGCAGGTGCTGTGATCTTGGTGTGCTTAGGGCTTGCTCTCTCTCCATCACGTTTCCTCATCTCTGTTATCATTGCTGCACAGAAACTGAACGCGGCTGTGTCTTTCCCAGGTGGCCTGTTCAGATCCAACAATAACAAGAAGAAAGAGATGTGGTATCCATGTGAGCTTTACCAGGGCAAGTGCAGAAACACCTGCAGAAACTACGAGGTGCGGTACTTTTCCTGCCTACCTGACCTCAAGTGCTGCCTGAAATTGTCTTCTGATGTAGCCGGAGCGGACTCCGACTCCAGGAAGGAAGACTCCAGCCTCAGCTCCAACCTCAGCTCCAGCCTGTCCGTCATGAACACGTCCAGCTATGCCCCGAGCTGAAGACCACCGTCACCCCCTTCCTCTAGTCCTCCCTCCCCCGTTCTGGAACACTTGCCCCATAAAAACGCATTCTCTCTCCTGTGTGTGTCTTTCATCTGGGAGCCGTTATGGTTGGACGGCAGAGGTTGGGCTGGGGGCTGGGAAGCCACACAGGATAGGAAAGGTGCCCGGGATAGCTGGGCGGGTGTAGAGGGTACTGAGAAAGCAGGGGATCCCCTCTCTGCTCTGCTTCAGTGCCTTTCTGAGGTCGCAGAGGGGACGTGACAACTGGATAGAGTCTGGATGATCCAGACTCTCAATCCTCTGAGAAAACATCAACGGGGGACAGGGCCGCCTGTGGTATCCGTAGACCTAACCTGTTCAGTCTGGCATGAGGCAGCGATCTCAGAAGGAACCAGAACCTCAAGGATGGACGCAATTGACTACAGGAATTTGTTGGGCAAATCAGGCTAAAACTTTCTAACTGGCACAATGTGGAAGAGTGGAGTAAATAGGCTTCTCGCTCTCGTACCGTGCTACATGTGCTCTTCAGTAGCTAACGCTGCATTTTCCCTTCACTTTGGCTCTGAACTTCTAGAACTATTGTTCTCAAGTAAGGTCTCGGGGCTGGGGATCTATCTCAGTGGGTAGGGCTTGCCTCACATGCACAAGGCCTTTGGTTCGATCCTCAGTTCCACCAAAAAAAAAAAAATGGAGTAAGGTCTCCAAGCTCTAGATTCCTAGGCTCACCTCGGCTAAGAGAAACCTGGCTTTTGTGCTGATCACTCCACTAAAATGGCCTGGGTTTTGGTTACCACTGCCTTCCCTGTTGAAAATTTAAGCATTCTTTGCATTTTACAGCATTTCTCAGTCCTTTCTTGAAGTTCTTGTTTGCCTTGACTTCTGGGTCCTCTTCCTTAGTTATTTTTAGGATTTCTCCAGTCATCTGCTCCATGATATTTACTGGTCATTTTCTTCCCTCCCCACCCCTCTCTTCTTTCTCTCTCTCCCTTCCCCACCCTGTTAGGTTGATGTAAGGGGCAGTTTTGGTTCATCGATAACTCCCAGAAAAAATGCTCCGCAGATACAGGTCCCACAAAATGTGTCCGCTCGGGGGAAAGGGGAAAGGGAAAGAAGAAGGATGGCGCAGGGTCTTGTCAGATATTGGAATTTCGTGGGCTGGGAGGAACCAATCGTGGAGGAGAATTATTACAGACTGACTGATGGACCAATGACATATTGGAACGTAATGTGGGAGGCAGGAAGGTTATGGCGTCGTAAGCCGGAAATTCCTGTAACTGGAGAGGCGGGCGTAACTGGCAGATTGACAGGTGGGTTGGGAGGCTGGGTTCCTATAACGGGAGAGAAAGGTGGCTTTATACCTAACACACCCCACATTGCTCATTATTAGACAATTGACATTCCCATCCAAGCCAATGGATTGAAGGACATGTACCAGAATATGTAATTGCCTTTGACTTTGCTTGTGGTTTAGCAATCTGGTGGGAAAGTTTAGTTTTGTTTACATCTTTGAGACTCACTGACATTCAGACACACTTGTGAGACAGAGGGCAGAGGTTTAGCAGAAGCTGGCTTTTAAGGCAGGACACAGAAATTTGCTGGCATATGTAGCATGATAAAAAGAAATATAATTTAATATTCTGAATAAAATATTGGTCCTGGATTCTGCATAGTAGTTGAGATACAGCATTTCTAGACTTCAGCAGTATTTGGAGAGGAAAGATGACCATGGAATTCCAAGTTTAAAGCTCAAATTCCATTTCCCTGGTCTCCATGTGTCAGACAAAGACGTGTGAATACAGAGTTGAGAGGATCCCTCCCCTTCCTGTATCACTGCCTAGTCACTATGCAATCTTGAGCAAATTCTGTCTTCCTCAGATTACACCTTTGAGGTCCAGACTCATATCGAATCATGTATTTATTATATTCTCCAGCATGTCTTAGCCACCTTGTACTCAAAATGTTCTCAAATGAACCCCAAATCTGTTCCCCCGGCCTTTGATCATCTTCTCTTCCCTAGTAATGAGCATCTACAATTTATCCAGTGGCTCAGTTCAGACACTTGGAAGTCACCCTTGTCCCCCCAACTCATCTTAAGTCATCGAGTCAGAACCATTAAATGTGCTTTTAGACCCTCCTGTTAACCTGATCTCAACTTAATGATGAAATTGGCACTTGTGTAATTAAAAATAGAGGACTCACTACAGATAACATGAAAAATCTCAACTGATTGTTTTATTCCCTCAAATGTACATTTTTGTTCCTTTAGGTGCCTGCTGATGTCATGTTCTCCTCAACAAATCATGTGATTCCTTTAAAAAAAAAAAAAAAAACAACACTTGTCTATCTTCATCGTTGTTGTTTTCAGAGCTCGTACCGAAGAGCGTCTTTGAGGTCTGCTGTTTCATAGGTCTGTCTTCTTCCAGTGCAGCATCAGTTTTTCCTTCTCAAGTTCATTTTCTCCACTTCTCATCAACACAGATCTTTTTTTTTTTTTTTTTTTGTACCAAGGATGGGACCCAGGGTCACTTAACCCCTGAGCCACATCCCCAGCCCTTTTTATGTTTTATTTCGAGACAGGGTCTGGTTAAGTTGCGTAGGGCCTTGCTGAGTTACTGAGACTGGCCTTGAACTTGCCGTCCTCCTGCCTCAGACTCCTGAGTCGCTGGGATTATAGGCGAGTGCCACCCCACATGGTTCAGTACAAATCTTACAGGGATTTGGGGGCATGTTAAGTCATAAATTAAATCCTTTGATTGGGTGTGTTAAGCAGTGGAAGTGAATTGGTTCCCAGTCCCTGCTAATAGGCGCTTTCTCCTTCCTTCCTGAAAACCAGTTCTACTAAATGGCAAACGCTTATTTGAAAAGTTTGAGTCTGATCATTCTTGTGAAACAATTTGGCATGGTTTGTAAGAGACTAGGAAGGATGGAGGTGGAGTACAGGATGTGAACTGATTTCACACCTGGCTTTACCTTCAGATCTTCTTCTGCATCTACCTTCTGCTGCCCAGAGGGAACCTGGCCGCCGACTTGGGCTCAGAGACACTGCAGTACAGCTTAGTAACTGAGGCTGGTCGTATGTTAACTTCTACCGCCTACAGCTGAGGAAAATCAGATTACTTTTGTTTAGTTCCACCCCACTCTGTGGCGGAACCAAATGGTTAAGAAAATGGTTAAGAAAAAAAAATTCACATCTATTTGGCTTATTTCATTCAGACTCCTGTGTTATCACTTAATTGGTGACCAGAGGTAAGTCCCAAACTAGTGATATTTTTTCCTGCTTTATTCTGAGGGTAGGAAATCCCAAAATATTTAATAGGAAAATCTAGAAATCTCTCATTTTGGCCAGAAAGCAGTCATGATATTTGTGAGGGATAAAAAGAGCCTCACAAAGGAAATAAAAATTCTAGTATCTCTCCTTTGCAGGTAAGCCTTTAATATTCCGAATAAAATATTGGTCCTGGATTCTGCATAGTAGTTGAGATACAGCATTTCTAGACTTCAGCAGTATTTGGAGAGGAAAGATGACCATGGAATTCCAGGTATAAAGCCTTTGAGAGATTGAAAAACATTAATGAACCTCAAAGGGAAAAAAGACTCTCGAAGTCTTTGCAGATACATGTAAAAGTCCACTAGAAAGAGAAAGAGAGGGAGGGACAAAGAGGGTAGGTGACCGAAAGGGAGGGAGGGAAGAACAAGAAGAAAGAGAGATAGAGAAAGAAAAAAAAACATTTGTTTTTGTTTTCACAATTGAAAACCAACCTGGTCTCAGAGTTTAGTATACCTCCAGATTTTCTATGGAGAGTCTATAATGTCTATTAAATAGCCTCAATATAAGAGTGAGCCCTTAAAGCAGTCTTACTTAAAATATCTTAGTGTTTAAAAGAACACACCTTAGAAATAATGACAAATACAAACTATGCTACTTGGATCAAATACCCCAATGATATTTCACCAGATTCACTCATTTTATACAAATTAACCAGACACTATCTTGCACACCTGTAGTCCCAGTTACTTAGGAGGCTGAGACAGAAGGATTGCAAGTTCAAGGCCAGCCCAGGCGACTTAGTGAGACCCTGTATCAAAATTAAAAGGGCTGGGGGTGTAGCTCAGTGGTAGAGCATTTGCCTCGCTGTGCTAGGCTCTGGGTTCAATCCCAGCACTGCAAACACAAAACAAAAGACTCTTCTGCTCTCCAAAACATAAAATAGAGCAGTAGAGAATACTCCCCTCAGATTATGTTTAGGATTACGAGTGGTAAGGAGATAGAGGAATTTATTTTATTTTAACTTACTATTTTTTATCTCTAATAGGCTCTAACATAAATCCTTGCAACATTAAGCAATTCTGTGTTAACATGTCAGGTAATCTGACTTTATAGATAAAAGGGATTTATTCATTTATCTATATAATAAAGCATCATCCCCAAATAAAAGTATTACACATGCATTCTAAGTTTTTAACCAAAATTTTGTTGGAAAGGGATCATTCTATCAAATAATTGCTAAGAAAAATGATTCAAAATTTGAAAATAAGTAAAAAAAAATATAACTAGGTGTCTTTTTAATAGAATGCTGGACAAAATCTAGCGATCTTCCTAGGATTATATTATTCTACTAGGACTGTGCTCCTTTGACCAATTTGACACTCACTAGGCTATTTTAAAAATTTGTAGAGGTAGAGGCTAACAAATTAGAAAATTAATGGCTTGAAAAAAATCTGAAGAGTCATGCAAACTGTCCCCATACATAAAGCTGCACAGGGACAAGGTGGAATCCATGCAGTTGAATCCCCTCCTTTTCTATCTGGCAGGACAGATATCCTTGAAGGTCCTTACCCTCTGGGATGTTGAACAGATTTACATCTGTTTGCAAATTTGTCCCAGAATCCTTTTTGATCATTTATATTGTCATTGCTTCTCTGAAAACCAGTCTTTTAAAAAAATTGTTTAGTTGTAGATGGACGCGATGCCTTTATTTTATTTATTTATTTTTATGTGGTCCTGAGGATTGAACCCAGTGCCTCACACATGCTAGGCAAGTGCTCTACCACTGAGCCACAACCCCAGCCCTGAAAATCAGTCTCAATATTGTACTGGCTTCTTCATTATTTATAAGTTTAATGCACTCATTGTCACTTGTTTATTTTATATTTGTATGTGTCATTTTTTTACTTTAGCATCTTTATGTTATGATTTATATTTTATACATCATCACAGTAAAGACACATAACAATAAAAGTATAAAATGTGTAGAATTTATATATGTGGTTTGGTGACTTTTCTTTCAAGAAAAGCAGAGTAATGCCGAATATCTTAGTTGGACATAAGGTTATATAAACTGTTTTAAGATGAATAAAGCTTTTCTTCTAATAGTGCTGTAGGATCCTAATTTGGGCCTGAAACAAATAAGTCACAGATCCCAAGAACTGCTGAAGAATTGGAACCCAAGATCAGGGTTCCCTCCTTGGATGGAGACATTTTGCTATTAATATAGTCCAGTTGATGGGTCTTTTATTTAAGGGTAACACTTTCCGCATTTTAAAAAAGAAACCTTTTCCTACAACGAGGACAGAGAAGTATTAGCCTATATATTCTGAATATTTTAGTAAGTCTTGTTTATCTCAACACCGGCAGCTGCTCCCAGAGGCCTAGGAGAGAGTATGTATTTGTAGGGAAAAGAAGGAAATGAACATCTCCAGCCTTGTTTTGTTTTCAGAAGTTTAACTTTTATACTAAATTCTTTATGTAGAGCACACTTACTTTTGTGAAAAACAAGACTACGATTGCATTTCCCAATAGGTTGGGCTAAATTTTCCCACTGTGTGAATTGAGGAGTCCCTCTTTTCCTGCTGATTTTCTACCTGTGTTCATCATGTATCAAAAGTCCCCACGTGGGCTGTCTCCGGGCTTCCTATTTTGTGGCATTGGCCTGGATGTTCCCCCCTGCATCAATATTTCTGTCTTAGCAATCACATTTGTATAAATAGTTCACATATTTAGTAGGATCATTCGCCCTCCTCATTATTTGCGCTCAGAATTTTCTTGTCAATTTTTGGCCTTTTATACTTGATGTAATTTTTATTCATTCTTTAAGCATTCTATAAAGATGTTGGAATTTTGATGGACATTCATCAAACCTGTAGGCCCATGTGGGAAGAAGTGATACCTTTACAAAATTATATCTTAAGGCCAATGGTCATGAACTCCTTCTGCCCTTATTTAGGATTTCTTTATGACTTCTAGAACCCCCATCTCAAGATTTGGCTTCTGGGTTTGCCAAGGTTACGTACGAAAGAGAAGAGAATGGGGTTTTTAATGGGCCAAACTCCAAAGTGACATTCGCTGTTTCTCTCCTCTTATCCTTGATGGAAATTGTATGGCCAAGAAACCACAAAACTTGACTGAAAATCCCTTGACTTTCTGAGTGTAAGAGCAACTTCTGCTCCCTCCTGTTTGGGGAGGGGGCAGGCTTTCAAGGCTGCACCCTTTCAACAGGAGTTCTGCTCCCTCACCTCAGAGTTAGCCAAGAATGCAAGACAAGGGGGAAGTTACTAGAAGGTGGGCCGGAGACCCCCAGAGAGCATGATCGCCTAAATAAACTCCCCCCACTCAAGGAGGCCTTCACCATGTCTGCTTATATGGATTTTAGAATTTGGGGTAATGACTGCCTTGTATCTGGTTTTTCCCCTTGTCGCGAGCAGTAAGAGAGGAATCGAGTTTGGTTCCAACAAGTGGGTTTTATTCATGCCATGCACACTCAACGTTCCTAATAATAGCAAGTCACAAATACACTGAAGAGTCACTCCCTCGTTCACCTGGAGTCCAATCCCCATGGACTTACTCAGTGCAGCGTCTCTTAGCCAACAAGTCAGTCAGCAAGACCGCGGGGATTCTTCTCAGCAGAAGCCTCTCTCAGCTCCCCGGATGTCTTCTGATGCCCTCAGGTGTCCATAAGCTGGAGGCTGGGTGGCAGTAGTTGCCCTGGGAGAGTTAGTCAGTCATCTGGTGACAAGGGTCGATCAGCAATCAGTGATGGAGTGGACAGCAGCCGGGGCAGTCAAGAGACAGAGCAATGTGGAGTCCTCTGGTCACGGTGCTGCTGACGGTTTGCTCCAAAAGTCCAGGGGTTTAAGTGGTGATTCAGCCCAGTCACGCTCTGGTCTTCACTGACAAAGACCAGAACAGACTAGACCAGGAGCCACCACTCAAATCACAGATACAGGTTCATATCGTCATTGTTCAGGAGTGTCATCCTGCCACACAGCAAGTTTGTCACCAGGCGCCTTTATTTTAGTTTTACAAGTCCAGGCAAATACCTAATGCAGCTTCTTGGAGATCCAAGATGGCGGACTAGAGGGAGGCTGCGCTCCTTGTCACTCGTAACACCGGTTTCAAGCAGAGGATATCTGTTTCTCGGTGGGGCAGTTTTTGCTGCTTATCGATCCCCTGGTGTTTTACCCATTTGTCTGCTGTGATGACCTGCAGTCTGCCAGCATATCAACGCCTTATTTGAGAGCAGATTGCTCACTGTCAGGCATCTATCATCCGCCACTTGCCTGCCTCTCGCCTGCCTCTCACCTGTCCATCGCCTATCACCTATCCATCACCCATTGCTCGAGGTTCACCTCCCGATAGTCCGACAACAGTCAGCAAACTGATCACTAACCGCCAGTGGAGCACCAGCTGCCTGCTGTTGCCTGGAAGTTCACTGCTCACAGTACCTGCAGGTTTGGTTACAAGTGGCTGCCACCATTTTGAGACAACAGCCAGGCCCCGTAGGACCCCTGGCCAGACTGACTGAGCCCCGTCTCCAGGCTCCCTCAGCCTGACCCATCACTCCCTGCCTCTGGGGCCCTCACATCGACTGACTGCTCCCTGCCGCCAGGACCCCCAGACCAACTGACTGCCCTATCACCGGGACTCCAGACCGACTGATTGCACCCAGCCTCCAGGATCCCACAACCACACCAAACACACACCACCTCCAGGACCCCTGCCTGACCAACTGCATCCCGCCTCCAGGACTTCCTGCTGACCACAGCCACACCCTGAGCTGCAGCTCCCCATTTGCCAACACATTTGGAAACCAGAGTGGCCATCTTGGATAATCCTGGAAGCCGTAGCTCCGATCTTTGGGTGGGGCCAATCCCATCCTGCGACGCCTGCTGGAGGCTTGAAGCTCATTGTCAGGTACTTCTCATGCATCAGGCTACTGAACACTGGGAGGTTTCATTAGTATATGACTGTTATACAGTAGATTTTCTTTTTTCTCCTTTTTAAAAAAATTTAAGTTTTTATTTCTTTACTTTTCTTGCTCTCTTTTCCTTTTGTTTACCTGTTCCCTCAGAGTCTCTTTCTCCCTTTTTTACATGCTAACATCTGATTTCTTTTGATTACACTCTCACCCTTTCTATTTTCTAGAACTTCTGTATATTCCTTTCTTATCCTATTAACAGCCACATTCTAATCCCTCTGCATCCTCTTTGTCCTCCATTAGAAACTGCAGACCTTATTGCAAACCTGTTTGTCTTACCAAAGATAATATTTGAACTCATTTTGTTTATTATGACAATTTTGTTATTGTTCCCATAGGGGCTATTTGGCCTAGGATTGCATAGTGTCTGATTTGGGCACTGCTAATATTGATCTCCCCTTAAAGAAAGGGTTTTGGAAACCTATAGGGCCACTATAAACCTATAGGGGGAAATCTGCAATACCCCAGATCTGCACCGCTAGAGGGGAAGATACATGAACAACATGAAAAAACAAGGGAAGAAAATGATCCAAACAAATCTAGATTCTATATTAATAGAATCCAATGACAGTATGTTAGAAGAAATGTCAGAAAAGGACTTCAGATTATACATGATTAAGATGATTCGCGAAGCAAAGGATGAGATAAGAGAGCAAATGCAGGCAATGAATAATAATACCAATAAGCTGAAAGAGCACCTGCAGGAAGCAAAAGATCATTTCAACAAAGAGATAGAGATTCTCAAAAAAAACCCAAATGGAAATCCTTGAAATGAAGGAAACAATAAACCAAATAAAAAATTCAATGGAAAGCATCACCAAAAGACCAGACCACTTGGAAGACAGAACCTCAGACAATGAAGACAAAATATTTAATCTTGAAAATAAAGTGACCCAAACAGAGAAGATGGTAAGAAATCATGAACAGAATCTCCAAGAACTATGGGACATCATGAAAAGACCAAATTTAAGAATTATTGGGATTGAGGAAGGCACAGAGATACAAACCAAAGGAATGAACAACCTATTCAATGAAATAATATCAGAAAATTATTTTTCTGAAGAATGAAGAATGGAAAATCAAATACAAGAGGCTTACAGAACACCAAATGCACAGAATCACAACAGATCCACACCAAGGCACATTATACTGAAAATGCATAACATTCAAAATAAAGATAGGATTTTGAAGGACGCAAGAGAAAAGCATCAGATTATATATAGGGGGAGACCTATACGGATAGCAGCCAACTTCTCAACCCAGACCCTAAAAGCTAGAAGGGCCTGGAACAACATATTTCAAGCTCTGAAAGAACATGGTTGCCAACCAAGAATCCTATACCCAGCAAAACTAACCTTCAGATTTGAAGATGAAATAAAATCCTTCCATGATAAACAAAAGTTAAAAGAATTTACAAATAGAAAGCCTGCACTACAGAATGTTCTCAACAAAATATTTCATGAGGAGGAAATGAAAAACAACAATGGAGGTCAGTAAAGGGAGGAACTACCTTAGAGAAAAAACACTCAAAGGAGAAACCAAGCCAACTTAAAAACCAAAAATAAGCCAAATGACTGGGAATACAAATCATTTCTCAATAATAACCCTGAACGTTAATGGCCTAAACTCATCAATCAAAAGACACAGACTGATAGAATGGATTAAAAAGAAAGACCCAACAATATGCTGCCTGCAAGAGACTCATCTCACAGAAAAAGACATCCACAGACTAAAGGTGAAAGGATGGGAAAAAACCTACCACGCACATGGACTCAGTAAAAAAGCGGGGGTTTCCATCCTTATATCAGATGAAGTGGACTTCAAGCCAAAGTTAGTCAGAAGGGATAAAGAAGGACATTTCATACTGCTTAAGGGAACCATAAATCAGGAAGACATAACGATAGTAAATATTTATGCCCCAAACAATGGTGCATCCCTGTACATCAAACAAATCCTTCTCAATTTCAGGAATCACATAGACCACAACACAATAATTCTGGGCGACTTTAATGCACCGCTGTCACCACTGGATAGATCTTCCAAACAAAATCCAACCAAAGAAACCATAGAACTCAATAACACAATCAATAACCTAGACTTAATAGACATATATAGAATATTCTGTCCATCAACGAGCAGATACACTTTCTTCTCAGCAGCACATGGAACCTTCTCGAAAATAGACCATATGTTATGCCACAAAGCAGCCCTTAGGAAATGCAAAAAAATAGAGATACTGCCCTGTATTCTATCAGATCATAATGGACTGAGAGTAGAAATCAATGACAAAATAAAAAAGGGAAATTACTCCAACACTTGGAGACTAAATAATATGCTATTGAATGAAACATGGATAACAAAAAACATCAGGGAAGAGATTAAAAAATTCTTAGAGGTCAATGAGAATGATGATACAACATATCGAAATCTCCGGGACACTATGAAAGCGGTACTAAGAGGAAAATTCATTGCATGGAGCGCATTCCAGAAAAGAATGAAAAGTCAACAACTAAATGAACTAACATTACAGCTCAAAGTCCTAGAAAAAGAAGAACAGAATAACAGCAAAAGTAGTAGAAGACAGGAAATAATTAAAATCAGAGCTGAAATCAATGAAATTGAAACAAAAGAAACTATTAAAAAAATTGACAAAACAAATGCAGCTTATTATCACTACATAACACACGGCTATAGCAATTCCTATTCTCCTTGTCTCATTACACCCCTTTTCTGAACTGGTGTCCTGGCTATGGGGGTCTCTGTTGTCTGAAGTCGGGTGTGCAGGGAGTCGGGGGAGTGGAGAGCTTGTCTTTGATTAATGGGCCACTGGGCTAAGAGGAGGTGCCGAGAGGGGGAGCACTCAGGAATGACCGTGAGGACTTGGATCACCTGGAGACCTGCACTTGTTTTTATTAGTTCATTATAGATATACTTAATATTGATGTTTTGTTTTGTTTTGTTTTGCTACTGGGGATTGAACCCGGAGGCGCTTAACCACTGAGCCACATCCTCAGCCCTTTTTATATTTCATTTAGAGACAGGGTCTCACTGAGTTGCTTAGGGCCTCACTAAGTTGTTGAGGCTGGCTTTGAACACATAATCCTCCTGCTTCAGCTTCCCGAGCTGCTGGGAAGACAGGCGTGTGCCACCGCTCCTGGCTTGGGGTCCTTTCTCACATAATTATTAGGCATGAAATATAATTTGCTCCAATTCAGCCCCTGGTCCTTCCCCTTTTCCTCCCCTTCTCCCTCCCCCATTCCCTTTCCTTTACTCTACTGAGGTTCTATTTATTTATAGTTTTTATTTTAATTAGTGCATGATGGACTAGATAAAGGTGCAGCTCACTGTGGTATATTCACATATGTCCATAGGACAGTGTGGCCAGATTCATTCCACCGTTCGTCCCTTTTCCCAACCTCCTGTGTCCCCTCAGCCTCCTTCCTGTACTCCAGGGATGGACTCTACACCTTTGGGCAATGACTGGAGGAGACTGAGACTTGTCCCTTCGGGGGATGAACAATGCTCTCTATAGCTGAAGGAATAGTGAAGTGTAAATCTGGAGGACAGTGGCAAAGAGTGGCTGGATAATCTAAAATCCTCTTTTTTCTTCATGGGCTCCTAAGACTGCACGTTCGAGCCTCCTTGGCGGTTAACTGGAGGCCATATAAGTGGATTAGGAGCAAAAATGAAACGTGCCACTTTCCAGCCTTGCTCTTAAAAGCTCTGGAGTTATCAGCTCTTCCCATCCCTCACTCGTGCAAACGAAAGCAAAGGAC